>NW_027256886.1:8092440-8415232 GCF_029215685.1 Pituophis catenifer annectens | reverse complement strand
TAACAAATTTCTCACTTGGCAATATAGATTTTGGGCTCAATTGTGGTCGTAAATCGAGGATCACCTGTATATGAAAATATCAGAAGGATTGATCATTACCTCCTTTTTTAAATTCCTTCAGAGCAATAAAGCCTTGCAAATTGCTGGAATTATCTTGATACTCTGAGACAGGGATCTCCAACCTTGGTAACTTTAAGACTTGTGGACTTCAACTCCCAGAGTTCCTCAGCAAAGCTGGCTGAGGACCTCTGGGAGTTGAAGTCCACAAGTCTTAAAGTTGTCAAGGTTGGAGACCCCTGCTCTGAAATACGGAGCCTTATTAGCAGACTCTGCAGGTGGACATTTCGTTTTCCTAAACTGAAGGAATCCCGCAGTTTTCCTGGCGAGGTTTTTCAGAAGTAGTTTGCCATTGCCTCCTTCCTGGGGCTAAGAGAGGGTGACTGGCCCAAGGTCATTTAGACGGCTTCGTGCCTAAGGAGAGGTTAGAAACTCAAAGGTTTTCTGATTTTCTAGCCTGGGGCCTTAATTGCTGCACCAGACCAATGCTATTAAAAGTAATCTTGCTGGTAATTAACCTAAGATGCCACTTCGCTTGGCAAATGTCCCTTAAAATAAGTAAGGCTCTCATATTGTTGGAGGAAGGAACCTATGTGGGAAATAGGCCCTTTGCATCTTGGGATTGGCCACTTTGCAACCTGGCAAGATAGCATAGGACAGATTAGGATAGGAATAGAATATAATAGAATGGAATGGAATGAAATGGGAATTGGAGCATGAACAGGAATAGAATCTGGAAGGGACTTTGGAGGTCTTTTATTCCAACCCCCCTTTCTCAAGCAGGAGACCCTATTCCAGTGATGGCTAACCTTTTTGCCATCACGTGCCAGGAGGGGGCATGGGGGGAGGTTTGCACATGCACGTGCCCACATCCATAATTCTATGCGCCCCACCCTCTGCATGCGCGCACCCCCCCCACCGCTCCTGGCACGCGATGGCCCAGTAGGCCCGTTTTTCTTTCTCACCTGGCTCCAGATCTTTTCTAAGCATCTGGGAGGGCAAAAACAGCCTTCCCAACCCCTTGGAGGCCCTCCGTAGGCCTGAAACGGCCCATTTCCCAACTCCTGGTTGGACAGGAAGTGATGTTTTTTGCTGTCCCCAGCCTCCAGAGCCTCTCTAGCCTCTGAAAATCAGTTGGCCGGTGAGCACATGCATGCCAGAGCTGAGCTGGCCTGCCCACTGATATGGCTACGCGTGCCACCTGTGGCACGCATGCCACAGGTTCGCCATCACGGCCCTTATACCGTTCCAGACAAGTGGTTGTCCAGTCTCTTCTTAGAAACCTCCAGTGATGAAGCACCCACAACTTCTGAAAGCAACTTCTGTTCCACTGGTTAATTGTCCTCCCTGTTAGGAAGTTTCTCCTCAATTCCAGGTTGCTTCTCTCCTTGATTAGTTTCCATCCATTTTTTTTTTTTTTAATTTATATGCCGCCCTTCTCCGGAGACTCAGGGCGGCTTACAATGCGTTAAGCAATAGCCTTCATACTTTTTGTATATTTATACAAAGTCAGCTTATTGCCCCCACAATCTGGGTCCTCATTTCACCTACCTTTGAAAGGATGGAAGGCTGAGTCAACCTTGAGCCTTGGCGAGATTCGAACCTGCAGTAATTGCAAGCAGCAGATGTTAATAACAGTGCTTTAGTCCACTGTACTACAGGCTCTTATCGTGCCTTCTGGTGCTTTGGAAAATAAGGTGACCCCCTCTTCTTTGTGGCAGCCTTCAAATACTGGAATAGTACTATCATTTCACGCCTGGTTCCTTCTTTTCTCTAGTCTACACATACCAGTTCCTGCAACTGTTCTTCATTAAGTTTTAGTCTTCAGGCCTTTTAATCAACTTAGTTGCTCCTCTTTGCACCATTTCCAAATCTTTTCCAAATGCCCGGTGTGGATGGCCACCCGTGGAAAGAAAGAAAACCCACCCCATGCCAGTGTCCCCCGTCAGATCTCTAAGCCCTTAGTCGAGTCCACGTGAGTTTGCAAACATGGCCAATGCAACGGACCTTTTGCAAAGACACCAGGCGATGGTCAAACACAGCCAATGCAATGGACCTTTTGCAAAGACACTAGGCGATGGTGGTGGAGTCCCTCATTCGCGTCCTTAATATCCCCTCGTTCTTAGAGGAGAGGTGCCAGTTTTGTGCCAGTTTCTATGTTCCCTTTGAAAAATAAAAAGAGAAAACAAATCTTTCTCAGAACCTGTTCGATGAGGCACGAGGAGGCTCGTGAAGATTCAAGAAACGATCAGAAAGGTCGGCAGTTCTGCGGTTCGAATCCCTAGTACAGGGATTCAGGGGGTTGGACTAGATGACCTCCAAGATCCCTTCCAACTCTGTTACCTTTTACTAAATCTGTCAGGTTTCTGGATGCCCCTCCATTGGCGTTGGGACTCCTGAAAATTCCTTAACCTTGGTCCTGCAGCTGGGAAGTTGGGAACTGTAGTCTCCATATATATTCCATCGGACTCCTTTGCAAAGGATGGTGACGGTTTTGGGAAGACTGATTCTGGCTGGCTTAATGGGGTGGATCTGCAAACATAAAAGCAACCAAGTGAACTGGGTCGAAAAACCCACCCACCCTCCCTCTCTCCCTGCGACCCACCATTTCTGAGAGAGGGAAAGCAAATACAACCAAGCTCTTTTCCGTCCTGTCATTCTAAAGAAGCGACTGAGACGCCCTTAAGAGGGGATCCTGTTCCCGGGCGCCCCGTTGGCTTTTCTTTTACAAATAAATTCTTGCCCCTCTCCCCTCCCCCCCTTCTCTGCCATCGACCAATCTTTCATCCTGCCTTCTTCTTCTTCTTCTTCTCCTTCTTCCTCTTCCTCTCTTCCTCTTCTCCTTCTTCTTCCTCTTCTCCTTCTCCTTCTTCTTCCTCTTCCTCTTCCTCTTCCTCTTCCTCTTCCTCTTCCTCTTCCTCCTCCTCTTCTCCTTCTCCTTCTCCTCCTTCTCCTTCTCCTTCTCCTTCTCCTTCTCCTTCTCCCTCTTCCCCTTCTCCTTCTCCTTCTCCTTCTCCTTCTCCTTCTCCTTCTCCTTCTCCTTCTCCTTCTTCTTCTTCTTTTCTTCCTCTTCTTCCTCTTCTTCTTCTTCCTCTTCCTCTTCTTCCTCTTCTTCTTCCTCCTCCTCCTCCTCCTCCTCCTCCTCCTCCTCCTCCTCCTCTCTTCTTCTTCTTCTTCTTCTTCTTCTTCTTCTTCTTCTTCTTCTTCTTCTTATTATTATTATTATTATTATTATTATTATTATTATTATTTTCTTCCTCTTCTTCCTCTTCTTCTTCCTCCTCCTCCTCCTCCTTCTTCTCTTCTTCTTCTTCTTCTTCTTCTTCTTCTTCTTCTTCTTCTTCTTCTTCTTCTTCTTCTTCTTCTTCTTCTTCTTCTTCTTCCTCTTCTTCTTCTTCCTCCTCTTCTTCTTCTTCTTCCTCCTCCTCTTCTTCTTCCTCTTCTCCTTCCTCTTCCTTCTCCTTCCTCCTCCCCCTCTTCCTCTTCCTCCTTCCTCCTTCTCCTTCTCCTCCCTCCTCCTCCTCCCTCTCTCCCCCCCCCTCCCCCTCTCTCTGATCCGACTAACCCCACCCCCCACCCCTTGAACTCTGTACCCCCTCCCTAGTTGCACAAGCGGCGCTTTGTTTCCATCTAAACAAACTCGGCCGAATCGCCTGTCCCAAGCAACCCGGGGATTGGAATTAAAGGCCCATCGGGGACACTCGAGGCTACGAAGAGCCGCCCGTCAAAAGGCATGGGCACCACATTGGCCTGTTCCGAAAAGTTTATCTCTGGCCCTTTCTCGTTAGCAACGGGGAGGGGGGGGAGGAAGGGGGAAAAGAGGCGGGGGTGGATTTGTGTGGCTGTGTTGTTGTCTCTCGTTTCTTGCCCAGCTGTAGACAGAAACAGAGCGTTCTTCTCTAAGGGGAGGGGACGGGTCTCTCTCCGCCCCTCCTCTCCCCTTTCCTCCCTTTGTCCGCTGGGTCTCTTCCCCCAGTTTTAAACTTATCCAGCTCCACTCGAGTTTGTTGGTGAATGACGCGAGTGCCATCTGGCTCGCTTCACTTTCCAGAAGGTATATAAATCCTCGCCTTTCCTCCTCCGCTCTCTCGTCTTCTCACCCCTCGTTCCCTCCCCCACCCAAGGATTCATTTCTCCCCCCCTCCCCATCCGTGGCGTGGCCAGTCAAGAGCCATCGTATCTCCAGAGGAAAAAAACAGGTTGGCCGACCTCGGAATCCGTCCCGGGCGAAGGCAGAGTAAATCACCCAGCGGCCGCTGAAGAGGGGTCTGTCACTTTCACTGCCAAACGCGAGGAGGGTGGGGGAGAAGAGGGAAAGGCGGGTGAAAAATAATTAAGAAAGCGCTTCTCCAGCCACTCGGCCAATTTCACTTCTTACAAGCTAAGGTGAAGCCAGAAGGCAGGCAGGGTGAGCCCGGTTCGCGTGGGATTTCACCAGCCTCAGCCGCTTTTCCAGGGCTGGGCTTGAGGCTTCATAGGTTTGAATCGCACGAACCTACCTACCTACCTACCTACCGTCGAAGGCCAGAAAAGACCATTTTTGTATATCTCGTTTTTTTCTAGGTGTTTCCCTTTTCTTCTTTATACTGTAACTGCTATTCTAATAGCAAATCCTTCATAAAAGTCATTGCATTACATTCTTGATTAAATCATCTTTCCATCGTATATAATTTTATGGTACAACTCAAAAAAATAAAAATAACTATACAGTCGTGGCCAAAATTGTGGAAACCTTTTGGGAAAAGTATTTCTAAAACTAGCTAATAACACTTTTTATTTTTATTTTTGGGAGTTGTACCATAAAATTATATACGATGGAAAGATAATTTAATCAAGAATGTAATGCAATGACTTTTATGAAGGATTTGCTATTAGAATAGCAGTTACAGTATAAAGAAGAAAAGGGAAACACCTAGAAAAAAAACGAGATATACAAAAATGATCACCATAGAAAAAACGAGATATAGAAAAATGATCACCATAGAAAAAAAACGAGATATACAAAAATGGTCACCGTGTCAGGTAATACTTAGTTGGGTAACCTTTAGCATGAATTACGGCCTTACAACAGCTTCCCATGGAGTGAACCAAGTCTTTAGCTCTGCAGCTGTTATAATGTGAAACCAAGATTGAAGGATTGCTTCTATTAACTGGGTTTTATTGCTGGGTCGCTTCTGACTAACAAGTTTCTTGAGTCGGCTCCCTAGATTTTCAATTGGGTTAAGGTCTGGGCTATTCCCAAGCCATTCCAGCAGTGGAACGGGATTATCTTGAAACAAACAAACAAACAAACAAACAAACAAAAAAGTGGTGTTATTAGCCATCAAACCTCAAAAATACACTTTTCCCCAAGATTTCCACAATTTTGGCCACGACTGTATAAGCAGGCTGTGGAATACCGATGAGAACGGTGCTCCAAAAATAATTTTCCCTCCCTGCCCAAGTAGAACTTAATTAGCCTTTGCATTCCATCCTTTTTCTTTTTTCTGTTTCCACCCAATCAACTGAAGGAGGCTCTTTCAAACGTTTCAAACGTAGAGCTTCCCCCCCCCCCCACTACACCTCCCATCGTCCTAACGGTGTTGTACGACATACAGGCAAAAGGATGGAGAGGCGGAAAAAGTGCTCCTTCCCCTAACTTTCAGCCAGACTGAAAAGCCAGGAAAGGAGCAGAGGAGTTGCAAGGACTGCATTCAACGGGAGTTTACTTCCGAGTAGAAGTAAATCAACGAGACGGCCGGCAACTCCAGGAGAAATCAAAAGATGAGAATTTCAAACCCACCCATCGCTGCCATTCAGAATGGACACCCCCTGCACGCAAATTTCATTGGGATCCGATATTTTATCTCTATCTATCTATCTATCTATCTATCTATCTATCTATCTATCTATCTATCATCTATCTATCTATCTATCTATCTATCTATCTATCTCTCTCTCTCTCCCTCCCTCCCTCCCTCTCTCTCTCCCCCCCTCCCCTCTAAAAACACAAGTCTTAATGTCTTTGGAGATTCTCAGTCATCCAAGTCATGGTTATCCCGAAGCTGGGTTTTTTCCCCCCCCAAAAAAGACAACTGGACTTTGGGGTTTTTTTTTCTTCCTTGAGGACGTTTCACTCCTCATCCAAGAAGCTTCTTCGCTTCTGACTGAATGGTGGACTACCATTCACCGTTCAGCCAGAACGGAAGAAAGCTTCTTGGATGAGAAGCGAAACGTCCTCAAAGGGGGAAAGAAAAAAACCCAAAGTCCCTGTTGCCTTTTTTTTGGGGGGGGGGGGAAAGCCACTTTTGGGTGAAACTCAGTCTCGTTTAAAAGGCAGAGGTTCACTGAACGACGAAGGGGTAGAAGCAGTTGGAGGCAGCAAATCTCAGGCGTGTTATCGTGGTGGAAATGCCTCTCCTTTTTCTCTCCGCGTTTAGCATCAGCTTCCTCTGGATGCTCCAGCCAAACAGTGCTCCGCGCCCCTCCCCCCCCCTGCCGATGCCTCTCTGTTCTGCAAGCACGCTCAGAAAGAAGTGGGAATAATGTCCCTTAAATATTATTTCCGTGCTGAGACCATGATAGTAAAGAGCGAGGCTGGCTATTTCCACAAAGACTATCCAAAAGACAAAGGGAGAAAGCCGTCTTGAAATGCAGGAATAATAAACTTAAGAAAACTTAATACAATAATAATAAAATAATAAACTTAAGAAAACCCAAGCGCTGGAATAGGTACACTCTTCCCTGTCATCTGATACAAATAGTTATTACAAGGGCAGGACAAGAAGCAACGGGTGGAAACAGTGATAGCAGCAATATCTCAGGGGCTGCCACAAGAAGAAGGGAGCCAAGCTATTCTCCAAAGCACCGAGGGCAGGACAAGAAGCAATGGGTGGAAACTAATCAAGGAGAGAAGCAACCTAGAACTAAGGGGGAATTTCCTGACAGTTGGAACAATTAACCAGTGGAACAACTTGCCTCCAGAAGTTGTAGATGCTCCAACATTGGAAGATTTTAAGATGATGGGTAACCATTTGTCTGAAGTGGTGTAGGGTTTCCTGCCTAAACGGGGTTGGACTAGAAGACCTCCAAGGTCCCTTCCAATTTTCCTATTCTATTCTATTCTATTCTATTCTATTCTATTCTATTCTATTCTATTCTATTCTATTCTATTCTATGAACTTCCTGGGGGGAGGGGAACCCTCACCCCCCCCTTATATAATATCCCACTGAAATAAATTGTTTTCTGCCTTAAGATGCCGGTATTTCTTACTTAAAAGTATCTCCGTTTTAAATTAAAAGTCAGCGCTTCCACCTGTTGAAATTAAGTCGTGTGAGCTTCCGAATTCCGCCCAAAGCCTTTTGCAAGCTTGAATAGGAGGTCGGCCCAAGAGAAAATGAGGATCACAAAAGAAAACTGGAGGGGGACCCTGCATTTTTAGCCCCCTCCCCTTAAATTTGTTCAGGATGATTAGAAAGAGAATGAGCTAGAGATTGTGCGCTTGTTTATCTAAAGTGGTTAAGAAAAACGGCTGGGGGAAGCAGGTTTCCAACCGACTATGTATACTTCAGAAGTTTGGCTATTGTTAGGGTGAAAGGTTTGGGGGGGGGGATACTAATCTCAAATATGTGTCGGTCTAAACCTCGCTCCATAGATATTTTGCAATAAAATATCCCACTGACTTTTGCGGGTGCAAATTAACAAAATCTAGGTATTTGAGAAAAGCTTCCTGTCATCTGAAGAAAAACAGGCCAAAGAATTGCCCTTCTTTGGGGGCAAATGCTGTGGTTGAATTTTAATTTCAATTTCAATTCATAAGTATAAGGTGGCCAGAAGATCCGTTTCTCAAGGAAACCCCGTGAGAGATTCGAAGATAGATTTTCCCGGAGATTGGAAGAAACAATCCCCACCCGCCGCTACTGAAAAGGACTACGGATCCACAACATTTAGTTTAGTATTTCACCCGTTGAAATGAAATCTGGACACTGAGGCTGCCGATTGTGATAACAATGAAGAGACATGTGTGTGTGTGTGTGGGGGGGGGGTTTGTGTGCATCAAAAATAAACTTTTAACATGGGGGACGTAGACAAGGCAAGGGAGCAGAAGGACAGGCCAGGTCGAGCAGGAGAAATATCCAGGTTTTATTTCAGGGATGCTGGTTGTCTTGGTTGAGATTTAACTCCCAATTTTTCACGCTCAAGGGAAACTCTCATGGCTGTTGAATTAAGAGTCCAATCAAAATTGACTTTACATATGTTAAAGATTGAACTATGATTCCCTCCCTCCCTTCCTCCTTTCTTTTTCTTTCTTTTGGTCTCTCTTTCTTTTTCTTTCTCTCTCTCTCTCTCTTTCTTTCTCTCTTTCTTTCTCTCTCTCTCTCTCTCTCTTTCTCTCTTCCTCTTTCTTCCTCTTTCTTTCTTTCTTTCCCTCTCTCTCTCTCTTTCTTTCTCTCTTCCTCTTTCTTCCTCTTTCTTTCTTTCTTCCCCCCCCTCTCCCCTTTACAAGCCTCTTCGAAGTTCTTCAGATCAATCCGCAGAAGCCTCCAACTTTCAGGAGGGTGCCCTTTTAATCACCGATCATTAAAATAGTTATGATAAATACACTCAATTACACGCATGGTTTCCTCCGCCAGCCCCCAGCCCCACTCCTCACCCGGAGCCCTTTCAATTCTCCGCTATGTATTCTTCAGCTAAAGGCGAGGCAGAGGGGCTGGGGGTGGGGTGGAGGAAGGCGCACTCTCTCGGAGGGCGAATCCAGACATTTCTAGGGATTTCATGAGCCTAATTAAAGCTGCCCCTGTGGTCCAGGGTCCTGAATGGCCCTTTTCCCCCCCTTCGCCTGAGCAAAGGAAGAGAGTGCTGGAATGCAACCGCGGAGCCAAAGGTTGGCCGACGGGAGATGGAGAGAGGATGGGGGGGGGGGAGGAATCCCGTTATCTTTTCCACGCTGATGGGGGGGGGGGGGGCAGGGGCTGTGATCTCTAACGGTGTCATTCTTGCCGTTAGAGATTTTATTTTATTTTTTTATTTTATATCAAATTTATATACCGCCCTTCTCCCTGAGGACTCAGGGAGGAGTACAGCCAAAGTAAAAACATAAACTACAAACATTAAAATACAATTAAAAAGATATATATATATATATTTGGCCCCATAATTAAAAGCAATGACAAAACAATTAAAAACATTTAAAAGAAGTGTTAGGCCAGCCCGGCTTGCTGAAAAAAGAAAGTTTTAAGGGCACAGCGGAAGGCACCTAGGTCTTGGATTCTCCTTATCTCTGGGGGCAGCTGGTTCCAGAGGGTAGGTGCCCCCACAGACCCCTGGGGGTCACCAGCCTACATTGTTTGGCTGATGGCACTCCGAGGAGGTGCTCTGTGGGAGCGCACAGGTCGATGGGAGGCCGTGGGTAGCAGCAGGCGGTCTCGAAGATATCTAGGTCTTATGCCATGGCATAGATCACAGCCAGGGCGATTTCATCAAACGGAAAAGCTCTCTCCAGAAGCCCAAAGCTCCAGAAGTGACAAGGATGCCAGCAGTTGTCCAAGAGGCGATAAGGAGGGACGGAGGCCCTCGCCCACACGCCCCCTCCAGTGGAGGGGAGGAGCCAGGAGAAAACACGCGAGGGTTTGATCCCAGACAAGTAAAGGCCAAGGGATTGGGGGCCACTTGGCAGAGAGAGGAGGGGGGCATTTTCTCTAAAGGGGTAGGGGGAAAGGAGGAAAGGCACACAGCACCGGGGAGGAGGTGAAGAGGACGAAGTGGAAGCGTGTTTTTCAACCCATCCAGGTCAGAGGTCGTTCTGGTTAGGCATGGACCCTTCCCCCTCCCGTGAGAAACATGATCGCAGGTCTACCTGTCCTTCCTATGGACTTCCTTTTCTTCTTTCTCTGGGCTCAAACAGAGATCTCCCAGATTCGGGAGGGTATTAAGAATCCCAGCATCTCCTTGAAGTCTTTTGAATCAGGATGCTGCCTGATCTTTGCAACTTTGCTTGGATCGTCCCCGGGATCCGGAAGGCAAGCTTTCCTAAGAAATCCGAGGACTCCTCTGGTTAACTTTTCAAGTATAACAGTAACAGAGTTGGAAGGGATCTTGGAGATCATCTAGCCCGACCCACTGCTCACACAGACCTATACTAGGGATTCGAACCGCCGACCTTTCTGATCGACAAGCTCAGCGTCTTAGCCACTGAGCCACCTCAAATATTGAACTGGCACAGAGAACGGAAGGGGTGATCCTCCCTTGGGGAGACCTCTCATGTTCTCCCCCCCCCCTCAAAAAGCGTTTGCAGCAAGTGAGACCACCCCTTCCTCAAAAGCGATCGTAGGACGTGAAATTCCGCTTCTTGGGAAACCTTCGCCTATAAAGCGGGCAAGGAAGCGATGGTGGGGGGAAAGAATGGGATCAGCGTCCGGGGAAAGAATGGGATCTGCGCAAAAGATCTTCCCATCCCTAGTCCGCCCCCTCCCAATCCTTCGGGAACTCGAGATCCGATGTGATCGATTTCTAGAGCTAATAAAAAACACGCCTGATTTTTCTTTTCAGGAGTCTTTGCTCGTCGGGACCGAGGCTTCCAGTCCAAATCTCTCAGAAAGGTAGCTTCTTCAACCTGTTCTAAAGGAAGCGGCCTTAAAGGATCCTAGCTGGTCGAATGAATCAAGCCCTAGGAAAGCGCGAGGATGAGGGCTGAGCTTGAAGTTTGCCCTTCAATTGCTCTCTGGGCTGGTTCCTGCAGGTCGCCACTCTCACGCCACTCTCTTCTCCTGGGGTTTGGGTTCTCCAGAAGTGAAGAAGCACCTTGGATGAGAAGCGAAACGTCTTCAAGGAAAAACAAAGTCCGGTCGCCTTTTTTAAAAAGAAGAGAATAGAGCTGGAAGGGACCTTGGAGGTCTTCTAGTCCAGCCCCCTGATCAAGCAGGAGACCCTATACCAGTGATGGGGAACCTTTTAGAGTGCCCAAACTGCAACCCAAATCCCACTTATTTATCCTGAATACTGAGGTTTTACTACCTAAAATAATGATAAACAAGGCAGAGTTCAGCTAATTGTTCTAAGAAAAACGTGATGAATGCACTTTTATGCCCCTTCATTTCAACCCCCCCCTTTTGAAATATTACGTTTAGCAACAATAAAAAAGAAAAACTTTTGTAATATCATTTCTTTCGTTCCTTCCCTCTCTCTCTCACTTTCCCTCTCTCTCTTTTCCCCCCTCTCTTTCCCTCCCACCCTCTCTCTCTCCTCCCCCCTCTCTCTGCCTTTGTTTCTCTCTCTCTCTCTCTCTCTCTCTTTCCCTCCCCACTCTCTCCCTCTCTCCCTCTCTCTCTCTCTCTTCCCACTCCTTTCTTTCCAGTGATGGAGCGCCCACGATTTCTGGAGGCCAGCTGTTCCACTGGTCAATTGTCCACACTGTTAGGAAGTTTCTCCTTAATTCCAAGTTGCTTCTCTCTTGGTTTTGTTTCCAACCATTATCCCTTCTCCTGCCCTCTGGTGCTTTGGTAAATAAGTTTATTCCTTTTTTTTTTTTTTAAACAAAAACACACGTTTGGGGATGTGTGAGTTGGAAGAAGTTTGAAACCCTTGAGCTGACCGGCAGCTTCTGCTGAAAACCAGGCGCCTCCTTTGCACTTGCATCTGGAAGGACCCATTCTTTGCTTTCCCCCAAAATGAGGGAGTCTTTGAACGGGTGGGGGTGGATGGGTGGGGAGAAGTTCTCCTTCTCCTACCTTTCACCTGTTCCTCCTTCTTCGGTGCAAGCAAAAAGATCCGCCTGAAACCTGGGCTAATGTTGGAAGCTGGAGTCAACGAACCGTTTCCGACAGCTCCGTGGACGTTTCCCTGCCTTTCCCCAAAATAATCCCCCGAAATTTAGCGAAAATGCCCCTGGGAAACAGCGCCGACCTAAAGTGGGGAAGAGCAGTATTCCAGTATTTGGGAAGCTGCCACGAGGAGGAGGGAGTCAAGCTATTCTCCAAAGCACCTGAGGGTAGAACAAGAAGCAATGGATGGAAACTAATCAAGGAGAGAAGCAACTTAGAACTAAGGAGAAATTTCCTGATAGTGAGGACAATTGACCATTGGAACAGTTTGCCTCCAGAAATCGTGGGCGCTCCATCAGTGGAAAGAGAGGAGGGGTAAGAGAGAGAGAGGGAGGGAGAGAGGGGGGAGGGAAAGGGAGAGAGAGAGAGAGAGAGAGAGAGAGAGAGAGAGAGAGAGAGGAGAGAGAGAGAGAGAGAGAGAAACAAAGGCAGAGAGGGGGGAGGCTTGAGAGAGGGTGGGAGGGAAGAGAGGAGGGGGAAGAGAGAGAGAGGGAGGGAGAGAGGGGGGAGGGAAAGAGAGAGAGAGAGAAACAAAGGCAGAGAGAGGGGGGGAGGAGTGAGAGAGGGTGGGAGGGAAAGAGGGGGGAAGAGAGAGAAAGAGAGAGAGAGAGAGGGAAGGAACGAAAGAAATGATATTACAAAAGTTTTTCTTTTTTATTGTTGCTAAACAATATTTCAAAAGCGGGGGGGGGGAAATGAAGGGGCATAAAAGTACATTCATCACGTTTTTCTTAGAACAATTAGCTGAACTCTGCCTTGTTTATCATTATTTTAGGTAGTAAAACCTCAGTATTCAGGATAAATAAGAGGGGTTTTGGGTTGCAGTTTGGGCACTCTAAAAGGTTCCCCATCATTGGTATAGGTTCTCCTGCTTGATCAGGGGGCTGGACTAGAAGACCTCCAAGGTCCCATCCAGCTCTATTCTGATTCTAATTGATTCCCACAACCTTTGAGCAGCATTCAAGACCAATTGAAGGGCTCAGATAGCAGGGATGGGATGGATGGTGATAGGAGCTGCTTTCCTCTCAAAGGACAGAGAATGGGGGGAGCGGGGGGGGGCAGGAGAGAGAACGAGATCAGAATCCGGTTTGATCTCTTGCATTTTCGGATTAATTGTCCGCTGCAGGGAGAATCTGCGCTTTTAGAAAACATCAGGGAAACACCACCATGAGATGCAGGCGTGAGAAATTTTTTTTAAAAAAACCATTCCATATTCGGGGAAGCCACCTGCGATCGCTTGAATGGCTTGGATTTAAATCTGTTCGTAACACGAATGTGGCTGCTGAGAAAACACGATAGGCTGAAATGATAACAGGCAGGGTAGAAACAATGCTGAGTTTTCAAGCAACCCGCTGAATTTCCTTTAGGAATTAGGGGACGCTGCAAACTTCCGTGTCCTTAGCTGAAACGACGTGGCTGCATTCACACAATATTCCTAACCCGATGGATGAATTAGCACATTTTCTGGATTTACCTCATATCTTGAAATATACTTGGTATATTTGGTAGTACAGAGCCTTGGTAGTACAGTAGTCTAAAGCACCCTGTTATTAAGCTGGTTATTAAGACCAGCTGCCTGCAATTACTGCAGGTTCGAATCTCGCCAGGCTCAAGGTTGACTCAGCCTTCCATCCTTTCTAAGGTAGGTAAATTGAGGACCCAGTTGTGGGGGCAATAAACTGACTTTGTATAAATATACAAAGGTATGAAGGCTATTGCTTAGCGCATTGTAAGCCGCCCTGAGTCTCCGGAGAAGGGCGGCATATAAATCAAAATTAAAAAAAAAAAATACTGCTCAAAAAAAATAAAGGGAACACAAGCAGAAGACATCCGAGATCTGAATGAATGAAATAGCCTTATTAAATACTTTGCTCTTTACATACAGTAGTTTATACACTGCTCAAACAACTAAAGGGAACACAAAACTACTGTATGTAACGAACAAAGTATTTAATAAGGCTATTTCATTCATTCAGATCTAGGATGTCTTCTGTTTGTGTTCCCTTTATTTTTTTGAGCAATGTAGATTAACTAAATACTCAGGATCTGCTTGTCATATTCAGCCAACTGCCCTCCCCCAAAAAACCTCAAAAACTCTCCCCAAACTTAGTGTGTATCATTCAAGAAACCATTAGGTTTTTAATTGACTTGATTTATGTATTAGATTTTTTATTTATTTTTTATTTTATATCCAATTTATATACCGCCCTTCTCCCTGAGGACTCAGGGTGGTGTACAGCCAAATAAAAACATAAACTACAAACATTAAAATACTATTAAAAAGATATATATAAATTTGGCCCCGTAATTAAAAAACAATGACAAACCAGTTAAAAACATTTAAAAGTGTTAAACCAGCCCAGCTTGCTGAAAAAAGAAAGTTTTAAGGGCATGGCGGAAGGCACCGAGGTCTTGGATTCTCCTTATCTCTAGGGGCAGTTGGTTCCAGAGGGTGGGTGCCCCCACAGAGAAGGCCCTCCCCCTGGGGGTCACCAGCCTACATTGTTTGGCTGATGGCACCCCGAGGAGGCCCTCTCTGTGGGAGCGCACAGGTCGATGGGAGGCCGTCGGTAGCAGCAGGCGGTCTCGAAGATATCTAGGTCCTATGCCAGATTATGTATTTATACACAATAAATACATTTGTTTATGTATTTACACATTAGATTTCTATCCTGCCTTTCATTCAGTCTACACAACAGCCCTTCCTCCCTCCAACAACAACTCCGTGAGGTAGTTTTGACTCGGACAGCGTCCCAAAGGTGCTTTTTACAAGAGGCAACTGGACTTTCTTGTTTTGCTTTGAAGACGTTTCGCTTCTCATCCAAGAAGCTTCTTCAGCTCTGACCCGATGGAAGGATTTATATTCCTTGCAGCAGTGGTGGGTTCCTCCCGGTTCGGTCTGGTTCGGCTGAGCCGGTAGCAGTGACGATATGACGTCACCGAACCGGTTCTCATCCCCCCCGCCCCCCCCACCCCCCATGTTATTCTTACCTTTTATTTGGTCCCACCCCCAATCTATTGCTGCCTCCTGAGTCCCAGCTGATGACTAGAGGGAAAAAAACTGTTTAAACTCTTGCCGCGGGGCTTCAAAGGGCCGTCCTACAGCTGATCAGTGTTAAAAGCAAACAAATGAGTCGGGTCGTAAGCACAAGGACTGGTCGTAAGTGCAAGGACCTTCCAGAAATGACTCTGACCAGCTAGCCATGCCCACCTAGTCACATGACTCCAAGCCACACCCACAAAATAAGCCACGCCCACAGAACCTGTAGTAAAAAAAATTAGAACCCACCCCTGCCTTGCAGACAAACAGCTGGTCTATTTGCATCCTTTTAGCAAGTTGTTGAGGCCACTTGGAGGTTTATGTGTGTCAGCTGAGTAGTGCACATGGGTGTGAAGCCTTCTTGGAACTGCTGAAAGGACTGTGTTGTAAACTGGAGATAAACGATGTTGTATTCCTCCACCTCTGTCACCTATCTCCAGTCTAAAACACAATCCTTTCAGCAGTTCCAAGAAGGCTCCATACCCATTTGCACCACTCAGATGACGCAGGTAAACCTCCAAGTGGCCTCAACGACTCCCTGAAAGGATGCAAATGACCAGCTGTCTGCAAGGAGTATAAATCCTTCCGTTCCCCACCATCCAGTTAGAGCTGAAGCAGCTTCTTGGATGAGAAGCGAAACGTCTTCAAAGCAAAACAAGAAAGTTCAGTTGCCTCTTAAAAAATGCACCTTTGGGACAACCATGACCTGGATGACTGAGAATCTCCATAGCTTGGGCAAGAAGGGTGATTGGCCCAGTGAGCCTTGAATCTGGGTCCCTCTAGGCCAACCCACCTCCCACCCCCCCATTGCTATACCACGCTGGCTCAAAGCCAGTTGGATAAATCCCAGCAATTCGATTTTTTTAAAAAATTTCTGTGGAAAACAGAACTGGATGGGTACTTAGGAATTCGTATGTTGGCCGATGCTTGATGCACATTCCTGGGGAGATATATGGATCATGATTTAAAACAAAAAAAGTCTAAATGGTGGTCAGGATGGGTGAAATCAAAGTTCCACCTGTTGGGTATGCCCGATGCAAATTAAAAGGCGCAGAAGGTCAGAGGTGTTGTTGCCCATCTCGGCTCCATGGCTTAAGACACTGAGTTTGTCGATCAGAAAGGTTGGCAGTTATTATTATTATTATTATTATTATTATTATTATTATTATTATTATTATTATTATTATTATGAGCCTTGATAGTACAAGGGTTTAGTGCACCCTGTTATTAACACAGCTGCCTGCAATTTCTGCTGGTTCGAATCTCTCCAAGGCTCAAGGTTGACTCAGCCTTCCATCCTTTCTAAGGTAGGTGAAATGAGGACCCAGTTTGTGGGGGCAATAAGCTGACTTTGTATAAAATATACAAAAGAATGAAGGCTATTGCTTAACGCATTGTAAGCCGCCCTGAGTCTCCGGAGAAGGGCGGCATATAAATCAAATTTAAAAAAATATTATTATTAATTAAATTTATATATCACCGTACTCCCGAAGGGCTCAGGGTGGTGAACAGCCAAGATAAAATACACATAATACAAATGTGAAAAACCATTTAAAATATATTAAATACCATAGCCCGAAAACAAATTTAAAACACCCCAATTTATAAGACAAATTTAAAATTTAAAACGATTTAAAAAAGAGGTTAGGCTAGGCCAGCCTGCTGAAAAAGGAAAGTTTTAAGGGCACAGCGGAAAGTGCTCAGATCCGGGATCCGCCGTATCTCCAGGGGGAGCTCGTTCCAGATGGCAGGTGCCCCCCCAGAGAAGGCTCTCTCCCTGGAGGCCGCCAGTTGACACTGTTTGACCAACAGCACCCTGAGGAGCCCCTCTCTGTGGGAGCGTACTGGTCTGTGAGAGGCAGTTCAGCGGGTTCGAATCAGAGGTGGGTTTCAGCAGGTTCTGACCAGTTCTGAAGAACCGGTAGCGGAAATGTTGAGTAGTTCGGAGAACCGGTAGTAAAAATTCTGACTGGCCTCACCCCCATCTATTCTCTGCCTCCCGAGTCCCAGCTGATCAGGAGGAAATGGGGATTTTGCAGTAACCTTCCCCTGGAGCGGGGTGGGAATGGAGATTTTACAGTGTCCTTACCCTGCCACGCCCACCAAGCCATGCCACGCCCACCAAGCCACACCGACAGAACCTCGGGAAATCACAGGTTGACTGCTTCCCCGTACCACGCGGAGGGGCTTCCCAGCTTGAATGTCCAAGAGGGCGAGGTGAGCGCTGGCAACTTGGGTAAAAAAGAGCCTGATAGTACAGTGGACTAAAACACTGTTATTAACATCTGATGCTTGCAATTACCGTAAGTTCAAATCTCACCAGGCTCAAGGTTGACTCAGCCTTCCATCCTTTTTAAGGTAGGTAAAATGAGGACCCGGATTATGGGGGCAATAAACTCATACAAAAGTATGAAGGCTATTGCTTAA
Organism: Pituophis catenifer annectens; assembly: GCF_029215685.1. NCBI lineage: Eukaryota > Metazoa > Chordata > Lepidosauria > Squamata > Colubridae > Pituophis > Pituophis catenifer. The sequence continues at coordinate 8,397,909 of NW_027256886.1, read as the reverse complement.
CGCATTGTAAGCCGCCCTGAGTCTCCGGAGAAGGGCGGCATATAAATTAAAAGCAAAAAAAAAAAAAAGTTTCCCGTCTTTTTTTAAGAAGCCCTCTGGGGTGGTAGGGGGGGGGGAGAGGAGGAGAGGAGGGGAGGGGAGGATCGGTTCTGACCCCTCCCCGGTTAGGAGGCTCCGAGGAGCAGCAAAGCAGACAGAGGATTGGCGGAGGGGGGGGGGTTTCAAAGCCGGGGCGGCCAGCCTTAGTAAGCCCAGGACAGGAGTTCACACGATGATCGGGTGACCGAGAGAACAAGGGGCTCATTTTAATCAGGGGGGTCTCTTTCGCCGGGGGGGAGATCCGAGCTCCCTCCCTCCTGGCTCTGCCATTGTGCTCCGCGCCCCCCAACCCCCACCCCCCCAAATCTGAAAATGACAGCTCCGTCAGAAATCAACGGCTGCCCAGGATGGAGTTTCACCGCTCTTGTCTCCGCTGTCTTCTTACAACGCTGGAGACTCCGCTCTTACGTTAGAGAAGGGTCTCAACTCGGACACATTAAACATCTGTTCTCTTCCTTTCCTTCCCCTCCTCCTCCTCCTCCCCTTCCTCCTTCCTCTTTCTTCCCTTTCCTTCTTCCACTTCCTCTTCCCTTCCCTCTCCTCTTTTTTCCTCTTTCTTCTTCTCCTGTCCCTTTCCTTCCCCTCCTGCTCCTTTTCCTTCTTCCCCTTCCCTTCCTCCTTTTTCTCCTTTCCCTTTCCTTCCCCTTCCCCTTGATCTCCTCCTGCTCCTTTTCCTTCTTCCCTTTCCCTTCCTCCTTTTTCTTCTTTCTTCTTCTCCTTCCCCTTCTCTTCCCTTTCCCTTCTTCATTTCCCTTCTTTCTTTTCCTCCTCTTCCTTCCCCTTTTCTCCCTTTTCCTTCTTCCCCTTCCTTTCCTCCTCCATTTTCTTCTCTTTCTTCTCCTCCTCCCTCTTCCCTTTCTCCTCCCCCTTCTCCTTCCCCTCCCCTCCTTTTCCTTCTTCCCCTTCTCCTTCCTTTCCTTCCTCTTCTCCTTCTTCTCCTCCTGCTCCTTTTCCTTCTTCCCCTTCTCCTTCCTTTCCTTCCTCTTCTCCTTCTTCTCCTCTTGCTCCTTCTCCTCCTTCCCCTCCCCTTCCTCCTTTTTCTTCTTTCTTTTTCTCCTCCCCCTCCTCCTTTTTCTTTCTTCCCTTTTCCCTTTTCTTTCTTCCATTTCCTCTTCCTCCTCTTTTTTCCTCTCTTTCTTCTTCTCCTTTCCCTTTCCTTCCCCTTCTCCTTCTTTTCCTCCTGCTCCTTTTCCTTCTTCCCCTTCCCTTCCTCCTTTTTCTTTCTTTTTCTCCTCCCCCTTCCCTTTCCTTTTCCCCTCCCCCTTCTGCTCCTCCTTTTCCTTCTTCCCCTTTTCCTTCTCCTTCCTTTCCTCCTCCTTTCCCCCTCCCAAAGTTTTTTTTTTTTTTTTTTTACAAACATATCAAATCAATGCGTGAACAGCGTGGCCCCTGAGTGTCATACATCTAATACAAATAAAACTAGTAAAATCCATCATAGTTATTACATCCAATCAACTTATATATTTCTAATAATGGTACACAATTATAACAAATTGCAATTTGCCATTATTCAATTATCCTGTGTTTTCTCTTATTGTTGCTTTATTTTATTATATAAACGGGTCTACACTAACATTCCCCTTTCTCTTATTTCTATCACTTATTCTAACTTTCAATCATATCACCTGTTACTGAAAAAAAAAAACATTTTCTTTCTTTCCTCCTCCTTTTTCTTCTCTTTCTTCTCCTCCTCCCCCTTCCCTTTCTCCTTCGCTTTCTCCTCCTTCCCCTTTCCCCTTCCTCTTTTTCCTCCTTCCCTTTCCCCTTTTCTCTGGAACACAGGCGAGAGCCTGGAAGTTAGCAGAGAACCCCACGAACACGCGTGGGATCCGGATAGAGAAAAGAGATCCAGTGTTTGACTGGTCTGTACCATCCTCAGCCCCCCAGCCTGCGTGGGCCCGACTCAGTGGTGAAATCCAGATTTTTTTTTTACTACCGGTTCTGTGGGCGTGGCTTGGTGGGCGTGGCAGGGGAAGGATACTGCAAAATCTCCATTCCCACCCCACTCCAGGGGAAGGATACTGCAAAATCTCCATTCTCTCCCCACTCCTGGGGCCAGCCGGAGGTGGCATTTGCCCGTTCTCCGAACTACTCAAAATTTCCGCTACCGGTTCGTCAGAACCTGCTGGATTTTTTCACCCCTGGCCCGACTGCTTCCCCGGTTGCCTGAATGGGCTTCTTCCTCTCTCACTTCTCCGAAACACACCTACTTGTGGACCTAGGTAATAGGAAAAACGGCACGGAAAACATTTCCTTTCATCCGAATTCAATGGGGTTGCTGTCAGCCATGCGGTTTCTTCCATTCTCCATTCTCATTGTTCGGGCCACAGTCAAATCAAGCTATGATCAAATGGCTCGATCGGAGGGAATTTTACCCTTTCATGTCAGAAAGTTTTGCCCAAAACTGAAGTTACAAAGGGACACAATCCCCCCCCCCCCCTCATCTCGCTACCGGCGTTTCTCCTTGAGGAGAGCATTGTATAGCAGGGATTTCTTGTACTTTTTCTAAAGGGGTGGGTGGGCGTTTCATATTGATTTGAAACTTCAGCTGCGGCTCTCCATCTGCCTAAAAAGCAGCTGATTCATTAGACGGTTTATGCCGCCCTTCTCTGGAGACTCAGGGCGGCTTACAATGTGCTAAGCAATAGCCTTCATCCTTTTGTATATTTATACAAAGTCAGCTTATTGCCCCCACAAACTGGGTCCTCAATTTACCTACCTTAGAAAGGATGGAAGGCTGAGTCAACCTTGAGCTGGTCAGAATCAAGGATCCTAACAGATAGGAGAAAAAAAATGAGGGGTGCTATTAAGGTCAAGAATAGTGCCCCCCCTCCTCTTATGGTGTTGGAGAGGTGCCATTACCTGCCAGGGCAAGACAAAAGTTGTAATACTGGAAGTGCTCAACTTACGACCGCAGTTGAACCCAACACATCCGTTGCTATGTGAAACATTCGTTAAGTGAGTTTTGCCCCATTTTGCAACCTTCCTTGCTACCGCTGTTAAGTGAATCACTGCAGTGGTTCAGTTAGTGGCGTGGTTGTGAACTTGATTTCACCATTGACTTTGCTTGTCACAAAAGGGGATCACATGACTCCGCGGCACCACAACCGTCATGTATGTGAACCAGTTGCCAAGTGTCTGAATTTTGATCACGTGACGGTGGGGATGCCGCAATGATTGTAAGTGTGACAAACGGTTGTGAGTCACTTTTTTTCAATGCTGTTGTAACGGTCACTAATTGAATTGTTGTAAGTTGAGGTCTACCTGTATAATATCCGGAAGTTACTAGCTGGAGAAGGTAGGGGAATTGTGGTCAGTTATTTACAAGAGTTACGGGTGCCTTTTTATAACATTACTATAACTTGTTCTACAACAGGAGAGCCAGTTTGGTGTAGTGGTTAAGGTGCTGGCCTAGAAACAAGGAGAATGTGAGTTTGAATCCCATTTTAAGTATAAATGTTGGCTTGGTAACTTTGGGCCAATCACCAGCAGACTGTGAGTTCTAGTTCCGCGCTAGACATGAAAACTGATTGGGTGACTTTGGGCCAATCACCATCAGACTGTGAATTCTAGTTCTGCATTAGGCATAAAACTAATGGGGTGACTTTGGGCCAATCACCAGGAGACTGTAAGTTCTAGTCCTGCCTTAAGCATGGGAATCATTTGGGTGAGTTTGAGTCAATCACCTAGAGACTATGAATTGTAGTCCCACTTTAGGCATGAAATCTGACTGGGTGACTTTGGGCTGATCACTGGGAGTGTGTGAATTCTAGTCCTGTCTTTAACATGAAAGCTGGCTGGCCAATCATTGGGAATGTATGAATTCTAGTCTACCTTAGGCATGAAAGCTGGCTAGGTGACTTTGAGTCTCTCAGCTCAACCCACTTCACAACACCTGTTGTTGTGAGGCAAATAGGAGGAGGAAGGAATATTCTGTATGCACGCCACCTTTATTTATTTTAAAAACAGCAAAAGTGCAGTGAAAATAAATAAAATTGCTAAGCCTGGTTACTGACGTTGCCTATTTACCAGCTTCACACATTATCTTGAACCATAAATGAACCAAAGGGGCCTAGAAATCCATTGCCAAACTAACCAAGCTTAGCATGTTGTGGAATTGCCTTAACTACACTTTTACACGATGCATTTATGTATTTACAGGAAACAAACCAATCAGAATGTTTGTGGTCACAGCATTCTATAAGCAAAAGACTATGAACATCTTCTTCTTGTTGTGCCATATCTATCATCGGACGTTGGAAATCATGTTGGCGATCCTATTTTTATCAACAGCCGCACGAAAAAAGTGCTGCTGAGTTTTGTCCAAACTGGTCTCTTAGATTTTGAAGCCATGATGTTCTTCTTCTGCCTGGACCTCATTTGCCTTCAATCTTTCCCTGGAGGATTAAGTGAAGGATGCCGTATTTTTCAGACATCACATGTCCGAAATATTCTAACTTTTGCTTTTTAATGGTTTGGATGATTTCCCTTGGCTTTCCCAGATGGCTTATCACCTCCTCATTTTTGTCAACCCAATTTATATGTAACAGCCACCCGTAAACCCACATTTCAAATGCTTCTAGTCTCTTCAATGGCTGTCCGTCAGAGACCAACTCTCCACTCCATAGAGTAGGATAGAAAAGCAGATAGTAACATCTGACAAGCTTGATTTTCAATCTTAGGCTTATGTCATGGCTGCAAAAGACATAAGACTAATTTAACTATAAACATAGAGAAGTTAAAAAAAAAATCCAGATAATTAGTTAATCCAGTTGCTGCAATTATGCCATTAACCAATCCACTCTCAGGATGTTGTGGTCCGCCCGCAGCCTGCGGAGCTGGCAGCAGAGTCAGACAGTGATGAGGCTGAGGAAGAACAGGGGCCAGTCCTGGAGGCTGGGGAAGGCCTGGATGAGGGCTCTGCGTCAGAGGCAGAGATAGGACCAGGGACATTGGGGAGTGATGTGCGGACTTCGGAGCCTCCAGAGGCTGACAGTAGAGAGGCAGAGGAACAGGAGAAGCCTGTTCCTAGTGCACGTATGAGAAGAGCTGCCAGAAGGCAGGAGCAGATAAAGTAGAGAGGACGACTTGGGAGTAAGGCCAAGAGATGATTAGCCACTCCCATAAGGCTTAAAAGACCAGCAACAGCTCTTGGTCTCTTTGCTGGAAAACGTTGAGAGATTTGCTTCTTGTTTCACTGTATTCATTTCTTGTCGGTGTCTTCTGCTTCTGAATTTTTGCCAAGAAAAGCCTTTGCCTAATTATCCCAAGATCAGTGATAAACTGAGGAATGGTGTTTTGAAGAATTTGCTTTAATTTAGTTTGGAATGAATGAATTAATTCTCAGCTGTTCTAATAAAGTCTGTTTGTTTTTGAACTGTTTGTATTTAATACTAACTACTTGGGCCTGGGTCACAACACAGGAGCTGTTTCTTTGACCAATATGAAACCAGCTTCTCTGGCAGTGAGCTTTCATGCATGTCTCCCTAAACCAGGTAATAACTTGCAGCCTATCACATACAGCAGGGGTCGGCAACCTTAAACACTCAAAGAGCCATTTGGACCCATTTGCCACAGAAAAAAAAAAAACACCGGGAGCCACAAACCCCTTTTGACATCTAAAATGAAGATAACACTGCATATATCATTTTTTACCTTTATGCTATGTATAAAAAACCTTATTTATCCATGGTTGGCCTACTGGGGGTTGAAAAGCTCAATAAATTGTGTGCCGGCGGGTGTCGCACATTGACGGTTGTGACACATATTTTGAATGACGGGGAGCCGCAGCAGAGGGATGAAGGAGCCACATATGGCTCCAGAGCCACGGGTTGCTGACTCCCGAGTACAGCATACCAACTATGAACTAACCTAGATGATTCCTTCCCATAATCCTGAGCCTCAAGCAAGATGTCTTTTTGTCCTGGCATGCTGATTACATAATGGACTCAACTTTCATGCTAAGGCAACACCCATCACAGGTTACGTCATCATGAAGGAACTTTCCACGGTCCTCCAACTTTTTATTGTGGCAATAGATCCATAAGGAAGAAGGCAGGCCTTAGGTTGTTGCAATGATAGTTGAGTGACACTTAAATCACTGGTGACTAAAGAGCAACTCACGGTGTCAAGAGAGAACAAGTTGCTTGTTAATCAGAGCTGGAAAGTTTGCACACTCTTTGCAGAGTTGCCTAATAGCGCTTTGCCCTAAGAGGCTGTTCTTTTGTTTAAAGCCAAGACGATCCAAAATGGGTTATGAATATATCTACTATTCAACTCAAAATGACACCAAAATAATATTGCATCACCTAAGAATCTAAATCAGAAGAATCTTTCCTGACTGGATCCCTTGTACTGCAACTCTGCTCCTTATCTAGCTCCCTGATTTATAACAATTCCAAGGCTTTGATTGAAGTTATTTATTAGTTTTTTTTATTCTGCCTTTATTACCACCACCTCCTCCTTCTTCTCCATTTATTACTTTTTTATTCTGCTTTATTTCCTCCTCCTCTTCCTCCTCTTCTCCTCCTTCTCCATTTATTACTTTTTATTCTGCCTTTATTATTTCCTCCTCCTCCTCCTCCTCCATTTATTAGTTTTTTCTTCTGTCTTTATTTCTTCTTCTTCTTCTTCTTCTTCTTCTTCTTCTTCTTCTTCTTCTTCTTCTTCTTCTTCTTCTTCTTCTTCTTCTTCATCTTCTTCTTCTTCTTCTTTTTCTTCCTCCTCCTCCTCCTCCTCCTCCTCCTCCTCCTCCTCCTCCTCCTCCTCCTCCTCCTCCTCCTTTCTTCTTTCTTCTCCTCCATTGTCTATCCACTGCAGGATTAAGGCCTCTTCTGCATGTTTCCAACCAATAAGGTCCTGAGCTTTCTTTTGCTTAAATAGCTCAAAGTGATGAACATACCCAATATTCCTCCCTCCTTCTATTTTCCCCTTGACAACAACCTTGTTGAGTTCTGGTGGCTCAGCAGACTGATAGCATTGTGATTAACACCAGCTGTCTGCAATTTCTGTAAGTTCGAACCTCACCAGGCTCAAGGTTGACTCAGCCTTCCATCCTTTCTAAGGTAGGTAAATTGAGGACCCAGTTTCTGGGGGCAATAAGCTGACTTTGTATGAATATACAAAAGTATGAAGGCTATTGCTTAACGCATTGTAAGCCGCCCTGAGTCTCCGGAGAAGGGCGGCATATAAATCAAATTTATACATATACATATACATATACATATACATATACATATACATATACATATACATATACATATACATATACATATACATATACATATACATATACATATATATATATATATATATATATATATATATATATATATATTCCTCCCTCCTTCTATTTTCCCCTTGACAACAATCTTGTGAAGTGGGTTGGGCTGACAGAGAGGGTAATTGGCCCAAACTCACTTCAGGCTGATTTATTGTATGCTTACTGCATGCCTACAGTAGGATTAGAACTCGCAGTCTCCCAGTGATGAGCCCAAAGTCATCTAATTGGTTTTCATGCCTAAGGTGGAATTAGAACTCACAGTCTCCTGGTTTCTAGGCTTAACCACTACCCGAAACTGGGTTCAGTTATGGGTTTAGCTGTTTTCTCCCCTGCTTGATCTGGCTTAAAAGACCAAAACTGCTTTCCATTTTAATTTTTACCAGAAGGGGAACTTACCCAGAAAAGCCAGATTTCTAAAAAACCCCCACACAATTTCCTTGTGGAATTAGAGCATGGTCACCTAGGGAAGTGGGGGCTTTAAAACAAATTCAACAGATTCATCTTCTCCATTCTTGCGGAGAACACCAGAGCAATAAATAAAGATAATATTACTGCATGTATAAATTCTTGTTCACTGAATATTTGTACTGGGCAAAATTGGAAAAGCAGTTTTTAGAGTGTTACAAACTACTTATCCTAATAATTGTGCTAATAATATACTAATAAATAAACTAAGAGTATAATTATACACTAATACATAAACTAAGAGTATAATTATATACTAATAAATTAATGAATAGTATAATTATCAGAAAAGGTGATAGAAAACTGTATGGGTTTTTCTTTTGATTCATGTACAGCAAATCAGCTAATAAGCCAGCCTGCTTTCCCACTCTCATGATGAATTCTGATCCAAAATTCTAGAATTCTGGAAAGTGGATTCTCAACCCAGCTGCTGGGCACCAGGCTGGGGAAATCAGTTGTAAAGAAGAAATATTTCTAAACCTTTTGCGAGGTACTTTTATAAAACTCCAGGTGTAGACTCCTGCATTCTAGGATCAAGCTGCAGAAATATTTCCCATGGTGCAATTATATAATGTAGAACCCATGATTTAATAGTCCAGAAAGGAGGCTGGTGGGTAGTGTATATGGGCATGGGTTTACTGCTATTACATTTCCAGTCGGTCCGTCCGTCCCCCCCCCCCCAGCAGCTAGAGATAGTGTGGATAGTCTTTCGTTTGCCCAAAGCCACAGCCTGAGACCAGTCTTCCTTACAACACAGACAGGTTTGCTGGGGAAATCAGGTCTCCGGCTTTGATGATAGCTGTGCATAGAATAAGAGGTCCAAATTTATTTATTTAGCGTATGGCACATCATACATGGTCTAGCAATATATATTAACATTTCATCCAGAATAATAAAACAGAATAAAGTATAAATGTTAAAAAGATCTATGTTTGTATATCAATGTCTAGGCCTCTAACCATTTAAGCACAGAAGTCGTTTATATTTTAAAAAATCAGACACTGGACCAGTATATGCCCTCGGCTTACAGCTGGTCCAAAGTTAGTGGGGATCAAATCCACTGAGCTTAATCCTGAGAAAGAGAGTGAATTTATTTGAAGAAGTGCAGAAGTTCACTCCTCTCTTCCCTTCCTTTCCCTTCCTCCCCTCTCCTCTCCTCCTCTTCCCTTCCCTCCTCTCCTCTCCCCTCCCCATCTTCTCTTCTCTCCTCCTCTTCCCTCCCTTCCCCATCTTCTCCTCTCTTCTCCTCTCCCGTCCCCTCTCCATCTTCTCTTCTCCTTCTTTCTTCCTCCTCCTCCTCCTTCTTCTCCATCTCCTCCTCCTGCCTTCTTCTTCTTTTCTTCTTCTTCTTCTTCCTCCTCCCCTCCCCATCTTCTCTTTTCTTTTCTTCTCCTCCCCTCCCCTTTCCCATTCCTCCATCTTCTCCTCTCTTCTTCTCTCCTCCTCTTCCCTCCCCTCTCCATCTTCTCTTCTCTTTTCCTCTCCTCTCCTTCTTCTTCCTCCTCTTCCTTCCCCTCCCCTCCCCCTCTTCTCTTCTCTTCCCCTTTCCCATTTCTCCATCTTCTCCTCTCCTCTTCTTCTCTCCTCCTCTTCCCTCCCCTCCCCTCTCCATCTTCTCTTCTCTTTTCCTCTCCTCCTCTTCTTCTTCTTCCTCTTCCTTCCCCTCCCCTCCCCCTCTTCTCTTCTCTTCCCCTTTCCCATTTCTCCATCTTCTCCTCTCCTCTTCTTCTCTCCTCCTCTTCCCTCTTCTCTTCTCTTCTCTTCTCTTCTCTTCTCTTCTCTTCTCTTTTCCCATTTCTCCATCTTCTCCTCTCCTCCTCTTCCCTCCTCTCTCCATCTTCTCTTCTCTTCTTCGTTTTATCGTGAGACACCTCCGTGAGTTTCCCAGCTGTTCTAAACTGTAGGAATTCGACGTCGAATGCCGATCCCGAAATCCGGGACGAGAAGTGGGTCTGGTGAGAATAATGGACGCCGGATGGTAGGGTCGAACTGCTGGCGATTGCGGAGCGGCTCCAGCGCCATCCCTAGGGAAGGGGGGGGAGAAGGCTGCGGGCCGGAGGAAGGTGTGTGTGTGTGTGGGGGGTGTGTGTGAAAGGCGAAGCCCCCAAAGGGCCTCCCCCCACATCACCCCATCCTCCCGCCGCGGCCCCTGGGCGCCCCTTTTCCCCGCTTGGAGGTGCCAAATCGCGTTACCGCCGTCCGGCGTCTGGAGCCCCTCCGGGTGAGGCAGCTGCCTTCGCCATCGATTATGTGCCAGGGCGCTTCAGCTCGGCGACACCGGAGCCGTCCAGGCAGCTCGGCCTGAAACAAGGAGGCCGCCCGGAGAAGCGTCCCAACTTCCCTGACGGGCCTGGGAGCTGATCGCTCGGCGCTTAATTCGGAGCGACAACGCTGAGGCGGTCACGAGCGTGGCCCCAGGACCCCTGGCTTGGCCTTCGGAGGCCGCCAGACGGGAGAGGCCGCAGAGGGCAAGCGGCTCTTAGGCGGAGGAGGAGGAGGACGCCCCCGACCCCGTTGCCTTCTCCCACCGGGTTGTGGTATAATAGTAACAGAGTCGGAAGGGACCTTGGAGGTCATCTAGTCCAACCCCCGGCTCACGCAGGAGACCTGTACTGGGGATTCGAACCGCCGAATTGCCGGCCTTTCTGCTTGAGAAGCTCAGTGTCTTAGCCACTGAGTCACCACATGGAAACGCCAGTGGGCAGAATAGCCTGACGTGGGTTGTCTGGTGTCCAGGTGGGAAGGCTCACTTGAAAAAAACCGCCAGTGTGTGTTATGGGTGTGTGTTTGTGGATGGGTGTGAGCTTTGATGCCCCCTAATCCTCTTCAGTCCATAAAAAAGGAGACTTCTGCTCAGTTTATTTATTTATTTATTTATTTATTTATTTATTTATTTATTTATTTATTTATTTATTTATTTATTTATTAAATTTGTATACCGCCCTTCTCCCTGAGGACTCAGGGCGGTGAACAGCCAAGTAAAAGCATAAACTACAAACATTAAAATACAATTAAAAAGATATATATATATATATATAAATTTGACCCCATGATTAAAAACAATAACAAACAATTAAAAACATTTTAAAAAGTCGGGAAGATTTTGGTCCTCTTCCTTTCTCTTCGGTTTGACTCTGGTCATACAAAGGACTGGTCTACAGATCAATGATGGCCCATATTGGCTAGTAATTGCCCCCCTCCCCCTCCCCTCCGGATATCACCAGGATACAGAACAGAAAAACCAAGATGGCAACCATGACAGTTCAGTCAAAGATCTGTCTGGTTTTTTTTTTTTTTTTTTTTTGTAGGTGCCTTGTGTAACTCAGCAAAAGATCATGTCTGTTTACCACATCTTCCTACAATTTTGGTCGCCAGGATATTTAAAAAAAAAAGATGTTGAGACTCTAGAAAGAGGGCAGAGGAGAGCAACAAAGATAATTAGACTGGAGGCTAAAACATGAGAAGAACGGTTGCAGGAATTGGGTATGTCTAGTTTAATGAAAAGAAGGACTAGGAATAACATGATAGCAGTGTTCCAATATCTCAGGGTTGCCACAAAGAAGGGGGGGGGGGGGTTCAACCAATTCTCTAAAGCACCTAAAGGCAGGACAAGAAGCAATGGATGGAAACTGATCAAGGAGAGAAGCAACCTAAAACTAAAGAGAAATTATCTGACAGTGAGAACAATTAATCAATGGAAAGGCTTGCCTTCAGAAGTTGTGGTGCTCCAACACTGGAGGCTTTGAAGAAGAGATTGGACAAACATTTGTCTGAAATGGTTTAGAGTTAAGCAGGGGGTTGGACTAGAAGACCTCCAAGGTCCCTTCCAATTCTTTATTTTGAGTGGTACCAAACGGAGTACATTGTAAGGCATTAACTGAACTGTACTGGCAGATAGCACTTCAGAATTTAGCAACTCGGTGATCTCCAAATCTATTAAACTAGAATTCCCATGAACTTCAAGATTTACTGGTAGCTGTAACTCAATGAGGCAATCTATTTAGAAGGCTTAAATGCAATTTCAGGGAAGCTGAGAAAAACCTATAAATCGGGGGTGAAATCCAGCAGTTTCTGACAGGTTCTGAAGAACTGGTGGCAGAAATTTTGAGTAGTTCAGAAAACTGGCAAATACCACCTCTGGCTGGCTCCAGAGTGGGGTGGGAATGGAGATTTTGCAGTATCCTTCCCCTGGAGTGGGAATGGGGATTTTGCAGTATCCTTCCCCTGGAATGGGGTGGGAATGGGGATTTTGCAGTATCCTTCCCCTGGAGTGGGAATGGGGATTTTGCAGTATCCTTCCCCTGGAATGGGGTGGGAATGGGGATTTTGCAGTATCCTTCCCCTGGAGTGGGGTGGGAATGGGGATTTTGCAGTATCCTTCCCCTGGAGTGGGGTGGGAATGGGGATTTTGCAATATCCTTTCCCTGCCACGCCCACCAAGCCACACCACGCCCACCAAGCCACACCCACAAAACCGATAGTAAAAAAATTTGAATTTCACCACTGCTATAAATCATTAAGTAGGAAGAAGTTACCTCTTGAGAAAGAAGCTTCATAACTGATGGATAACTTTTGTGTGAATGTTTGGCTGGTTTAGGGGTGGGGAATTTGTGGTGAGTGGATGGGGGTGTGTTTGGGAATTATTATGTGTGTTGGACCTGGTCTTTGGGTGTTAAGTGAGTTTCGTTATATACTATGTATACATGTACAATGACAATAAAGTTATTATTATTATATTATAACTGGTGACTTCTGCCTCAAGTTCACCAATAGAATCTGGAGAGGTAAGCAAGGAAACCAGTCAGCCTGGTCAAGAACTAGATGCCAGGAAAGGCTCAAAATACTTATCCCAAAGTTGTTTTTTCAAGAGGCAACTGGACTTTATGGGGTTTTTTTTGACCCAGCTGTTTTAGCAAACTATCGTCCAGTTTCCAACCTTCGCTTTCTGGCGAAGGTTGTTGAGAGTGTGGTTGCGCGACAGCTCCCCCAGTACCTGGAGGAAACCGTCTATCTAGATCCGTTCCAGTCCGGCTTCAGGCCCGGGTACAGCACGGAAACGGCATTGGTCGCGTTGGTTGATGATCTCTGGAGGGCTCGGGACAGAGGTTGCTCCTCTGTTCTGGTCCTATTAGACCTCTCAGCGGCTTTTGATACCATCGACCATGGTATCATGCTGCGCCGGTTGGAGGGGTTGGGAGTGGGAGGCACTGTTTTACGGTGGTTCTCCTCCTATCTCTCCGACAGGTCGCAGTCTGTGTTGGCTGGAGGGCAGAGGTCGACCTCAAGGCACTTGGTTTGTGGGGTGCCACAAGGGTCGGTCCTCTCGCCTCTCCTGTTCAACATTTATGTGAAGCCGCTGGGCGAGATCATCCGTGGTTTTGGGGTGCAGTGCCATCTGTACGCTGATGACACCCAGCTGTACATCTCCACCCCAGACCACCCCAACGATGCCCTTGAAGTGATGTCCCGGTGCCTGGAGGCGGTGCGGGTCTGGATGGGGCGGAACAGGCTCCGACTCAATCCCTCCAAGACTGAGTGGCTGTGGCTGCCGGCGTCCCGATATAGTCAGCTGGTGCCATCGCTGACTATTGGGGGCGAGACATTGGCCCCCACGGAGAGGGTGCGTAACTTGGGTGTCCTCCTGGACGCACGGCTGTCCTTAGAAGAGCATTTGACGGCCGTGGCCAGGGGGGCTTTCTATCAGGTCCGCCTGATACGCCAGTTGCGCCCCTTTCTGGATCGGGACTCCCTATGCACGGTCACTCATGCCCTCGTTACTTCCCGCCTTGACTACTGTAATGCTCTCTACATGGGGCTCCCCTTGAGGAGCACTCGGAGGCTCCAACTGGTGCAGAATGCGGCCGCGCGGGTACTTATGGGGGCGGCATGGCGCTCCCACGTGACACCTCTCCTGCGCGAGCTGCATTGGCTTCCAGTGGTCTTCCGAGTGCGCTTCAAGGTGTTGGTTCTCATCTTCAAAGCGCTCCATGGCTTAGGACCCAGTTATTTACGAGACCACCTTCTGCCTCCGATAACCTCCCACCGGCCAACACGCTCCCACAGAGAGGGTCTCCTCAGGGTGCCGTCTGTCAGGCAATGTCGGCTGGCGACCCCCCGGGGAAGAGCCTTCTCTGTGGGGGCACCCGCCCTCTGGAATGAGCTGCCCCCAGGGATACGACTAATCCCGGATCTCCGGACCTTCCGCCGGGCCCTGAAGACGTTTTTATTTCAGCAAGCCGGGCTGGGTTAAAAATTTTTAATTGGTGAATTTTATGGGTAACGGGGTTTTAAATTGGAGAAGCCTAAGATAATTTAATTCTGTTTTAATGTATTTTAATATTTGTATTGTGTGTTTTTAATTTTGGCTGTTCACCGCCCCGAGTCCTTCGGGAGAGGGGGCGGTATAAAAATTTAATAAATAAATAAATAAATAAATAAATAAGATGTTTAGCTTCTCATCCAAGAAGCTTCTTCAGCTCTGACTGGATGGTGGGGAATGGAAAGATGACTGAGAAGTCATAATACTGATGTACCTTCAAGTTTGTGATCCCCAAGTGTGCTGGGACTACAGCTCTCAGAATATTTGTAATGTAGGCAGGCACAAAATTCATCAACCTGAAATTTAGTTGCCTTGCACATCCAGAACATGGGTAACAACATACGACATGTAGTCCTTGATTTACAATCCCAAAGGTGCTTTTTCAAAAATGCAACTGGACTTTGTGTTTCCTTGAAGTTGTTTCGCTTCTCATCCAAGAAGGGTCTTCCATTCTGACAGAATGGTGGAGGATGGAAGGATTGCTATTCCTTGTGGTCATTTGGTCATTAGTACTCTTTCACCTCAAAGGGGCCTCCAGGACCCTCAGAAAGAGTGCTAATGACCAGATGAATATAAACCCATCCTCCACCATTCTGTCAGAACGGAAGAACCCTCTCGGATGAGAAGCGAAACGTCTTCAAGGAAACACAAAATCCAGTTGCCTTTTGAAAAAGCACCTTTGGGACGATCATGATGTGGATGAGTGAGAACCGCCATAGACACTTGACTTACAACCATTCATTTAGTGACCAAAGTTACAGCGGAACTGAAAAAAGTGACTTATGATTGCTTTTCACACCTAGAACCATTGCAGCATTCTCCGTGGTCATGTGATCTAAATTCAGATGATTGGCAATTGATTCATATTTATGACGGTTGCAGTGTCCCGGAGTCATGTAATCACGATTTGCGACTTTATGTTGTGGCCTGTCAGCAGCCTGTGCAGCTAGTAGCTGATTCCGACAGCGAGGAGGCTGGTGTGGTGCTGTGCCAGCAGCCTGTGCAGCTGGCACTCGAGTCAGACAATGAGGAGGCTGGAGAAGATGTGGTGCCAGAGGTGGGGATTCAGCCAGGGCCTTCAGAACCTCCAGAAGCTCCCTTAAGTGAAGAGGACGAAGAGGAGGAGCCTCTTCTCGATGCACGGGTGCGCAGAGCTGCCAAAAGGCAGGAGTGGCTCCTCAGGAGGAGGTCTCCTCGAGAGTAAGGCTTGGGGCTAATTGGCCACTCCCTTAGCCTATTTAAGGAAGGACGACGACTGAGGCAATTTGCAGGGAACAACTTCGTTCACTGTCCTTCGCGTCTTGATCTTAGTTCTCTTATCAGTTTCCTGCAAATTGCTTCTGGGCTTTCTGCCAACCATAGTAAGATTACGATTATTTATTCTTTGGTTTCTTGTAGGCTGCTAAGAAAGTTAATTAACAGCCTTTGTTTGAAAAAGACTGATTTAATTTAGTAAACTAAGGTTTGTACAGACTTTGTGTGTGCTGCGTTCTTTGGGATCCGTAACTGAGTCAGAACACCTTATGACAATCCATGCCAATGAGGAAGCCAGGTTTCCTTCACAACTGTGTTACTTACTGGATAATGGCAGTGATTCCCTTAACAACAGTGGCAAGAGAGAGGTCATAAAATGGGGCTCAACTCAACTTAACCACTGCCTCGCTTAGCAAGCAGAAATTTTGGCCTCCGTTGCGGTCGTACGTCGAGGACTGCTTGTATTACTAATACTACTTTGTCTATTAAGCCATACCGAGCTCTGTTTTTCTTCCTACTTTATCCTATCATAAGCTGTCTCTCCATTGTATGTTACAAGTCAACAAGAAATAGAGCGGTGGGAAGCATTGACCGGCTCGCCCTAATGAAAAATGCAAGTTGCAGCTTGTAGCTTCCTCCTCCTTTTTTCTCCACAATGGTGGGAGACCCTTAACTCCTGAAGTTATTCTCTTTTTTCCCCCCCCCAGGAAAAAAATGATTTTAATTAAGGTTGATGAGAAAGCCAGATCTCTGGGACACTTTATGGAAGCCTTCCAAGCAATGCATCCTCCCTTTTCCGCCTCCCACCCTTCCTGCTTCTTTCTGGCCATGGTTTCGTTCCTTCTTGTTAATGTCTGAAAACAAGAAAGGGTGCTGAATTGGGGCGGGGGGGGGGGGCGGGGGGGGGACACTGTTATTGATTATTTGTCACCTTTCATTTGCCTGTTTCAGTCTCTTCCAACCTCCCTCCCCTCCCCAATTTTACTTACAGGCATTTGAGTTTAAAGGCAGCTCGGAAGATGGAAGGGAGGGAGATGCTGTAATCGTCTACTGGCCTGCTTCGTCTTACCCAGGATAGATGAAGGGTAAGGAAAAAACAAATAGATGGGGGAGAAAAGAGAAAGAGGGAGAGATGGTTGTCAGTCACAATCAGCCCTGGGACGTTGTGAAACACACTTGAGGGAGTTTCTGTAACAGACCCTTAATTCAGGCTCAGTTCCTAACCATTGGTTCTGCAGTTTTCTTTGCAGCCATTGTCGAAGTTGGCTGATGGTGGTTTTTTTCCCCGAGATCTAGAGATAGGAGAAGTAGGGGAGATCCAGGAGAAGGGATCAAAGAAATGAAAATACAGGCGGTCTTCAACTTACAACCCTTCGCTTAGTGACCATTCGAAGTTATAACTGCACTGAAAAAGGGAGCTACGACCGTTTTTCACACGTAGGACCATTGCGGCATCCACACGGTCTCGTGATTTGCCTTCGGATGCTTGGCAATTGACTCTTAAGTGTGAAAAAAATGGTCATAAGACACTTATTTCAGTGGCGTTGTGGCTTTGAACGGTTGCTAAACGAACTGGGGTAAGTCAGTGGTGGGATTCAACCAGTGTAAAAACCGGTTCACCGAGCGCGTGCGCAGTGCGTTTGGAAACAGCTCTAAAACTTACTTTCTACTGCAGCCCTGGTGAGTGAAACAGCTGAGGCTCGGCAATCCGCTCTGCCACCCCTATCAGCTGGGCTTCAAACAAAGGAAATATAGGTCGGTGTAGCGCAGGGGCGGGCAGGCGGGCCCAGCTGATCGTCGGAGCGAACTGGTTGGCTCTCAGCTGATTGTCGGAGCTACCGGTTTGCCTGAACTGGTCCGAACTGGTTGAATCCCACCCCAGGTGTAAGTCAAGGAGTACCTGTACTGTGTGCCTACAAGGAACCTGATTGTCACCAGAATGCCTCCTGTAGAAGCTTTAGTGAAATTCATGTTTAACATCTGGTCGAATGGAAGCATTTTAAAGTTCCATTGATTTCCAGCGAAATATTTACCTCGTTCACATGAGGACATAAATTGTTTTGCTCTGGCTGAATCATGCAGACTGAACATGAACTTCTGGAAATACCTGGGTAGGCTTACAGTACAATCCTCCAATAGTCTGTTGAGAGGAAAACTCCCAGTTTACTGAGCTCACTTGCAGATAAGGGGGTATCAGAGTGCAGTCAAAATGGTATGATATGCAATTGCTAGCTAGGGAATAGATTATCTTTGGTCCTTGGAAGACAGTAAGTTGGTTGAGCGAAGAAATTTTGGGCCATTAATTAACCAATTAATTAATGAGACAATCCAAATGTGAATTGAGCCTAGATTTCTATCAGGCTATTAGTTTTTCAGTTGCGACTCAGAAAAAAAGAGAAGGAGAGAGACAGAGGAGGGAAGGAAGGAAGGAAAGAAGGAAGGAGGGAAGGAAGGAAGGAAGGAAGGAAGGAAGAAAGAAGAAAGAAAGAAAGAAAGAAAGAAAGAAAGAAAGAAAGAAAGAAAGAAAGAAAGAAAGAAAGAAAAAGAAAAAGAGAAAGAGAAAGTTTTTCTTGCAGTTTTTGCATTATTTGGAAAACTGTACTAGAATCTTTTGGTTAGTACAGTCATGGAAGGAGCAGTGAAGAGAAAGTCTAGATTCTCTCTCACCTATTTTCTCCTCCTTCTCTTCCTCCTCTTTCTTCAAGATCATCTGAAGTGTTAGTACCACTTTATAACGCCTTGGTAAAACCACACTTGGAATATTGCGTCCAGTTTTGGTCACCACAATATAACCAAGATGCTGATATTCTAGAAAGAGTGCAGAGAAAAGCAACAAAGATGATTAGGGGGCTGAAGGGTAAAACATATAAAGCAGGAATTGGGTATGTCTAGTTTAATGAAAAGAAGGACTAGGGGTGACAGGATAGCCGTGTTCCGATATCTCAGGGGCTGCCACAAAGAAGAGGGAATCAAGTTATTCTCCAAAGCACCTGTAGGCAGGACAAGAAGCAATGGATGGAAACTAATCAAGGAGAGAAGCAACCTAGATAGAACTAAGAAGGAATTTCCTGACAGTGAGGACAATTAATCAGTGGAACAACTTGCCTCCAGAAGTTGTGAATGCTCCAACACTGGAAGTTTTTAAGAAGAGATTGGATAACCATTTGTCTTAAGTGGTATATTATCTCCTGCTTGAGCAGGGGGTTGGACTAGAAGACCTCCGAGGTCCCTTCCAACTCTGTTACTCTGTTTAGGATGACTGAAGCAGATGATGTTTCTCATAAATAATTAGGTTTTCAACTTATTTTATTTATTTTTATTTATTTGTTCAACTTGTATGCCGCCTTTCTCCGAAGACTCAAGGCGGCTTACAATGCATTTAAAAACCATATATAAAACATTAAAAGTTAAACCATTAAAAACAATTAAAACCCATTCACACCATTCATGGCCGGATCTCGCCAAATTGCAGCAGTGAGATCAACGGCCCCAGGCCTGCCGGAAGAGCCAGGTCTTCACCGCTTTTCGGAAGGCCAATAGGGTGGGGGTGGTCTGGACCTCAGGAGGTAACTGGTTCCAGAGAGAGAGCTGGGGCAGCCACAGAGAAGGCCCTCCCCCGCGGGCCCACCAGCCGGCATTGTTTAGCTGACAGGACCCTGAGGAGACCAACTCTGTGGGATCTTACCAGTCGCTGGGAGCTATGCGGCAGAAGGCGGTCTCGAAGATACCCTGGCCCTGAGCCATGTAGGGCTTTAAAGGTAATAACCAACACCTTGAATTATGACCGGAGACCAATAGGGAGCTAGTGCAGCTCGCGGAGATTTGGTGTAATGTGGGTGTACCTTGGTGCACCCACGACAGTTCTCGCGGCTGCGTTCTGGACCAGCTGTAGTCTCCGAACACTTTTCAAGGGTATCCCCATATACAGCGCGTTTTTTTTTTAATTTGATTTATATGCCGCCCTTCTCCGGAGACTCAGGGCGGCTTACAATGCGTTAAGCAATAGCCTTCATACTTTTGTATATTTATACAAAGTCAGCTTATTGCCCCCACAAACTGGGTCCTCATTTCACCTACCTTAGAAAGGATGGAAGGCTGAGTCAACCTTGAGCCTTGGAGAGATTCGAACCAGCAGTAAATTGCAGGCAACTGTGTTAATAACAGGGTGCATAGACCACTGTGCCATCAAGGCGTTGCAATAATAATTTACACAAATACAAATCCTATTTCCTCGAAAATAAGACCCAACTGGAAAATAAGCCCTAGCATTTTTCAAGATGTTCGTAATATAAGCCCTACTCAAAAAATAAGCCCCAGTTAAGCTAGTCAGCAGACGGAGGCATTTAGTACTGTATTTCCCCCCAAATAAGACCTAACAGGAAAATAAGCCATAATGTGTTTTTTGGAGCAAAAATTAATATAAGACCCGATCTTATTTTGGGGGAAATACGGTACATGTATAAATTTCCTTCTCTACTGTATGGTGTAGATAAGCAGACAAACATACCTTAATAACAACCAAGTTATGAATATGACTCAGTTGAATAGCACCAAATTTCTAAATTATAGCACTTAGAAGAAAATCCCCTTTTATTTAACTGGAATGAATTACAATCCATCCCCCCCCACCCCCAGCCCGGGTCAACGAAAGATGCTTCTCTGAATCTAATAAAAACTTCTTCAGCTTTGTTGTGTCAAAAGTCAATGGAAGCCCATCAGCTGCCTATCGTCTCCCTTCCGCCCAATAATCTACCTCCTCTTTCTGCTTCTTCTCCAGAGATGGTTTTTCACTTGCCTCTTAATGTTGGCTCTTGAGGAAGAGGGTGCCTACTTGTGCAAGAGGTCCAAGTGCCCGTAATAGCTTTGAGAACCGGCCAAGAGCCTGTCTTGTACAACCCTCCAGCTGATGTACTAAATTTCGTAGCACTCTAAACTAGAGACAAATGAACTCCAAGAGGTCTGTTAGTAGGGTTCTAATTAGCAAGAGATGGGGGAAAAAACATAAATTGGATGTATCCTTACCAGAATGTCCCATCAAAAGCCGTAGTTTACTGTATGAGCATCAATCATCATCGTCGTCGTCGTCGTCATCATTCAGTGGAGGTTATACATAGGATTGGGTAATATTATGCCCACCTTGTTGTAATGTGTAATACTATGGGTAATACTATGCCCACATGAGCCCTGGTGGCACAGTAATCAAAGTAAGTGGTGGAATTAAAATGTTTTTACTATCGGTTCTGTGGGCGTGGCTTGGTGGGCATGACGTGGCTTGGTGGGTGTGGCTTGGGCATGGCAGGGGAAGGATACTGCAAAATCTCCATTCCCTCCCCACTCCAGGGGAAGGATACTGCAAAATCCCCATTCCCTCCCCCACTCCAGGGGAAGGATACTGCAAAATCCCCATTCCCTCCCCCACTCCAGGGGAAGGATACTGCAAAATCCCCATTCTCTCCCCGCTCCAGGGGAAGGATACTGCAAAATCCCCATTCTCTCCCCGCTCCAGGGGAAGGATACTGCAAAATCCCCATTCCCTCCCCGCTCCAGGGGAAGGATACTGCAAAATCCCCATTCCCTCCCCACTCCAGGGGAAGGATACTGCAAAATCTACATTCCCACCCCACTCTGGGGCTAGCCAGAGGTGGTATTTGCTGGTTCTCTGAACTACTCAAAATTTCCGCTACCATTTGTCCAGAACTTTCAGAACCTGTTGAATAGCACCTCTGGTCAAAGTGCAGTATTGCAGGCTGACTCTGCCCACTGCCAGGAGTTCGATCCTGACCAACTCAAGGTTGACTCAGCCTTCCATCCTTCCGAGATCGGTAAAATGAGGACCCAGATTATTATTGGGGGCAATATGCTGACATTGTAAACCGCTTAGAGAAGGCTGTAAAACACTGTAAAGCGGTATATAAATCTTAAGTGCTATTGCTATTGTTAAAGGGAAAAGCTGATTCCCCCCCCCAAGAGATTAAGCCTTTGAATTGAAAAAGCATGAAACATTCATTTCCCCCACCCCTCTATGGCAGAATAGCCTGTATATTGAAATCACAGCAAGGCACTTCATAAAATCATGCCTTGTAAGTATGTATGCTTTCACCAGCTGTTGTGATGTTAAAATGTGAGGTCTTTGAATGCTTTGGCTTCTATTCTCATCAGGAAAAGATCACACCTTAGTTTGAAAAATGAGCAGAGGTGCTGGACCAATGTACAAGCGATAAAGCCTTTAGTATATACTTTATATAAGCTCTGGGTGATTATTGATTTCTTCCATTCTTTCTGTGAAAAAGTATATCTTTCCAGCAATTTAACATTGCTTCTTGGTGAGTGACAGCTGGGAGGGGCACGGGCCTGCATTTACCTGGGTAAAGCAGGTAAAATGCAAGCAAAGCAAGCGAATAAAAATAAGAGTAATTATTTTAACACTGAGAACATTAAGATGTAGTAGTACTTCTGTGGCTTCCCATTAACTCCAGCCTCTGCTTCCTATCTATTAATGTAGGAATCATCATCATAATTCTAGCCAACATTCTGGGGCTATTGAAAAATTATTGAGATGCAGGTAGTTCTCGACTTACAACCATTCATTTAGTGACCATTCGAAGCACTGAAAGAAGTGACTTATGGCCGTTTTTCACACTTATGACCGTTGCAGCATCCAGTTCTGGTCAGCATGCTATAAAAAAGATGTTGGGACTCTGGAAAGAGTGCAGAGAAGAGCAACAAAGATAATTAGGAGGCTGAAGGCTAAAACATGTGAAGAACTGTTACAGGAATTGGATATGTCTAGTTTAATGAAAAGAAGGACGAGAGGAGACATGATAGCAGTGTTTCAATATTTGAGGGGCTCCTACAAAGATGAGAGGAGTCAACCTATTTTCCAAAAGGCAAGATGAGAAACAATGGATGGAAACTAACCAAGGAGAGAAGCAACCTAGAATAAAGGAGAAATTTCCTAACCGTGAGAACAATCAACCATTGTTGATTGGAATATGCTTGCTTTCAGAAGTTGTGTTGTGGCCCGTCAGCGGTCTGTGCAGCTAGTAGCTGATTCTGACAACGAGGAGGCTGGTGTGGTGCTGCGCCAGCAGCCTGTGCAGCTGGCGCTTGAATCAGACAATGAGGAGGCTGGAGAAGATGTGATGCCAGAGGCGGGGATTCAGCCAGGGCCTTCAGAACCTCCAGAAGCTCCCATAAGTGAAGAGGAAGAAGAGGAGGAGCCTCTTCTCGATGCACGGGCGCGCAGAGCTGCCAAAAGGCAGGAGTGGCTCCTCAGGAGGAGGTCTCCTTGAGAGTAAGGCTTGGGGCTAATTGGCCACTCCCTTAGCCTATTTAAAGAAGGACGACGACTGAGGCAATTTGCAGGGAACAACTTAGTTCACATATCTTCGTGTCTTGTCTTGCTTCTCTTATCAGCTTCCTGCAAATTGCTTCTGGGAATTCTGCCAACCATAGTAAGTTATTATTCTTTGAATTTTGGCGGCTGTTAATGCAGTTAATTAACAGCCGTTGTTGTAAAAGACTGGTTTATTTAGTAAACTAAGGTTTGAACGGACTTTGTGTGTGTTGCGTTCTTTGGGATCCGCAGCTGGGGCAGAACACAATGGATGAAAACTAACCCAGGAGAGAAGCAACCTAGAATGAAGGAGAAATTTCCTAACCGTGAGAACAATCAACCAATGGAATAGCTTGCCTTCAGAAGTTGTGGCTGCTCCATCACTGGAGACTTTCAAAAAAAGATGGACAACCATTTGTCTGAAATGGTATAGAGTCTCCTGCTTGAGCAGAGGATTGGACTAGAAAGTCCCTTCCAACACTATTATTCTAGGCTCTATGCAGGGGTAGGCTGCTGGGGGTTTGCAGGGGTTCAGGAGAACCTCTAGCTAAGATTCTATGCAGTTTGGAGAACCCCCAAATCCCACTCCTGGCTGGCCCCTCCCAGGAGTCCCCACGCGGCCTGTTTTGGATGCAGGTAAGTGCAGGGTGTGTGCGGAGGTTTGGGGAGGGCTAAAAACAGGCCTACCGGAAGGCCTCAGGAGCCTGGGGAGGGCAAAAACACCACCCCCCCGCTGTAGTGCAGGAGGCTGACTAGGCCATGCCCGCCATGGCCACGCCCACCCAGCAACCAGGCAGAGAACCCCTTGCTAAAATTTTTGAAGCCCACCCCTGGTTGTATGACAGCTGCAGGATCTTGGGGTCATGTGATCATCTTTTGTAACCTTTCCACCTGCCCACCTTCCAAGAAGCAAAGTTTGGGGGGGGGGGGAGAAGCCAGATTCATAAGTCATAAGTTGGTCATAAGTTGAGGACTACCTGTAATGTGCATGAAAGGCACTGAGCACTTTGGAAAAAACAGCCACATTGCAAAGTCATTTATGGCCAGGGCTTACAATGATGTCATTTTTGGATTGGTAGAAGACAGCTTTTTGGTATAACTATCTTTCTGATTCTAACATCATCACTTTTTTCTCAGTTGATTTTAGGAGTGGCCTGGAGTGGTGGAAACTCTGTTTGATCGATTTTTGGCTAATGTTCCTAAATATTGGGATGGCTAGAATTCTGGGTACTCTAATTATCTGGTAAAATGCTAGGAACAGTGGCCCTGAATTTAAAATAAAATGGATTTAATTATTATTATTTTTACCTTGAAGACAGAAGAGATCACTAATAACTTAAAGAGATATCGATAAAAGAGAATATTTGTAACTCAGTGTTGAACTGTGGGGTTCTCTCTAAGCTTGGTGGTTTTGCTTGCAGACAGTTCATTACCAAACTAGGTAACATTATCAGTGCTAGAAGAGAGTGGGGTTTGTTCTTATTTTTACACAGTACTGGCTTGCTCTGTCAGTGTTGGTGCGAGAGTTCTTGATTAGGCTGTTATTTACTATTTGTTTGTCTGTGTTGGTAATTCTTTGATTGGGGTATTGTTTACTTCTTAATTGTTGGCCTAGTGCCTGCCAATGCAGACAAACAAGTTAACAATAAACAACAGCCTAATCAAGGAATCCCCGAGACCCTCCCCGCAACACTAGTATATAAAAATAAGAGCAAACACTACTCCGTTCTAGCACTGATGGTGTTGCCTAGTTTGGTAATGAAACGTCTACAACAAAACCATCAAAATCAGAGAACACAAAGGAACCGAAAGCTTAACGATGGACAGAAAGTACGATAACAATGGAGAATGAAGATCCCAAGTCATCGTAGATATTTCTGAAGGTCAATACAGAGAGTGGTAAGGACAGCCGAGAAGATTACAGGAAGCTTGCTTCTCATTACTGCTTATAAGCACTATGTGCTTAGAGCTCGAAGCATTGTTAGAGACCCCACACACCCACTTTACGGTCTGTTTCTATTGCTCCCCTCTGAGAGGAGGTTTCAAAGTATTTCTAGCAGGACTACCCAATTCTGTAACAGCTTTGTTCCCTGTGCCATCCATCTGCTAGGCTTGCAAGATTAGTTTTTCTCACCATGTACATGTATACATTCGAAATAGACTGTGATGTTTCTCTGTGTCACATCACTGTGTGTATGTGGGTATATGCATAATGGTTATTGAGAGCTAAAAGCAATGAAGTTTCATTTTAATGTATGCTGATTAAAGGTAAAGGTTCCCCTCGCACATATATGCTAGTCATTCCCGACTCTAGGGGGCAGTGCTCATCTCGGTTTCAAAGCCGAAGAGCCAGCGCTGTCCGAAGACGTCTCTGTGGTCATGTGGCCGGCATGACTAAACGCCAAAGGCACACAGAACACTGTTACCTTCCCACCAAAGGTGGTCCCTATTTTTCTTCTTGCATTTTTTACCTGCTTTCGAACTGCTAGGTGGGCAGAAGCTGGGACAAGTAACGGGAGCTCACCCCATTATGCGACACTAGGGATGCGAACTGCTGAACTGCCGACCTTTCGACCGACAAGCTCAGCATCTTAGCCACTGAGCCACTGCATCCCTGTGTATGCTGTGTATGCTGATTAGTATGCTGCGTATGCTGATTAGTGTACATTTAAAGTGACAATCAAGTTTCTGTTTCTATTCTATTCTATTCTATTCTATTCTATTCTATTCTATTCTATTCTATTCTATTCTATTCTATTCTATTCTATTCTATTCTATTCTATTCCATTCCATTCCATTCCATTCCATTCTATTTATTCTCCAGCACCAAATGCTGGAGGCAAGTCTGTATTGTCTTACATTACTTAGAGCTAATTAATACTTAAGTAGTTAATGTAAAAGGAACTGCAATATCTGAACCAGATTGGGTAAGACCTAGAGGTACATTTGTATAACAGTCTAAAATTAATTAGCATGAATTTTTTATGTGTCTCTCTGTGAGGGGTTTTTTTTTTTTTTTAGTGTGTTCTATGAGCCCATCCTGTCTGGTTAGCTTATGATGCAAAAAGAATATGGGTCACTTCGAATAACCAAGTTAAGTATTTTGATGGCAACTCGACTTTGGTTTATGCCAACTCCGTATTTTGCCAAGAAGAAGAGAAGTGAAGGAGTTAGATGGAAGAGCAGATTGCAAGTGACAGCAAGTTCAGGTGACCTGAATCAAACATGATCTGCAGTCTGTTTGGGGCTTATACACGACAAGAGAAATTTCCATTAAAAATGGCATCTCTCTGATATCAGCCAATATTGTTCTGCGTCCTCCTTTATGAAAGTCAACTGATAGAATCCTGGGGCAATTTGCTACATGTTTTATAGTGAAGCCATTCTCCACAAATTTGCTGCCAATCTAGCCAAATTATAGATAACATACTGTAATATAATACAGGTTGTCATAGAAACATAGAAAAGTGATGGCAAGAAAAAAAAACCTAGTCTATTGAATCTTTCCTTTGAGTTTATAGTTTTTTTTTCTTATTTGTTTATTTCTAATTTTTAATTATTTTTTTAATACATATTTTTAATTTTTTTCAGAAGTTGGACACATGTTTAAACTCAGGTACTGTGTTTACTCGGTTAGTAATGGTGAGGCATGTTTAAACTCAGTTGCTGAATTTACTCAGTCCGTCGTAGGAAAAAGGATGGCAAAGTCTGGGTGCAGAGTGAAAAGGGGAATCAGCCTAGAATCTCTACGTAGCCACAAGAGAACTAAGTCCAACGCCCCTTGAGTGCCATTCACCCTTATCTAACCCCAAGCAGGTGCTAACCCTTAGTTGAGAAGATTTTCATGCGTAGGTTTTTAGCAATAAATCAGTTTAACCAGACTTTCACCTGTGTCCAAAACGCCCTGGTGCCAGAAGAGTTAAGGACCGCTGCTCTACAAGAATCTGAACTACTAACAGTCAAAGCAAATTGGCGGTCGATAAGAGTCAGTGGAATTCAAGGTGGGCTGGGCATAGATGTCTTATGGATGCAAAGGGATTCCAAACTGATGACATGCTTAATCCCTCCCTCGGGCTCAACCTGGTCATCTTCTACATGCAACTATAGAGTGATCAAAAATGGCTCCTTTTGGGTCCATACTATTCTAGAAGCCTGGCACTCTGACAAATTAGCCATCAATAGACACATAGACAGCCAGTTCGGACTAGTTCGGGTGAACCAGTAGTTGCGACCAGCGGCTGGGCCCACCCACCCACCCTGGCGCTATCCTGTCTTATACAATCATCATGTTTTTGACGCAGCGCGCATGTGCGCCCGTGAGTGAAGCTATCTCGTCCTATACAATCGCCGTGTTTTTGACGTAGCGCGCCTGTGCGCAAGGCACGCATGCTCACATATTCGATTCTGAGTGAACCGGTTGTTAAATTATGTGAAGCCCACCTCTGCACATAGACATTAACAACATCTATAGACTATGCAAAATCAACCAGCCCAAAAGAGAAAAAGACTCCAGCACCTTTCCACCAGTAATTAGTATAGATTAACTCTAAGGTCAACTTCAGACCAGGGGTGAAATCCAGCAGGTTCTGACAGGTTCTGCAGAACCAGTAGCGGAAATTTTGAGTAGTTCGGGGAACCAGCAATTACCACCTCTGGCTGGCCCCAGAGTAGGGTGGGAATGGAAATTTTGCAATATCCTTCCCCCAAGAGGGGGGAGGGAATGGGGATTTTGCAGTATCCTTCCCCTGCCATGCCCACCAAGCCGCGCCCACAGAACCGGTAGTAAAAAAATTTGGATTTCACCACTGCTTCAGACCAACAATCAAGTAAGCAATACCCCAATCAAGAAACTGCCAAAGAGCCATCAGTAAACATCCCAACCAAAGAATCTCTAAGACCGCCCTCCCCAGTGGTGGGTTACTACCGGTTCACCCCGGATCGGGCGAACTGGTAGCGGCGGTGGTGGGAGGCTCCGCCCAGCTGCCCGAATGTCTCTGCACATGCGCAGAAGCATCGAGCACGTGTCCACAAGCAAACTGGTAGTGACGGGATTTGAAACCCACTACTGCACCCTCCCCCCCCATACACAGACAGGAGAGATACCAGAATACAAACTGAGAGTAAACCCCACTGCTTACTAGCACTGATGATGTTACCTAGTTTGGGTAATGAAACATCTGCAAGAAAACAAGCAAGCTCAGAAAGCACCAAGGACCCCTCATGTCAACCCTGAGCTACAACCTTCATTGCTACCTTACGACTCTCTTTTTTAATTCTGAACTTTATCTCTTCCCCCACTGTTGCATCCTTAAATGCCAGCCTAGTGATACAGATGAGAGTGAGGTTAACAATCTACGGCACGTCATTTTGCTGATCCTGTTATTCAGCCCAGACTCTTTGGCATGAGCTAATCCATTTGCATTAACGAAGGGGAAGAGCTGCCTTTTGTTTCCATCTCCTATGCCAGGTTAAAATTAGTTAGGCTAACCAAGGGGTCTGCAACCTTAAACACTCAAAGAGCCATTTGGACCCATTTCACCACAGAAAAGAAAACACCGGGAGCCACAAAACCCTTCCGGTGCCTGACTATTTCTTGAGCGGCCACAAAACTAGCATATGTAGTTGAATTAAACGTTCTGTTTTCTTCTGAAACTTTTCTTTTCTTGGATTTATCCATGGTTGGCCTTCCGGGGGTTGGAAAGCTCAATAAATCACATGCCAACAGGTGTCGCACATTGGCAGTTGTGATGCATATTTTGAGTGACCGGGAGCCGCAGCAGAGGGGTGAAAGAGCCACATGTGGCTCCAGAGCCGCAGGTTGCTGACCCCTGGGTTAACCGAATGGAGTGAAAATCAGCCCTTTTTGCCTATGATACATCTACGTAGAAATTGTATGTTGGCACTGGCCGCTTGCTACATCATACAAAGAAGATGGAGAAGGGAAACTACATTTCCCAAAACTTTGCATTGTTTTTAAACGCTTCTGAAGGACACCCTGACACAGTTTCAGCCTTTGAATTCTGCTTACAAACTTCTGGGGAGTGGCGGGCGGGAGGGTGACGGATGTGTGTGTATGAGCTGCATTTGAAACTTGCATTCAGAGAAAGTGGATCTCTTTGATTTATTCCAAGGATTTCAGTGTTTCCTACCCAAGGGACTCTTATTTATGGTCATAGGACTTCCAACGCTCCCAAAGACTGAAGGCCTCTTAGTATAGTGTCGTGGGTGTATCCGACTGTGGGCAGTAGATTCAGCGTTTTATTCGGTGACCCAGGAATGAGTTGGCACCATGGTTCTCATGTGAATCACCAGCCCACAGCATGATTTCATCAGGAAGGGCGCCCTCGGATACTCATGGAGCTGTACAAGGAGCATGTGGCAGTAAATGTCACGAGAAAAGCTTTACTCTTCCCCTCTTGTGTTTCCCCGGAAGATAATGAGCTGATACATTCGCTGCAATAAGCATTCTGTGTATAAAAACACGGAGTAGTGGAGCTCTGGGGTGAGGACCGAGGAAGCTGATTATTTATTTTATTTAGAAAATGTACATTGCCGCTGGTGTGTGTGTGTGATTCTACTTACCTTTACTACTGGTTCGCAATGGGATCGCACATGTGCAGATTGCTGATGACGACATCCAGGGCAGTGGGCGGAGCTTCCTGCCGGTTTTAACTCCTGGTTCTTGCGAACCGGGGGCAACCCACCACTGATTGCCACCCACTGGCACATGGTGACTTCCAAGCATATAAAAACGCAATATAAAAGAAATATAGAACTAAAAATAATGATAATAAAAAAAGAAAAATCGCACACATTGTGACAACACACATTGAGATAGCTTCTTGGATGGGGAGAGAAATGTTTTCAAAGAAGGGGAACAAAAAGAAGAAAGTCCAGTTCAGGGGCGGTATTCACTTACCTTCATTACCGGTTCACAAATGCGAGCACACGCGCCACATTTGCGCGTCAAAAACGGGATGTGATTATGTCCAGGCGGGTGGGCGGAGCCTCCCCCGCCGCTACCGGTTCTCCAGAACCTGTCAGAACCTGCTGGATTTCACCCCTGATCTGATAAGAAATAAGTAACAAACGGAGTCCTGGAATAAACAGATGTCTTTTAAACACATTTTTTGCTGAGGAGAATATTATTGGAAAGTTACAGTGACTTTTCCACAATTAAGGCTATTTTTAGCATATTGATAAATAAGGCTGTTTTTCATAATCTTGTTTAGACATTTTTTGGTCATCCTTTAATGAAATGCCGTCGTCCATAGGTAGTCCTCAGTGTATGGCCGTAATGGAGCTTGCCCATGATGATTGTAAGTTGTGGCCATCATAAATGGGCCATTGCATGATTGGACCGGATTTTATGACCTTTTGAGGCAGCCATTAAGTGAACACCATAATCGTGAAATGAACCCATTGTTCGCTATGAGTCATTTTTGCCCAAAATTCAAAATGAGCATCAGTTTTCAGCAATATTGTCATAAATCGTGGTCACATGACCCTGGGACACTGCAAATAGTCGTAAATGTGAGTCAGTTGTGGAGTGCCTGAAATGAAGTCATGTGACCACAGTGGGGAGTGGCCATCAGAAGGTCAAAACCAGATTGTAAGTCACTTTTGGGGAATCATTTTGTAACATCACACGGTCTCACTCTAAGCAATAGATTGTAAGTAAAGGACTACTGTACACTGCCGAATATTCTTCCCTTTATCTATTGTTTTCTTGAATCATAAGAAATAAGAACAGAATTAGCTGACCAACTGAGTTTCATGTATGTTATTCTTGTATGTTTCTCTTATTCTTATTGTTTATCAAAATATTTTGGATTATGCCAGGTTATTTATTTTTTATTAAATTTAAATGCTGCCCATCTCACTATTGAAATGACTCTGGGAGGCTCACCAAATGATAAAAAGATAATGTAAAACAATTAAAATTAACAAGGTTTAAACAGAAACTAAAAATTAAATAGGCACTAAAGTAGAATTAAAGATTAGATAGATTAAGCAGAAGCTAAAAACCAAGAGGATGCTTTATCATCCTGACACCGGTTATTTTAATCCGTCACTGAAGATATAGGGAGGGAGGCTTATTGGTTTCTACTATTTATTAAAAATATTATTTTAATATGTGGCTTCTACACGTCTGGAGGAATCCTGTGCACTATAGAACTATAGATGCAATTCAAGCCAGTAAATGTAATATATCTAGTCAGTTTTATTCTTTAATAAACTTATTTAGCAATTTGCTACATATTTCTTGGATCGGAGAGCACTGATTGTATCTGTTTTGCTCTCTCACATACAACTATGCACAGGACTTACGTTTTGCCTTTCTTTATGCTAAAGATTGAACTATAATTCCTTCCTTCCTTCCTTCCTTCCTTCCTTCCTTCCTTCCTTCCTTCCTTCCTTCCTTCCTTCCTTCCTTCCTTCCTCACTTCTTTCTTTCTTTCTTTCTTTCTTTCTTTCTTTCTTTCTTTCTTTCTTTCTTTCTTTCTTTCTTTCCTTCCTTCCTTCCTTCCTTCCTTCCTTCCTCACTCCTTCCTTCCTCACTTCTTTCTTTCCTTCTTTCCTTCCTTCCTTCCTCACCTCCTTCCTTCCTCACTTCTTTCTTTCTTTTTTCTCCTTCCTTCCTTCCTTCCTTCCTTCCTTCCTTCCTTCCTTCCTTCCTTCCTTCCTTCCTTCCTTCCTTCCTTCCCTCCCTCCCTCCCTCCCTCCCTCCCTCCCTCCCTCCCTCTCTCCAGGGCAGTTTCCCCTTCACCTTACAGAGATTTAACCAAATTTCCATCATGCTAATTAATTTGAGAGGGGAAAAAAATGTTACCCCCAACAAACTTCCATATTTTGCTTTGTGGGGTGATGACGGCTTTGATTTATGGGGGCAAGAATATATTTGTGCAGCAGGGCAAAAACAGAAGCAGGCCTGAGTGACACCTGTTTTTCCACGGTTAATCCGCACGCGTGAGACCAAACGTGATTTCAGTGACAGGATTTGGAACTTCCCGGTAGAACCGATATAACTCGAAAAAGTCAACAATTATTCTTCGGGGTATTTGAAGTTTGATAGGCATCCTCTTGCAAGGTAAATTTTAAGCATTTCCACCACCACCCTTAAATCTCTTCCCCCCCCTCCCTTTTTTCAGTAAGCAGGCTAAGCTTGGAGCGGCCAGTCACCCTGGTAACTGCCAGAAAAATTCTCCAGAAGTTTGAAGAGGTCAGCTAACAGGGTCAACAACCCTGGCCCCTTTCTGAGCTGTGGCAAGCCGGCCCCATCCTGCTGGCAGAGTTTTCATCCAGGCCTACCCTGGGAGGGGAATCCCTTCCAGCTCTGATATAATTTTTTTGAGTCAGTTCACAGCCAAGACTCTCCAGGTGGCCTCCAAAATCGATGGTCACCTTTCGACCTTGTCTAACGTCGGCATCGCATCCAACCTAAGCAAGGATTTAGGTAGGAATGACAGCTGGCCACTGAGTGTTATTGGGGACAGCGCAAACAGTTTGAGAAGCTAGGCTGTAGGTATGAAGAGAGCGGGTCATTAAAAGCATATTAAAAAACAATGGCCCAGAGCTGGGGAGAGAAACTGGCTTTTTAGTGGCTGGTTTCATCCAAGCACGGAGTTGTTTTGGGAGTGTGAACCGTAGCAGAAAAAAAGGCTGCTCTTTTTTTTAAAGTCTTGCTTTTAAAGTTGAGCACATTATTATTAATTTTTTTTCGACCAGAGCAAACAAGAATTTATTTGCTTTAAACCGCCTCTGTCCCTCTTTTTTTCCTGCAAATATCAGGTCAGTTAATAAAAACAGATGGATTAAAAATTTCAAGCATATGGTCCTTTCCCTCTGTGGCTTAAACATCTTCCGAGGATTATTAAACGGTGCTTAAATGTGTATCGGAGCCAAGCGCTTTATTAGGAACGCATCCCAGCATAGATAAATTCGTTTGCTGCTTTTTGTGCCCTAAAGTGTGCATTGGTTAAAATCGTTCGAATCAGAACAGCATCGTTGGAATCGTCGTGCAGCCTTTTGAATCGCCTCCCGTGAAAATAAAAGAAAATATAAATATAAAAGCCCAACCTGTATCTCAAATTTTAAAGCCTATGGATTTTCACAGGACTGACAAGTGCTGGACTTTGGTTAGAGTGCACCCAAACAAGCAGGTGCTTTAAAAAAAACAACCAACAAGAGAAGGAAATTACACAGTATGCAAAAAAAAAAAAGTCTGGAATGAAGGAATTCAGGTTTAACTAGGCTGCTCCACTTCTGCTTTGTCAAACGAATATTTAAGTATATGTTTGATTCCTTGGAATTGAACAAGGTCCTAACATGGGGAAGAAACACAATCGGCACAAGACAGTAAATATTCCCAGGGTGGTTTTGTGTATGTATTTTAAACTGATACGGAGGTTTGGTAACAACTCAAGGCTGTTTTGGAATTCTTTTGCAAGAGAGTTTATTATGCTGTTTTATGGCCAACAATAGAGTTCAATTGCTCCTGAAAGCTTCCTGTGCAAAGACACTCTCTCTCCCGTGAAACTCGGGCGGACGGGCGAGGTCATTTCAGGCAGCCGATTGGGACATGTGAAAATTGCATTCACACATCAGACTTCCTTGGGTTGTGGGATTCAATGCGTGTTTTAAGTCTTCACACAATGCATGAAACCCTGCACCAAATAAACGGGTTTTGGTCCACATCTCAGTCCATCCAGATGAACATTAACCAGGTTTAGTATATAGCCGTGATGGCGAACCTATGACACACGTA
Organism: Pituophis catenifer annectens; assembly: GCF_029215685.1. Taxonomy (NCBI): domain Eukaryota; kingdom Metazoa; phylum Chordata; class Lepidosauria; order Squamata; family Colubridae; genus Pituophis; species Pituophis catenifer. Next base: position 8,364,386 of record NW_027256886.1, on the reverse strand, counting down.
CCACAGGTGGCACACAGAGCCCTGTCTGTGGGCATGCCAGCTGTTGCCCCCAGCCCAGCTGCACTGCGCATGTGTGCGCACCTCCCGCTGGCCACCTGATATTCGGATCTCTGCCATGCACGCGTGGGGGGCGGGGCGCATGCGCGTGGGGTGCTTGCATTGCATTTTGGAGGTTTGTACCTGTGCGCCCTCCCCGTGCCCCGTTTTGGGCCTGGAAGGCCTGCACCAACCTGGAAGCCAAAACGGGGGCACTGGGGCACCGTGCGAGGCCCCCCCCCCACACCCTGTTTTGGGCCTGGAAAGCCTCCCGCACCAATCTGGAAGCCAAAATGGGGCATGGGGGTGTAGCATGCGGCCCCCCCGTGCCCCATTTTGGGCCTGGAAAGCATCCTGCACCAACCTGGAAGCCAAAACGGGGTGTGGGGGGGCCTCTTGTGGCGCCCCAGTGCTCTGTTTTGGCTTCCAGGTTGGTGCAGGAGTCTTTCCAGGCCCAAAATGGGGTGCACGGGGGGCATGGTGCAGGCGTGGGGGACACTATCATTGCATTTTTGGGGGTTCGGGCATGCGCACGTGTATTCGCGCGCATGCTTTGGGCACTCGGCACCAAAAAGGTTAACCATCACTGGTATATAGTATACACCAGGGGTGAAATCCAATTTTTTTCCCTACAGGTTCTGTGGGTGTGGCTTGGTGGGCGTGGCAGGGGAAGGATATTGCAAAATCTCCATTCCCACCCCACTCCAGGGAAAGGATACTGCAAAATCTCCATTCCCTCCCCTCCTGGGGGAAGGATATTGCAAAATCTCCATTCCCACCCCACTCTGGGGCCAGTCAGAGGTGGTATTTGCCAGTTCTCTGAACTACTCAAAATTTCCGCTACCAGTTCTCCAGAACCTGTCAGAACCTGCTGGATTTCACCCCTAGTATACACATGTGATATTAGGCCTTGAAAATGGCCTGGTTAAAATATATTGTGTGAACGTAGCCTATTAGCGGGAGACATCACGTCATCCCTTGGCATGTCCTCCCTGCAAGCTCCATTACTGTTCAAAAAGCTGAGCATGATCGCTTTGGCAAACAATGAGAGGATACATGAATAATGATCACATGTCCTGCTTAGTCTGATGTTTATTCAGTGGTGGCTTTTCATAGTTCAGGCCGGGTAATGTCCTGAGTAGAACAGGGTTAAGATCTCAACCATCAAGCCTGGAAAAAGACCACAGAACTATAGAATTGGAATAAGACATTTACTACTTTATTCCCTGCGGTGTACGGAAAGTCCTTGTTTTATAACAGTTTGTTTAGGGACTGTTCAAAGTTACAATGGCACTGAAAAAAGTGACTTATGAACATTTTTCGCAGTTCCGACCTTTGCAGCATCCCCATGAACATGTGATCAAAATTTAGATGCTTGGGGCAACTGGTTCATATTTATGACCAAGGGAGTCACATGATCCCCTTGGGGCGAACGTCTGACCAGCAAAGTCGATGGGAAAGCCAGATTCACTTAACAACCAGGTTACTAACTGAAAACTGCAGTGATTCGCTTAACAATGGTGGCAAGAGAAGGCATAAAATGGGGCAAAAGTCACTTAACAAATGTCTCACTTAACTACATAAATGTTGGGCTCGATTGTGGTCGTACGTCGAGGACTACCTGTATAAAAATCTTACTTAAATATCCGTAATAGATGGTTAATCCAAGATTCTGCTAGAATACAGCCTTCAGTTAGTCCTCGATTTACAATCATTCATTTAGCGACCGAAGTTACAACGGGGACTTATGACTTTTTTCACACTTACTGCTGTCATAGCATGAGCAGTGGCTAGCATGACATCACAGAGCACTGTTACCCGTCACACCAAAGTGGTACCTATTTATCTACTCGCATTTGCATGCTTTTGCACTGCTAGGTGGGCAGGAGCTGGGGGTGAGGACGGGAGCTCACTCTGTCGTGTGGTGCTCGGGTCTCAAACCTGGGCTGCTGGCTTTTCAGCCGACAAGCCCAGGGTCTTAAAGCCAGCAACCGAGGTTCGAGACCCGAGCATCGCACAACAGGGTAAGCTCCCATCCTTTCAAAAGCATGCAAATGTGACTAGATAACTAGGTACCATTTTCGGTGGGAAGGTAACAGCGCTCCGTGATGTCCTGCTGGTCACATGATCAAGAAATGTCTTCGGACACTGAGATAGCATGCGGTCCCAAATTGAGGACTCCATGTATCAAATTCTACTCTTTGACGGGTACTGGGTTTTAACTGCTCCGACTATTAAGAAGCTTAGTTCAACACTCAACCAGATTCTATCCTCCTATAAGATAAGATTATGATTTCAAAATGTTCTACATTTGGGGGACAACAGAAAACAGATGTTGCTCTCGCATTTCTTCCATGTGAAACCACTTCAAGGACTTTCTGCCTGTAGACATACAAAAAAATGTAGGCCAGTTAAGGGTTTAGCAGCCCTATCAATAAAAGATTCTAGTGGCTTAGAGCCATATCAGTAGTAAAAAAAAAACATCAAAACTGGGTGTGCAGCCAAGAACCTGAGAACATCTCTGGATGTTGATGGAACAAACTAGAGAAAGCAGCTGGGGGAAAAGCTGTTCTCGTTTGTTCTATCAATATCAATAGCCATTCTCAGGATCTGCCCAAACCCGAAATATTTTTTTTCCCCCAAAGTCTTTTCTATTGGTTCTGTTCCGAACCAAAAGGCCGGAGAAAATGTTATGCAAAACTATTAGGATGCTTTAATGGAGTCTTCTCAGAATTTGTACAAGGTCCTGGATTTGCAGGATAGAGGAGTGTTGAGTCAAAGCAATGAAATACAGGTAAGTCCTCAATTGAGCCCAATGTTTATGTTGCTAAACGAGACAGTTGTTAAGTGAATTTTGCCCAGTGGTGGGATTCAAATAATTTAACAACTGGTTCTCTGCCCTAATGAATGGCTGGGTGGGCGTGGCCATGGTGGGCGTGGCCAGGGGTGTGACAGGGCAGCACTCAGCCTCCTGCACCCCTTCTGGGGGCAAAAACGGGCCATGGGGGGACGCGCCCTCCCTGTGCCCCATTTTGGGCCTAGGAGGCCTCACTGAAGCCTCCTGGGAGCAAAAACGGGCTGTGGGGGGGGGGGGGGCGCCACACATCCCCGTGCCCCGTTTTGGGCCTAGGAGGCCTCCCCTGTACTTACCTGGGAGCCAAATGGGGTGCATGAGGACACCTGGAAGGGGCGGGAAGGGGAGGGACAGGGCCAGCCAGCAATTTAACTACTGGTTCACCTGAACCGGCCTGAACCCGGCTGAATCCCACCACTGATTTTGCCCCATTTGACAACCTTTTGCTACACCTGCTATGGGAATCACTGCAGTTGTTAAGTTAGGTAACATGGTTGTTAAGAGAATCTGTCTTTCCCATTGATTTTGTTGATCAGAAGGTCACAAAAGGAGACCCCAGGACAGTGCAGCCATCATGAATATGAATCGGTTGCCAACCCTTTTCATTTAGTGACCGTTTGAAGTTACAATGGTACTGAAAACAGTTGGCTGATGACCATTTTTCACACTTTCCGACTCCTGCAACATGCCATGGCCACGTGATCAAAATTCGGATGCCTGGCAACTGGTTCATATTTATGACGGTGGCAATATGCCCGGGGTCATGCGATCACCTTTTGCGACCTTCTGACAAGGAAAATCAATGGGGGGAAGCCAGAATCACTTAACAACCATGTTACTAACTTAACTGCATTGATTTACTTAACTACTGTGGCAAGAAAGGTTATAGTAGAATAATAGTAGAATAGTAGTAGTAATACTACTATTATTAATTAAAAATATTATTATTAGAAAGAAAAGTTATAGTAGAATAATAGTAGAATAGCAGTAGTAATACTACTATTATTAATTAAAAACTATTATTATTAGAAAGAAAGGTTATAGTAGAATAGTAGTAGAATAATAGTAGTAGTAATACTACTATTATTAATTAAAATTATTATTATTAAAAAGAAAGGTTATGTAGAATAGTAGTAGAATAGTAGTAGTAATACTACTATTATTAATTAAAAATATTATTATTAGAAAGAAAGGTTATAGTAGAATAATAGTAGAATAGCAGTAGTAAATACTACTATTATTAATTAAAAATACTATTATTAGAAAGGTTATAGTAGAATAATAGTAAAATAGTAGTAGTAATACTACTATTATTAATTAAAATTATTATTATTAAAAAGAAAGGTTATGTAGAATAGTAGTAGAATAGTAGTAGTAATACTACTATTATTAATTAAAAATTATTATTATTAAAAAGAAAGGTTATAGTAGAATAGTAGTAGAATAGTGGGACATGGTGTCTCAATGGCTAAGATGCTGAGTTTGTTCATCGAAAAGTTGGCAGTTCAGCAGTTCGAAACCCTAGTGCCACGTAACGGGGTGAGCTCCCGTTACTTGTCTCAGCTTCTTGCCAACCTAGCAGTTCGAAAGCACGTAAAAAATGCAAGTAGAAAAATAAGGGACCACCTTTGGTGGGAAGGTAAACAGCGTTCCATGCGCCTTTGGCGTTTAGGTCATGCTGGCCACATGACCACAAAGACATCTTCGGACAGCGCTGGCTCTTCGGCTTTGAAACGGAGATGAGCACCGCCCCCTAGAGTTGGGAACAACTAGCACACATGTGCGGGGGAACCTTTACCTTGACCTTTTAGTAGAATAGTAGAATAACAGAGTTGGAAAGACCTTGGAGGTCTTGTAGTCCAACCCCCCAGCTCAAGGAGGAATTCCTATAACATTTCAGACAAAGGGCTGCCCTATCTCTCTTAAAAACCTCCAGTATAATGGTATAATTATAAAAAGGGGGGGAATATTAACTGATTCAACTGTCTCGCTCAGCAACAGAAATTTTGAGCTTGATTGTTGTCTTAAACTGAGGACTATCTCTATCAGAGTTCTTTTTGACCAAGGACCCTTTACATATGTTGGCCATCAACTCCCAAAATAATCCCTATCATGCTGGACAGGGATTATCAGTATTGAAGTTCATCAGACTTGGAAAAAAAACCTAATTGGGGAAATCCGTACAAAATAATAATGACGGAAGATACAGATGCAGATACAGGTTAACAGAGTTGGAAGGGACCTTGTAGGTCATCTAGTCCAACCCCTCCACCCCAAGCAGACCCTACACCATTTCTGACAGATGGCAGTCCAGTCTCTTCTTGAAAGCCTCCAGTGATGAAGCTCCCACAACTTCCGAAGGCAACTTCTGTTCCATGGGTTGATTGTTCTCACACTGTCAGAAAATTCCTCCTTATTTCCAGGTTGAATCTCTCCTTGGTCAGTTCCATCCATTATTCCTTGTCTGGCCTTTGGGTGCTTTGGAGAATAGCTTGACCCCCTTCCTCTCTGTGGCAGCCTCTCAAATATTGGAACACCACTATCATGTCTCCCCCTGGTCCTTCTCTTCACTAGACTAGCCAGGCCCAGTTCCTGCAAAACCGTTCATTGTATGTTTTAGCCTCCAGTCCCCTAATCATCCTGGTTGCTCTTCTCTGCACTCTTTCTAAAGTCTCAACATCTTTTTTATAGTGTGGTGCAGAGGTGGGTTCTAATTTTTTTTACTACCGGTTCTGTGGGTGTGGCTTATTTTGTGGATGTGGCTTGATGGCCATGTGACAATTCTTTAGGATTTAGCAGAGGTACTGGTATACCAGGCTTTTAACTGCTTGCAGAGCTGTACCGGTCTACCCATTTATTTTTGCAGGCACTGATCTACTCATGTATCTTTGCAGGCACTGGTCTACCCATTTATTTTTGCAGGCACTGATCTACTCATGTATTTTTGCAGGCACTGGCTACTACCCATTTAATTTTTGCAGGCACTGATCTACTCATGTATTTTTGCAGGCAACTGGTCTACCCATTTATTTTTGCAGGCCACCGGTCTACTCATTTGTTTTCTTTTAACACTGATCAGCTGTAAGGCAGCCCTTTGAAGCCCTGCGGCAAGAGTTTAAACAGTTTTTTCCCCTCTAGCCATCAGCTGGGACTCAGTAGGCAGCAATAGATTGGGGGTGGGGCCAAATAAAAGGTAAGAATAACATGGGGGGTCGGGGGCGCGGGGGGTGGAAAATCTGGTTCGGTGACATCATATCATCACCGCTACCGGCTCGGGAGAACTGGGCCAAATCGGGAGGAACCCACGACTGGTGTGATGACCAAAACTGGATGGTAGGTGTGGTCCTACTAAGGCTTTATAGAGTGGTATTAGTACCTCACTTGCTCTTGATTGTATCCCCCTGTTAATGCAACTTAGGTTATATAAAATAAAGCCTTCGCTCCAGCCTGGTAAATACAATCAAGGATCCTGTTGCAAAACACCGATAAATTGTCAATTTTGCAGAGACCCGCTCCGAGAAGAGAAGCTTAATGTCGCCCACACCTTCGTCGTTTTTGTTGTTTGGTGACTCTTGCATGCTCCTGTTGCTTCCAGTTGCGTAAGTGGTCGCATTTTGCCAACGTGTCAATTTTCTAGAGCTGCCACGGGTTATGGGCAAAGTCAGTGAACTATGAGAAAAGGTGGATTTGTCAGCTCAGCACTGCGCGCTGAACAAGCAATTGCAAAAAAAGATAAGCAAGCATTTCCCTGGTGCTTCAGCATTTCAAGGGGGGCCCCCCAAAAAGGCAAGGCTGAATCCAGGGGCGGTGGGGTGGGGTGGGGAATTGTTAAAGGGACAGCGTCGCCCCGAGAGCAGAGAAGGCTGGAGAGGAAGGGAACCAGATTTCTTCCTTTTCTTCATTTCACTTGGATTCTCTCTGACATCATGAAAGAAGCTTGCAAGCTTCTTTCAGACTGCTTTGCACAGAACATCGTTCCTCATTCTGGCCTCCCAAACTGAACAGGCAACACCTTTGTCTCTGCTCAATTGCTTGCAGATCGGAGAGGGATTAACTGGAATTGTAACCTGTAGCAACTTTGGCAATTCCAGACTTTTGACGCCCTTGGAAAGGCGTTTTGAATTGACATACGTGATCTAGGTGGAGAGCAGAACGTTAGGTGGATAGGAGTGGGGTGGGATGGGGTGGTGGAAATGGTCAACTCCTGGCCGCTACCTAATGAGGCCATTACCTAGTTTTCCTTCTGGGATCAGATGTGTGTCTGATCTGTCCTTGGTTCTTTACTGAGACTCCGTAGAACAGAAAGCAACACCATGAGAATAGAATAGAATAGAATAGAATAGAATAGAATAGAATAGAATAGAATAGAATAGAATAGAATAGAATAGAATAATAGAGTAGAGTAGAGTAGAGTAGAGTAGAGTAGAGTAGAGTACAATAGAATAATAGAGTAGAGTAGAATAGAATAGAATAGAATAGAGTAGAATAGAATAGAATAGAATAGAATAGAATAGAATAGAATAGAATAGAATAGAATAGAATAGAATAGATGGAAACTAATTAAGAAGAGAAGCAACCTAGAACTAAGAAGAAATTTCCTGACAGAACAATGAACCAGTGGAACAACTTGCCTCCAGAAGTTGTGAATGCTCCAACACTGGAAGTTTTTTTAAGAAGAGATTGGATAACCATTTGTCTGAAGTGGCGGAGGGTTTTCCTGCCTAAGCAGGGGGTTGGACTAGAAGACCTCCAAGGTCCCCTCCAACTCTGTTATTCTCTTCTCTTCTCTTCTCTTCTCTTCTCTTCTCTTCTCTTCTTCCTTTCCTTTCCTTTCCTTTCCTTTCCTTTCCTTTCCTTTCCTTTCCTTTCCTTTCCTTTCCTTCCTTCCCTTCCCCTTCCCTTCCCTTCCCTTCCCTTCCCTTCCCCTTCCAATCCTCTCTTCTCTTCTCTTCTCTTCTCTTCTCTTCTCTTCTCTTCTCTTCTCTTCTCTTCTCTTCTCTTTCTCTTCTCTTCTCTTCTCTTCTCTTCTCTTCCCTTTCCCTTCCCTTCCCTTCCCTTCCCTTCCCTTCCCTTCCCTTCCATTCCATTCCGGAATAGAATAGAATAGAATAGAATAGAATAGAATAGAATAGAATAGAATAGAATAGAATAGAATAGAATAGAATAGAATAGAATAGAATAGAAATCCAAGTTATGCAGAGAAGTGTGTGCAGGAGAGTAAAAATAGGAGTGAGGTTGGCTAAGCAGAACTAAGCTACTAGCCAACCTGGGGGGGCAGGGGGAATGAAGAGTCAAACCTATAATTAAGTACACATAATGAAGGAAAATGGTGTTTCTTTAGTAGCTTAGGACGAATTTCATCCGTAGAGGCAGGCCAGCTGCAGCTGGTTCATGATTCTACCTACAAGAAGGTCAAGGGAGGAATGGCAACGGTGAGGGCAACTCTTAGTACTCACCAAGATGGCCCGGTCAGCAAACTGCGTAAATGAGGAGGTGGGTGAAGTCGTGGCCTCAAATTTGCCACAGAAACTTTTGTAATACAGTTAGGTATGTGTGGGCTTCTCTGAAGAAGTGGGAAACGGAACATGTGAAGTCCATTGAATAATTAAGGAGTTTGGTAGCACTTTTTCCAGCTACAGGCAGTCCTTGAGTTACAACCACAATTGAGCCGTGCAATTATAGTCATAAATCATGATGGTCATAAAGCAATAAAACCGGAAGTGATTTTACATGTAATTTTTTTTAAAATGGAGGTTGTTAAGTGAACGTGGCAGTCGTAAAAGCGAACACCGTGGTCCTAAAGCAAACACAGCTTGTATTTATGACAGTTGCAGTGTCCTGGGCGTCACACGATTCCCTTTTGTGACCTTTAAAGTCAATGGGGGGGAAGCCAGATTCACTTAACAACCGTGTCACTAGCTTAACATCTGCAGCGATTCGCTTAACGGCTGTGGGAAAAGAAAGATCGTAAAATGGGGCAAAACTCCCTTAGCAACCGTCTCCCTTAGCAATGGAAATTTTGAGCTTAATTGTGGTCGTAAGTCGAAGACTGTAATGGAAAGAATATATATATATAAACTTGTTTTCTGTTTTTCGTAGGCTAGGAGGGGAGGCCTGTGATTCAGAGGTTAACCCAAACCCAGGAACTCCATAGCCACCTAGAGACCAGAACTGGAGTTTCCCCCATATTTGTGGGCCATTCATCCAATCTGTTTCTCCCCCAACGCTTTCTCTTTTCCGCTGCAAATGACACCGACAGGACCAGAAAATAATAAGAATAAAACGGGGCTGCATTTATGCAGCAGGGAACAGGGGCACAAGGCATGCAATCTTACCCATGGAAGAATGGCGAGGTCTTTGAAACAGTAAATAATGACTTGGCCTCCGATCATCTTAAGCCCAGGCCTGATGGGTGAGGTCGTTCAGGCATCCGAGGCCTTTTCCATTAAGAGCTTTAAGAAGGAAGAGTGCGGGCTTAACGCCAATCCCCTGCTTCGGAGGCAAGCATGGTGGGCGTAATATGATCGCGGAACAACATGCCATGAGCAAACAGGTTACCCCATTCTGGGGTGGGAGAAGCCTCGTCTGCCATCATCTGTCAGAAGGATTGTATGTGTGTGCGGTGCCGGAGAAGACATTTTGCTGTATCTCTGAAAGCCAGGGTGGCAGGTTGTAAGGGGGTGGAGGGTCTCCCCCCCCTCACCCCGCTTAGTGGGTAATTGTGAGATGAAGAACGGGAGAATTAAAATAACACAGTTCTTTGGAGAAAGTGCCAAAAATGCATGTGCAGAAAAGAAGGACGGTTTAGTTTTTACATCATGCTTGATGTACATATTACCTCCAGCACTCTTAAGTGGGATGGTCTTAAGAGTGATTGCCGATCTCTGGACAGAAAGTACAGAATTGAACCTGAGGGAGCAAGGCTAAATCTAAACCCTACCTTAAAAAGAGCCAGTTTGGTATAGTTGTTAAGGTGCTGCCCTAAGAAACCAGGAGACCGTGAGTTCTAGTCCCACTTTAGGCATGAAAGTTGGTCGGGTAACTTTGGGCCAATCACCAGGAGATTGTGAGTTCTAGTCCCACCTTAGGCGTGAAAGTTGGTCAGGTGACTTTGGACCAATCAACAGGAGACTATGAGTTCTGGTTCTGCGGTTAGGCATGGAAGTCGTTTGCGTGACTTTTGGGCCAATCACCAGGACGCTGTGAGTTCTAGTTCCGCCTTAGGCATAAAAACTAATTGGGTGACTTTAGGCCAATCACCAGGAGACTGTGAATTCTAGTTCCACTTTAGGCATGGAAGTTGTTTGGGTGACTTTGGGCCAATCACCAGGAGACTGTGAATTCTAATTCCGCTTTAGGCATGAAAATTGACTGGGTGACTTTGGGCTAATCACTGGGAGCGTGTGAATTCTAGCCCTGTCATACTAGCATGAAAACTGGCTGGCCAATCATCAGGAATGTGTGAGTTCTAGTCCTGCCTTTGGCATGAAAGCTGGCTGGGTGACTTATTCTCTCTCTCAACCCAACCTACCTCACAGGGTTGTTATGGGGAAAATAGATGGAGGAAGGAGTATGATGCATGTGTGCTGCCTTGAGTTACTTATAAAAGTAATAAAGGCAGGATAAAAAAAACATTCTAATCAATAATAATCCAAGAAGAAAAAAAAGAAGGAAGCTGGATCTCAGCTGGCTCTGAGCTGCACCAGTGGCAGGGACCCCAGTCAGTACAAACAGCCACCTTGTTAGTAAACACTTTCTTTTACTCTCTCTCTTTCTCTCTCTCTCCTCGTTAGTCCCAAGTTATGATAACATGTCCGATAACATGTAAGCAGCTTACAGAAATCTTATCAGTCCACGCAGCACACAATGCAACAATTAACTCTTAATGGCAGCTGCTTCTAACGAGGAGTGACAGATCGTAAATTATGTCTGAATTGGCTCCTTCTACACTGGAGGAGCCCTCACTGCCCTCCAGCTGCCCCCCTCCCGAAGTTGCCCTCGCAGCCTTAATCCCGCTTGGACGGGTGCCGTGCGCCACTGCGCTTTCCCCCCCAGAGAACCTGGGCACAGTTGTCTTCTCCAACCAGCGAACAATCTTTGTTTCTGTTGCCTTATTAGGCCAAAGAGCCGAGCAGCCAGCTATGGCATCAACAGGCCCCGCAGGCAGAAAACTCAGCAGGCCCAGCCAGCTCCCAACAAACCTCTTTTTATCCTCCTGGTTTCTAGGAAGCGTTTCTTGATGGTGGAGCCCTGCTGCTGATGACTCAGATCTGTGGTGGGCTCGGAGAGCTGTCCTGTAAGTGGGGTGCACTGTGAAACAGCGGCTTCCATTCATTAAAGGTTTTGTGTGTAATAAACCACCCAAAAAAAAAAAAAAAACGGGGGGAAAGGGGAGGGAGGAAGGGAAGGGAAAGAAGCAGCTGCATGGAAGGAACAAACAAGCTAGCTCATTCTTTGGGAGCCAAAAGTTTCTCATTTGCCGCTGGGCAGTTTTTGGCATCCTTTGGAGTGGACAATGCCAGTCTCTTTTCTCTCTCTCTTTCTTCTTCTTCTTCTTCTTCTTCTTCTTCTTCTTCTTCTTCTTCTTCTTCTTCTTCTTCTTCTTCTTCTTCTTCTTCTTCTTCTTCTTCTTCTTCTTCTTCTTCTTCTTCTCCTTCTCCTCCTCCTCCTCCTCCTCCTCCTCCTCCTCCTCCTCCTCCTCCTCCTCCTCCTCCTTTATTCTTGATGAATGTATTTTATGCTCCTTATGTACACTGAGAGCATATACACCAAAGACAAATTCCTTGTGTGTCCAATCACACTTGGCCAATAAGGAATTCTATTCTATTCTATTCTATTCTATTCTATTCTATTCTATTCTATTCTATTCTATTCTATTCTATTCTATTCTATTCTATTCTATTCTATCCTATCCTATCCTATCCTATCCTATCCTATCCTTCTTCTCCTTCTTCCTCTCCTCCTCCTCCTCCTCCTCCTCCTCCTCCTCCTCCTCCTCCTCCTCCTCCTCCCAGTCCTGCATCTAAGAACTCCTGAGATCCAAGAAACAGCTTTGTTGGGGACCCAAAATGTAGGCACAAGTTGAATAGAGAAAGAAAAGCAACATGTGGGGATGTTAGAAAGTGTAAAGTAAGTGTGTGTGTGTTTGTATATTTGTGTGTGTGTGTGTGTGTGTGTGTGTGTGTGTGTGTGTGTGTGTCAGGGAGAGAAGAAGAGTCTTGGATCAAGCTGGTCCCCCAGAGTAGGGGTGCAATGGTGTTGTGGTTCTTGGGCAGCCGCAGAACGAAGCATCTCATGAACGATGGGAAATGGTTGTTGAAAAAGCTGTGTGTGCTTCTGCCAAGGAAGGAGTGACCTGGTCACGAGCAGCTGAGATCAGCAGGGGTGGCATCTGAGAAAACGGCGTAATTAAAAAAAAAAAAAAAGGAATCAGAAAAGCCACTAGCCGAAAATAGAAGCCCAACCGCAGCTCTGCCTGAAGAACTCTGTGTATTTTCTTGCCAAATAGGGAGATACGGGCATTTTTTTAAAAAAAGAAAAAGAGATAAATATGTATCAGAAAAAGAAAGACAGAGCTAGGACAGATGGCATTTGGAAAAGTGAGGATATGGATCGTTCATAATCCGGGGGGGGAAAAAATGGAGGATTTCCTTGCCCATTTATTTGCAAGTAGATCCTTTGAATGAGTGGGATTTTGCCTATAGAAGTTGTACTGACTTTATACTGGTTGCCCTCGACATACAACAGTTCATTTTGCGACTATCTGAAGTTATGACGTCACTAAAAAAAGTGATGTATTTCATACTTACGACCGATGCAGAATCCCCCAAAGCCATTTACAACAAGCTGTTTACAATATGCCACTTACAAAGCGATTGCACAGTGTGATATCTTTTCATTTTCTCTTCCTTGTACAGGTAGTCCTCGGCTTACAGCCATTCATTTAGTGACCGTTCAAAGTGATAATGGCACTGAAAAAAAGGGGTGTATGAACTTTTTTCATACTTACGACTGCGGCATTCCCCCACCCCCAATGATCATGTGATCACACGATCAGGTTTGGATATTTGGCAACTGGCATGTATTTATGACACTGTCCCAGTGATCACTTTTTGTGGCCTTCCGACGAGCAAAGTCCACGGGGGAAAGCCAGATTCACTTAACAACCGTGTTACTAACTTAACACCTGCTGCGATTCACTGAACAACTGTGTCAAGAAAGGGCGTAAAATGGGGGGGGGGGAAATTGGCTTAACAACTGTCTCACTTAGCAAAAGAAATTTGGGACTCAATTGTGGTCGTAAGACGAGGACTACCTGTAGCTGACTCTATTGTCCACGGGGAAAACCAACAATAGGAGTTGCCAATTCCCTTCCTTCCTACGAAGGGCCGGTGGTGGTATTGAAATCCAGAGGTGGGATTCACATACCTTCCCTACAGGTTCGCAAATCTGAGCAAGTGCGTGCACACGCTCGCTTTGTTCGCGCGCGTCACCTCTGCATGCACAGTGCTCGCACATTACATCCAGGCAGGTGGGCCGAGCTTCCCTCAATTGCCACTACCGGTTTGCCGGAACCGGACAGAACCGGCTGAATCCCACCACTGTTGAAATCCCATCATCCTTTGCAGTATTTGCAATATTTGCAAATTTGCATCCTTTGCCATTTTTGCTTGGAATGCCCAGCTAAGAATCCTTCTCCCTCTCTTTCCAAGCAGGTGCAAGGCCTTGTGGGAATCCTGAAGAACGATCCACCTCCACGCTTCTCCACGGTGTGTGTGTGTGTGTGTGTGTGTGTGTATGTGTGTGGCAAAAAAAACCCAAAACACACATTCGAAGAGTCCTTCCATCCCGGATGAGCCTAGACCCGAGCTGACCTCTCTGAAGCTATCCAGCATCTCCCAAGATCACCAGCATTGTGTCCCTTTGGGACGGGATTTTTTTTTCCTCCCCCCGGATGCATCACAGTGGAAGACATTTGGGGCTTCCTGGAATCCCTGCAGGTGCTTGTGAATTGCAAAGGGCTCCCATTCAGAGCCTCACATCTGCAACCCATCGTGAGTATTTGGGCAGATGACCAGGCTTTGTTTGTTTGTTGGTCCGGCTGGATGGCTGACTGACTGACTGACTGAAGGGCCTAGAGCTCTTGATCAAAGGTCATTCACAGAAGAGCTTTGCTCTCTAGACTTTACTGGACTTCAACCTTCCTGAATCATGCCTGCCAGGCCTCCTGGCCTTTCAAAGCCAGAAGAGCTGGCTAATAAATTTTCAGTGAAGCAGAGACCTTCCGGCAGAGAAACGGAGAATCATCTAGGTTGGGTGACATCATCACCCTCGTCATGGTCACAGCTTTAACATCCGATGATGTCCCTGTACAGCCTCATGTGGGCGGTGATTGTTTTTATCATTATCATCATTATCTCTAATGAACAATGAATGCTAATGTTTTCATCCAGATAATCCCTTATATTATTTATTAATTCTTGATTGATGGGAGGAGAAATTAAACAAAGGAGGCTATTTATTTATCGGTTTATTTATTGGTTCGATTTATATGCCGCCCTTCTCCGGAGACTCAGGGCGGCTTACAATGCGTTAAGCAATCGCCTTCATACTTTTGTATATACCTGCTTAGTAGGGCTTTCGGGGCCCCCCCAAGCGGTGTTCTTTTTTATACAAAGTCAGCTTATTGCCCCCACAATCCGGGTCCTCATTTTACCTACCTCGGAAGGATGGAAGGCTGAGTCAACCTTGAGCCTGGTGAGATTTGAACTCGCAGTAATTGCAAGCAGCTGGTAGCTAAGTGCTACTTAACAGCACTTTAGTCGGCTGCACCACCAAGGCTCTTCTACTGAATTGTCCTTTCCTTTTCTGGTGGCAATACAGAAGTGGTGTGCCGTTGCATGATATTTTTTCCCATTTCTAGGAGTGGGAAATTTGCTGCTGGAATCTTATTTAAATACTAACGGTACCGGACTCTGCTTAACTTCAAAAACCAGGGACAATGGGCCGAATACTCTCATCTGCTGAGATATCATATAAACTCGGTTTATTTTATCGGTTTATGGCTCAGAATACCTTGTGATCCTGAAAAAAAGACAAATTCAGTAACCAGATAACAGAATAACAGAGTTGGAAGGGACCTTGGTGGTTTTCTAGTCCAACCCTGTACGATTTCAGACAAGTGGTCGTCCAATCTCTTCCTAAAAACCTTCAGTAACGGAGCATCAACAACTTCTGAAGGCCAGTTATTCCACAGATTGTTTTGTCAGGAAATTCCTCCCTAGTTCTAGGTTGCTTCTCTCCTTGATTAGTTTCCACCCATTGCTTCTTGTCCTACCCTCATCAGGTGCTTTGGAGAATAGCTTGACTCCCTCTTCTTTGTGGCAGCCCCTGAGATATTGGAACACTGCTATCACGTCTCCCTTGGTCCTTCTTTTCATTAAACTAGGGAGAAGGCAGCCAAACTCTGATCCTTACTGGACTTCAACTTTATGTGTTCTGACATTTTTGGGATACTTGACTTACAACCACAACTGGGACCAGAATTCTCACTGATAAACAAGGCGGTTGTTAAGTGAGCCATGCCCAAGTTTATGATCTTTCTTGCCATGGTTGCTAAGTGAATTACTGCAGGTAGGCGAATCCGGCTTTCCGCATTGACTTTCTTGTTAGAAACTGGCTAGGATGGTTGCAAATGGCATTCACATGACTCTGGGTGCCGAAACCATCATAAAGACATGCCAGTTGCTAAGCACCCAAATTTTGATCACGTGACTGTGAGGATGCTGCAACAGTTGTAAGTGCGCGGAAGGGTTGTAAAAATTGCCAACATTTCCATTGGTAAGCAAGAAAAGCTGTGAAGTGAGCTTTGCCTCATTGTACGGCCTTTCTTGCCACAGTTGTTAAGTGAATCACTGCAGTTGTTAAGTTAGGAACATGGTTGTTAAGTGGATCTGGCTTCCCCGTTGACTTTGCTTGTCAGGAGTTTACAAAAGGATCACATGACTACAACTGTCACATGTACAGGTCAGTTTCTAAGCGTCTGAATTTTGATCACATGACCCCGGGGGTACACTGCATTGGGTGGGTGGGTGTTATTTTATTTATTTTTTAAAATGTGTCTGAGAGTGGAATAGAATAGAATAGAATAGGGAATGGAATAGGGGATGGAATGGAATGGAATGGAATGGAATGGAATGGAATGGAATAGAATAGAATAGAATAGAATAGAATAGAATAGAATAGAATAGAATAGAATAGAATAGAATAGAATAGAATTCTTTATTGGCCAAGTGTGATTGGATACACAAGAAATTTGTCTTTGGTGCATACACTCTCGGTGTACATAAAAAGAAAAGATACATTCATCAAGAATCATAAGGCACAACACCCAGTGACAGTCATATGGTACAATAAGCAATCAAGTCTTGGTAGTACAGTGGTTTAAAGCACCCTGTTATTAACACAGCTGCCTGCAATTACTGCAGGTTCTAATCTTATCAGGCTCAAGGTTGACTCAGCCTTCCATCCTTTCTAAGGTAGGTTAAATGAGGACCCAGTTTGTGGGGGCAATAAGCTGACTTTGTATAAATATACAAAAGTATGAAGGCTATTGCTTAACGCATTGTAAGCCGCCCTGAGTCTCCGGAGAAGGGCGGCATATAAATCAAATTAAAAAAAAAAAAAGTCATACTAGGAAATAATCAATATCAATATAAATCTCAAGGATACAAGCAACAAAGTCACAGTCATGCAGTCGTAAGTGGGAGGAGATGGGTGATAGGAACGATGAGAAGACCAATAGCAATAGTAATGCAGCCTAATGTGAATAGTTCGACAGTGTTGAGGGAATAATTTGTTTAGCAGAGCGATGGCATTTGGGAAAAAACTGTCCTTGTATCTAGCGGTCTTGGGGTGCAGTGCTCTATAGCGTCATTTTGAGGGTAGGATAGTCTATCTCACTTGTAGCTTATTCAGGACTGAATTCACTGTGTTCAAAGATTTTAGCGCTAACGTAGTGGTATTGGGACAGCATACTGATTTTCTTGAAAAATGTGAAGCTGAGGCTGGGCTGCCAAGACTTTTAAAACAAATTTACTTTCAAAGATTTCAAAACGATATTCCACAGAACAAACTCCACCCTGAATCTATTACTGAGTAATCACTTCTGAAAGTGGATTCTCAGTTTATAGCAGTTCACCTCAGACAGTGGCTACTTTGCTAAAACTACACAGTCTTCTTTTTTTCAAATTTTCTTTTCAAAGCCCCCCCCACCCCTTTTGAAATTTTCCCTAGATTTTATAAACCAGAAACTGGGCTTCCTCAAATCATTTTTAACCCTCAAGAATCTCAAACTCATTCAAAAGCGCGTTGGGGTTGAGCGGCTTATACATTCAAATAGAATAAAATAAAATAACTCAATAAAATAATTCAGGGTTGATCCGCCGTATGTGGAACAAATCCACAGTAAAACAGTTTAACGAACTCCTCGGAAAGGAATCAGCTGGGAATGCTTTGAAATACAATTGCAACCAGCCAAGCCAAATTGTTTTCCCCCCCTCTGTTGGCAGAATAAATACATTTCAAAGTGTGCTTTTTTTAAACACACACACACACACACACACACACACACACACACACACACACACACGTCAACATTCCTGAACAGCCCTCTAAATCCAAGCTGGTACCACCAACAAGAAAGCCAAAACAGATACACAACAGATGCAATTCTGGAAAAAATGCAGAAGGTTTTTACAGCCAGAGCGTACATTGCAAAGCATGAGACCTTCAGTTCAAGTTGTAAATCTGAGCCTGCTTCTATCGTGATTAAACAATGTGGGCTGAGCAAGCTTGAAAAGAAAAGCTGGCGCTGGAAGGGTTAATATGTCAACAAAAGGCTGTTTTTAATTCCAGCCTGTGTCTCCTGATGCACTCGGGGGGGGAAAAAAAAATCTGCCCCGCGATGCTGAAATCCTAAATTGCTAGTGCCCTGCATCCCCCCGCCTTCCCTGCCACATTTCAGTCTGCTGTTAGTAACCCTCAGCATGTGTAAGATTGGGGCTGAGCTTTCCAAAGAGGGGCTTGAGCACAGGGGCCTTTGTACCCGAGAGGCAAAACATTAAGAACCTGTGGAGAAGGAACTCAGAAACCCTGGAGGCCCCGGGAATGAGACGGAGACAAAAAGCCTCTTACGGCCTTGAAAATCACCCCACCGCGGTTATTTTATTTACTGCAGCTGGTGAGGGGAACTGTTTCACTCTGCACAAAATTTCTAAACAGTGTGATCAGGATTCCTCCTCCTCCTTTTCTTCTTCTCCATCTTCTTCCTCCTCTTCCTTTTCTTCCTTTTCTTCTTCTTCTTCTTCTTCTTCTTCTTCTTCTTCTTCTTCTTCTTCTTCTCTTCTTCTTCTTCTTCTTCTTCTTCTTCTTCTTCTTCTTCTTCCTCTTCCTCTTCTTCATCTTCATCTTCATCTTCTTCCTCCTCCTCCTTCTGCCTTCTTCTTCTTCTTCTTCTTCTTCTTCTTCTTCCTCTTCTTCTTCTTCTTCTTCATCTTCATCTTCATCTTCTTCCTCCTCCTCCTCCTGCCTTCTTCTTCTTCTTCTTCTTCTTCTTCTTCTTCTTCTTCTTCTTCTTCTTCTTCTTCTTCTTCTTCTTCTTCTTCTTCTTCTTCTTCTTCTTCTTCTTCTTCTTCTTCTTCTTCTTCTCCTTCTTCTTCTTGCTCTTCCTCTTCCTCTTCTTCCTCCTGCTCCTCCTCCCCCCTCCTCCTCCTCCTCCTCTTCCTCCTCCTCCTTCTTCTTGCTCTTGCTGTTGCTCTTGCTCTTGCTCTTGCTCTTCCTCTTCCTCTTCTTCCTCCTGCTCCTCCTCCCCCTCCTCCTCCTCCTCCTCTTCCTCCTCCTCCTTCTTCTTGCTCTTGCTGTTGCTGTTGCTCTTGCTCTTGCTCTTCCTCTTCCTCTTCTTCCTCCTGCTCCTCCTCCCCCTCCTCCTCCTCCTCCTCTTCCTCCTCCTCCTTCTTCTTGCTCTTGCTGTTGCTCTTGCTCTTGCTCTTGCTCTTCCTCTTCTTCTTCTTCCTCCTCCTCCTCCCCATCCTCCTCCTCCTCCTTCTTCCCAAAGATGTTTTTTTCCCAGAAAGACAACTGGACTTTCTGGTTTTTCTTTGAAGACATTTTGCTTCTCATCCAAGAAGATTCAGGATGAGAAGCGAAATGTCTTCAAAGAAAAACCAGAAAGTCCAGTTGCCTTTCGAGAAAAAAACACCTTTGGGACAACCATGACCTGGATGACTGAGAACCTACATAGACATTCTTCTCAGTGGTGGGTTTCAAAATTTTTTACTACCGGTTCTGTGGGTGTGGCTTGGTGGGCGTGGCAGGGGGGAGGATACTGTAAAATCTCCATTCCCACCCCACTCCAGGGGAAGGTTACTGCAAAATCCCCTTTTCTTCCTGATCAGCTGGGACTCGGGAGGCAGAGAATAGATGGGGGCGGGGCCACTCAGAATTTTTACTACCAGTTCTCCAAACTACTAAAAATTTCTGCTACCGGTTCTCCAGAACTGGTCATAACCTGCTGAAATCCACCTCTGATTCTCCTTCTCCTTCTCCTTCTCCTTCTCCTTCTCCTTCTCCTTCTCCTTCTCCTTCTTCTCTTCTCCTTCTCCTTCTCCTTCTCCTTCTCCTTCTCCTCCTTCTCCTCCTCCTCCTCCTCCCTCCAGGACACTGCAAGCCTCAGAAATACATGTTGGTTACCAGGAGCCACGTGACACTGGGGATGCTACCATGGTCATAAGTTCAGGGACTGGTTGTGAGTCACATTTTTCACTGCCGTTGTTAAGTTCAAACGGCCACTAAATGAATGGTTTTAAGTCAAGGACTATCTGTGCATACACCTACAAGTTCTCATGTTTTGAGAGGTATAAAGCACCAAAATCCAAATATACAGTAAATATTCCAATTCCCTGTGATGTTGGAAGCATAAATGAAAATTGTAACGTTATACAAACAAATCGAATCAAGCTTTACAGAATTAAATGCAAAGACCTTCTCAACGCCAAGGATAAACGGAGGGTTGGCTTACAAGTTTGTATGTAGGAGGGAAACAATCACAGTTGTTTTTCCCCAATTGTAAAAATGTCATCATTTGATCTATTTGTTTAGGTATAGCATATTCCTGCTCCAACAACTGCCCAATCTCTTTGGAGTTGACTATATTGTGCGTAGTCTACGTAGGCCTATGTAGTCAAATACAAGATTGTCATCACTGACACTAATCTAATGTAATAAATTAGTGAATGGGACTTTGGCAGGCTCTCACTCATTGACTTATGTTCTTATGAATTTATATTTGCCCAAATAAATACTACAGGATACAGACCAATTTTTGCTGTCCTATAGAAGAGAATTAAATCACAATTGTTCTTAAGACAAGCTTAGTAAGACCATACCTCAAATACTGCAGTTTTGGTCACCACATTACGAAAAAGATGTTGAGACTTTGGAAAAAGTGAAGAGAAGAGCAACTACTAAGATGATTAAAGGACTTACAATGGGTGGCTTACAATGCGTTAAGCAATAGCCTTCATACTTTGTATATACCTGCTTAGTAGGGCTTTCGCCCCCCCCCCAAGCGGTGTTCTTTTTTATACAAAGTCAGTTTATTGCCCCCACAATCCGGGTCCTCATTTTACCTACCTCGGAAAGATGGAAGGCTGAGTCAACCTTGAGCTTGATGAGATTTGAACTTGCAGTAATTGCAGGCAGCTGGTGCTACTTAACAGCACTTTAGTCTGCTGTGCCACCAAGGCTCTTGGTGAATTGATGTAATTGATATCTAATTGAATCTAATTGAATTGATGTAATTGATAGATATTGCCAATCGATGGTACATCTACTCAACAGAATCGTGATGGGTTGAATAATGCACACAAAACATTCAGCGGTTCTGCTTTTGGTCTTTTGTGACAATTCTTTTTTTTTATTGATGTCATGTCCCCCTCTTACAGTGTATTCCAGCCATTGTTGTGTTTATATTAGAAGCAGTTTTATATTTTACGGCAATGCGCGAGCAATGCTGCCCATTAGCAGTATGAGAATCCTTTATAGCTTATAGCAGGCTCTGCCGATGGGATTGCACCATCCTTTCATTTTTCCCCCTTCTTCAGGCAGTCCTCGAACTACAACCATTCATGTAGTGACCATTTGAAGTTATAGTGGCATTGAAAAAAGTGACCGACGACCGTTTTCCGCACTTATGACCGTTTGCAGCAGCTCCATGGTCACGTGATCAAAATTGGGATGCTTGGCAACTGGCTTGTACTTATGACAGTTGCAGTGCCCTGGGGTCATGTAAATCACCTTTTTGCAACCTTCTGACAAGCAAAGTCAATGGGGAAGCCAGATACACCTAAGAAGCGTGTTACTAACTTAACGACTTCAGTGATTCACTTAACAACCGCGGCAAGAAAGGTGGTAAAGTGGGGCAAAATTCACTTAACAGCTGTCTTGCTTAGCAACAGAAATGTTGTGCTCAATTGTGGTCGTAAGTCGAGGATGACCTATACCAGGGATCGGCAACTTTAAATACTCAAAGAGCCACAAAGGTCCTAACCGGAAGCCCCCCATTCAATTCTGGAGCCAACCGGAAGTCTGGTTCCCCCACCATAGAGTCTTCTCCTAGAGTGGCATCCTTTTTCCTTTACCTAATCAAAAGCCCTATCAATTGTGGAGCCGATCAGTGACAGGGAGCTGCAGCAGAGGGATGAAAGAGCCACATGCGGCTCCAGAGCTGCGGATTGCTGACCCCTGACCTATACCGACCTTTCCTGCATTGCCAGGGAAACAGGTTTTCTCTATTTAATCCATCCCAGAATCCAAGTATGTAAACTTTATCATGTCATTGGTGGATTCCTGGAGGCGGTGCCTGGTGCAAGGAGGAGGGAACTGCAAATTACACCCCATTGGATGTCCCATTCCTTCCAACCAATCAGAATCCTCAAAACATTCTCCGTCCTGGAAAATTAAACTGTATTTTCATGAGTTGGCCTTGACAGGATTGAGCACTTTTGAGGTTGATACAACAAAGATTGAGTTTTGCTGAAGTTGCCTCTTGAAAAAAAAAAAAAAGAAAAGGCTGCCCCTTAAAAGCACTCACAAAGATCTCTGAATTGTATTCCCTCAGAAGAGCTTTTAAAGCCCTTTTCCCTCTTACAATTTCCCAATTTAAAACCCCTTCTTCATAATAATTATTATAAAAAGCAGCCATCGGTGGGGGGCGGGGGGGGGGGGCGGGCGGGAGGGAATTGAACTTGGGAGAGCAGAATTTTTTTTTCTTCTCTTCCCTAATTGAATTTTCGTTGCCTCCTGCTCCTAATTTTAATTTTTCAGAAAACAACCAGGGAAGAGAGAGAAAGAGAAAGAGATGTTTTTATTACTCCCCCAGTTTGCCCCGTGAGCTGCAGATCAGCTCTGGTCCTGCAGTTATTATTATTTTTATTTTTATTTTTTTTTAAAAAATAAGACCTTTTCGGCTGCCTGCCTTTTTAAAGGGCAAGGACGCTAAGCAGGTGCAAGGCCATTTCAATCTGTTTTATTGTTCCCCAGTAAATACACTGAATGGACTTTGTATCTTGGTTTTTGCCCATTGTGGGGGGGGGGGGGAAGGGGGGCTGTGCTTATTACGGGTGCCTGGCCTCCCCTCTCCTCTCCTTACTCCGGGAAGGCCTCAAGATAAATTTTAAGTAATACATCTGCACAGTGTGTGGGGAGGAAAAATGCCAGCAGCCACACAAAGACGCTGATGAGTTCCCTCCGTGGGAGAAAAGATCCCTCTGCTTTCCAAGCCTGCCCTCCTTCCAGCTCCCCCCACCCCGTCCTGGTTTTTTTTTTGGGGGGTGTGGGTGGGTGGGTGGAATGGCGCTTGGCCAGCTGCAGCTGGTAAAAGACTGACCTTGCATGGGGGGGGGGAGCGGGGAGTGGCTTGGTGGCTGAGAGGGAGACCAGCAAGCGACGCAAAAGGCCATCCTGTTTGGCGATCCAGCCCCCTCCCCATTTCAAACTTTTAGGAAGTTGTTAAAAAAATAATAATAATAAGGGAGAAAGGGTAGAAAAAGTGCCCAGGTTTGGAAAAAAGTGGAGTTTTCCTTCAGGGTGTGTGTGTGCGTGTGTGACAAGTTGAGGGAGGCATTTACAAGGTCTTTGAGCAGGTAATTAGCACCCAACGCCAGATGCAGGAAATAGTTTTGGTCACCTCAGACACAGAATACATAATAAGCCAAAGGGGTTGATTTTCTATGGATGGGTGGCTTTGAACAAAGGCCCCAAAGAGGAAAGAGATCAGGACTTAGGGATTGGTAACCTAAGAGCTGCCAGGCTACTTTCCCATCAGTTTACGAGAAAACCCCCTCCTCTCTTTGCACCCCCCCCACCATCCCTCTCTTCTCAAAGCTGATAAGGTATTAAAACGTTTGCAAGACTAGCTAGTTCCTTTTCCAAGAAGAGAAAAGCTGGGAACTAATGCTGTCAGGAAGAAAACTTGCCGAAGGAATAGGCCGTTCACAGCCAAAGAACAAGATTTGGTGATTTATTGCCTACTGATAGGATCGCGCACGAATACAATTTTGTACAATTTTTTTTTCTCCCAGGCAAGTTATTTAGCTCGGCATTGACAAATTTACTTGAGGCAGAATCTTCTCCTTTCTGAGCGTTCCTATCAGTGGTGGGTTTCAAATTTTTTTACTACCAGTTCTGTGGGTGTGGCTTGGTGGGCGTGGCATGGCTTGGTGGGCGTGGCAGGGGAAGGATACTGTAAAATCTCCCTTCCCACCCCACTCCAGGGGAAGGATACTGCAAAATTCCCATTCCCACCCTACTCCAGGGGAAGGATATTGCAAAATCTCCATTCCCACCCCACTCTGGGGTCAGCCAGAGGTGGTATTTGCCAGTTCTCTGAACTACTCAAAATTTCTGCTACCGGTTCTCCAGAACCTATCAGAACCTGCTGGATTTCACCCTGCTATGAATTCCGGTGCATAGCAAAAGCTATTCATATTTTTTTAAACTTGCTTATCTGGTACCATTTTACCAATTCAGCACCTCCTTAGACATTCAGAATAACGGAGTTGGAAGGGAACTTGGAGGTCTTCTAGTCCAACCCCCTGCTGAAGCAGGAGGCCCTATACCATTCCAAAGAAGTGGCTGTCCAGTCCCTTCTTAAAAGCCTCCAGTGATGAAGCACCTACAACTTTTGAAGGCAAGCCATTCCACTGGTTAATTGTTCCCACTGTTAGGAAATTTCTCGTTAGTTCTGGTTGGATCCTTCCTTGATTAGTTTCCATCCATTGATTAGTTGTTTCCATCAGGGGTGAAATGTAAAATTTGTTACTACCGGTTCTGTGGGCGTGGCTTGGTGTGGGGGGGTAATGTGATTGGGTGGGCATGGCCAACTTTTTTTTTTTTAACTTTTCAAAGCATTTTTTCTAATGCTTTGAAAAGCCTCTGCCGATCAGGCAACTCAGCTGGGATCGTCAGAGACTTTTCAAAGCATTTTTTTTTACCACCTCTTTGGCCAAGAGGTTGCAGAAAAAAATGCTTTGAAAAGCCTCTGATGATCCCAGTTGAGCCGCACGATCATCAGAGCTTTTTTTTTTTTACTTTTAAAAGAATTTTTCATCGGAAGAGGTTGTAGAAAAAATGCTTTTAAAAGTAAAAAAAAAAAGCCTCTGATGATCATGTGGCTCAGCTGGGCATGGGGGGGGGGGGCGCGCAGGGATTTTTGCTACCGGTTCTCCGAACCACCCGCTGCCATCACTACCGGATTGGGCGATCCGGTCTGAACCGGGAGGATTTCACACCTGGTTTCCATCCATTGGAGGGGCTTAGATGATTCAAAATAAATAGCCCTCCTATTATTATCAACTTGTCTTTCTCTTCTGCTACTTTCAATTAAGTTGACAATTTAATAGAGCATCTTCTGTATGAAAAATTGTAATTTTTCCACATTTTTTTTCCAGGTTACCTAAAGTCCCAGAAACAATTTTCCAGCTCAAGACTTAAAGACCTAGAAGAACAGATTTGCTCCATGGTCACTGGCAAAACAGAATCTTTGAGTGACATTTGATTAGTCCCATGTAATAGGAAATTAGAAGAAACCTGAATCTCTCAAGATGCTGAAGATTAAAAAAAAAAAAACTTCTGGTACATTAGTATTTTTTCCCCTCATTTGATTAGAACACTTCGGAGCTCTGCACCTAATGTATTTCTGTTAAAGAACCATTGTTAAAATTAGATTAGCATGGATACCTTGAAAGTAAATGAAAAAAAATATATGTTCACATTAAATACTTGCTTTAAAATTTTTATTATCATCATTATTGTCACAGGTATTATTACTGTATACCAACTAGTCCAATGTTTGCAATTTTAATGCTCCTTTGGATCTGTTGTTGCTATTAAGAGAGTTGCAAAACATCCATTTTGAAAAAAAATGAAAATCTACTTTTTTGGAAAAAAAATAACCCAACTTTTTTACATGGAGGATGAAACTTCACCGAGAAACAA
This sequence comes from Pituophis catenifer annectens, assembly GCF_029215685.1. Classification (NCBI taxonomy): domain Eukaryota; kingdom Metazoa; phylum Chordata; class Lepidosauria; order Squamata; family Colubridae; genus Pituophis; species Pituophis catenifer. Next base: position 8,338,942 of record NW_027256886.1, on the reverse strand, counting down.
GACATTCACAGCAGTGGTGGGTTTCAAATTTTTTTACTACCGGTTCTGTGGGTGTGGCTTGGTGGGCGTGGCATAGCTTGATGGGCGTGGCTTGGTGGGCATGGCAGGAGAAGGATACTGTAAAATCTCCATTCCCTCCCCACTCCAGGGGAAGGTTACTGCAAAATCCCCATTTCCTCTCAATCAGCTGGGACTTGAGAGGCAGAGAATAGATGGGGGTGGGGCCAGTCAGAGTTTTTACTACCGGTTCTTCGAACTACTCAAAATTTCTGCTTTCGGTTCTCCAGAACTGGTCAGAACCTGCTGAAACCCATCTCTGATTCACAGATAGGTAGCCCATGCCACAAAATTGAAATTTACATCTGAGTGAGCAGGGCTAAACAAAGACAAGCAATAATTATCTGATTTGCCCAAATCATTTTGGGGTTGACCTTTCCAAAAATGTCTAGTTAGCAGGATTCTGCCAAAACTTTTTTCCTGCTGTAAAAAACTATATCATGTATTTTGGACATTAACACAGGTAATGCGGTTTCAGAGGTATTTCACGGGAAGAGTACTCCACTCCTCTACTCACAGTAGAATTCCCTATGCCACCAGGCTTAAAATTTTGGGCTTGGACAATTTGGAATTGTGCTGCCTGCGGTCCGATTTAAACATAGTACACAAAATTGTCTGCTACAATATTTTGCCTGTCAATGACTTCTTCAGCTTCAGCCACAATAATACATGGGCAAACAATTGATACAAACTCAAGGTAAACTGCTTCAAACTCGATTGCAGAAAATACAATTTCAGCAACAGAGTGTTCAACACCTGGAATGCTGTACCTGACTCCGTTATTACAACCTCAAACCCTCACAGTTTTAACTTCAAACTGTCTACTGTGGATCTCACTCCCTTCTTAAGAGGTCCGTAAAGGGGGCGTGCATAAGTGCACCAGCGTGCCTACCGTTCCTGTCTCACTGTGCCCATTTATTTGAATTCATTTCCTTCGTTTATGTTTATGTTCATACCTATACGTGTTATCAAGAGCTGAGGTGACACAGTAGTTAGAGTGCAGTATTGCAGGCTACTTCAGCTGACTGCTAGCTGCAGTGTAGCAGTTCAAATCTCACCAGGCTCCAGGTTGACTCAGCTTTCCATCCTTCCAAGGTGGGTAAAATGAGGACCCAGATTGTTGGGGGCAAATATGCTGACTCTGTAAACCACTTAGAGAGGGCTGTAAAAGCACTGTGAAGCGGTATATAAGTCTAAGTGCTCTTGCTGTCTTGTACATGTTTGATAGATAAATAAAATAAAATAAATAAATAAAATAAATAAATAAAATTAAATAAATAAATAAATAAATAAATAAATAAATAAATAAATAAATAAATGAATGTTGGTGACCTTGAGGCTTATGAGTGCAGTTTCAGATACAGTCTTCTGGAGAAAGAAACACTTTCCACAAATTATACCCCCCAAACTTACATAACATAACACAGTCCATGAACTGTGGTGGAATCTGTGGAAGTGTGGGGTGGTGTTCAGAGACTGGCTAGTATGGAATCCCTGCAGGGGAGGAAGAGTCGAAGCCCTGACATTCCACCCCCCCACCAAAAAGAGCTCCCTAAAGAGGTTATCTGATTGTTCTCTGGAGAGTACAGCTAGTCTGGGGAGATTCCTTTTTGAGATGTTAGTTTTTAATTGTCTATGGGTTTTAGTTGGGATGTTTTAAATTAAGTGTGTAATTCTTTTAACAAATTTTAAATTTTGTATTGGGATGTTTTTTATTTTGGCTGTGCACCGCCCTGAGTCCAGCAGGAGAAGGGCAATATACAAATTTAATAAAATAAATAAATAAATAAATTCCTGTAAATGGGCAAGTAGCAATAAAGAAACTTCGCCTATCAGCTCGTAGTGTTGTCATGGTTCCTTGCACTGATAGATCCATGGAAAGTTTTCTCAAGAAAGGGGCATATTTACTATGTACTGCTACTATGGGATAGCAGATATACCTTCACCTTAAGCACAAAGCCTGGGATTTTCAACCTTCAAGGTTTATATGAAAACTACATTGCTAAATCTGAATAATACTTTCCACCTGTTTTAGGATGCTACACTTTCTCCATATTCTCAAAGCAGTAGTGAGAGTGCTTAGTATTTAAGCACTGACAAAACTCTTGTAAAATGTGATCCCACAAACGTGTTAAGACTAAGGTGATATGAGAAATACAGGACGATGTTAATGGTAGGCTGTACTCTTTGCTTGTCGAACTTGCAAAACTGATTTTTTTCCGTCCTGCTAGCTGATGGTATGCAAGGGTTTATTTATTTATTTATTAAATATATGCCACCTATCTCATTCTGAAAAATGATTCTGGGTGAATGAATGAAGGGGGAGGGGCTGGATGTCAGCACTTCAAGCTGCATTTACTCTAGTGCTGACATAAGAAGGAGAAGTGGAGGCGTCTGGGAAGGGACGTTTGACTTTTCACCTACTTATTTTCCCTGGAGATAATATCCCCTAGGAGATGGGATGGGAGGGGGGAAATTCCTTTGAACTGGAGCAGTAGATTAGGGGTAGAATGACTTGAAAGATGGCCAATGAGTGCAGGGGAGTGGGGAATGGAAAGGGAGGGTTTTGGGTCTGGAAGTCAGTGTTGGCTTTGATGAGTCGGAAGTAGAATGTCGTGCTTAATAAATGGGAATTTTTCTTCAAAGACTTTGTTTGAAATGCAATTTATTTGAGATGACCTCGAAACCTGACAATGGCATATTAATTCCATAAATAAATAAATACATAATAAATAAATAAATAAATAAATAAATACATAAGTGAGTGAGTGAGTGAGTGAGTGAGTGAATGAATAAATAAATAAATATGTTGAATAAATAACTCCAGAGATATATAGAGTTGAGGTGGCACAGTGGTTAGAGTGTTGTACTGCAGCTACTTCAGCTGACTGCTAGTTCAGCAGATCAGCGGATCAAATCTCACCGGCTCAAGGTTGACTCAGCCTTCCATCCTTCCGAGGTGGGTAAAATGAGGACCCAGGTTGTTGGGGGCAATATGCTATTTAGTATACTGTCGATTGTTGTAAGCCGTCCAGAGTCCTCGGAAAGTGGGCGGCATAGAAATATGAATAATAAAATAAAATAATAAATATTGTTCCTAGTCTGTACAGAAGATGAACACTGAACTAGGATATCTTACATGCAAAGCAAGATATTCTACCTGATTTATGGATTTGTGAATTTCTATAATTGAGCAAAAGGAAACAGCCTCTCTCTCCTGCTTGAGCAGGGGGTTGGATTAGAAGACCCCCGAGGTCCCTTCCAGCTCTATTCTGATTGACATGGTCCATCTGGTCCATCATTGAAGGAAAGAAGAGTGTCATGTCTTTTAATGATCAATATAACTGTATATTTTGTCCTAGAGAAGGAGGCTGTGTTTGGAATTCCTCCCTGAAACATCACAATTTTCAACATGTCTGACTTCACAGTAGATGTTGAACAAACTCAACTTGGCCCTCTCTAAGATGGCCTCTCATATTTATCATTTTTTTAAAAAAAACCCTAAGAAGTACCTCATCCTAAGTCTTCAATATGGAATCAGTAGATCCATTTGACCTCTTTGCACACACATTTTAGAGTACATTAGAACATCGTACCTGTTAGGGATATATTTAGAATAGAATAGAATTCTTTATTGGCCAAGTGTGATTGGACACACAAGGAATTTGTCTTGGTGTATACGCTCTCAGTGTACATAAAAGAAAAGATACATTAGTCAAGAATCATAAGGTACAACACTTAATGATAGTCATAGGGAACCAATAAGCAATCAGGAAACAATATCAATATAAATCATAAGTTACAGTCATACAATGATAAGTGGAAGGAGATGGGTGGTGGGAACGATGAGAAGATTAATAGTAGTGCAGACTTAGTGAATAGTTTGACAGTGTTGAGGGAATTATTTGTTTAGTAGAGTGATGGCGTTCGGAAAAAAACTGTCCTTGTTGTTACCAGTTGTTCTGGTATGCAGTGCTCTATAGCGTCGTTTTGAGGGTAGGAGTTGAAACAGTTTATGTCCAGGATGCGAGGGGTCTGTAAATATTTTCACAGCCCTCTTTTTGACTCGTGCAGTATACAGGTCCTCAATGGAAGGCAGGTTGGTAGCCATTGTTTTTTTTTCTGCAGTTCTAATTATCCTCTGAAGTCTGTGTCTGTCTTGTTGGGTTGCAGAACCAAACCAGACAGTTATAGAGGTGCAGATGACAGACTCAATAATTCCTCTGTAGAACTGGATCGGCAGATATAGTTGAGGAGGAAAAAAAAATCTACAGCTAATAAGTGGCAGTGATTTCTTAGCAGAATTGCTATGTGTGGTTGCTAGGGAATGAACCTCGGGACATCTGAGAGAGTTTGGTTAATCTGGGCACTCTAGGAATAACTCTTTCTGTCTTTCGTTGTCCATCTATTTGCATTCTGGAAAACATGATTTGTGTTTGGTCACACCATTTTGTGATAGTGAGAGTGCTCAGGGCATGTTGTTAAGATTATAGCTCTCTTTTGCCTCTCACTTCCTCACAGCCTTAGTAAAACCACACTTGGAATACTGCATCCAGTTTTGGTCACCACATTATAAAAAAGATGTTGAGACTCCAGAAAGAGTGCAGAGAAGAGCAACCAGGATGATTAGGGGACCTGGAGGCTAAAACATACGATGAACGGTTGCAGGAACTGGGCATGGCTAGTCCAGTGAAGGACCAGGGGAGACAGGATAGCAGTCTTCCAATATTTGAGAGGCTGCCACAGAGAGGAAAGGGTCAAGCTATTTTCCAAGGCACCTGAAGGCCGGACAAGGAACAATGGATGGAAACTGATTAAGGAGAGATTCAACCTAGAAATAAGGAGAAATTTTCTGACAGTGAAAACAGCTGGAACAGCTTTGCCTTCGGAAGTTGTGGGAGCTTCATCATTGGAGGCTTTCAAGAAGAAACTGGATCACCATTTGTCAGAAATGGTGTAGGGTCTCCTGCTTGGGCGGGGGTTGGTCTAGATGACCTACAAGGTCCCTTCCAACTCTGTTAATCTGTTAAAATTTACCCTACCCAACAAAGTTGAGGATAACAGAATAACAGAATAGAATAACAGAATAACAGAGAAATGGTTGCCCAATCTCTTCTTAAAAATGTCCAGTGTTGGAGAATCCACAACTTCTGGAGGCAAGTCGTTCCACTGATAAATTATTCTTACTGTCAGGAAATTTCTCCTTAGTCTGTAGGTTGCTTTTCTTCTTGATGAGTTTCCCTCTTGATCTTGATCTAGATGCTTTAGCAAAGTGGTAAACATGGATTTCATGTATCATTAGGCCCAAGGGAACACATCATTTGTGGACAGGGTTGGACTTCATCCATGTTCTACCTAGCTATATTCTTTCTTTACCTCTTTCCCTCTTTCTTAATGTGCTAATTGTAAATCAGTATTATGGTCACTAACAATTCTTTTTGTAGTATTAAGCCTGGCACTATTTTTAGGTGATTTCCTTCAGCTGAGATAATATTCCTTTAGCTTTACCACTCCTCCTCCTCCTCCTCCTCCTCCTCCTCCTCCTCCTCCTCCTCCTCCTCCTCCTCCTCCTCCTCCTCCTCCTCCTCCTCCTCCTCCTCCTCCTCCATCAGATGGGCTTTAAATTATAGTGGCATTGGTCCTGTAACGGAAACCTAGATTCGACTATTTTTAGTAGACATCCAGATCCCTTTAATAATATAGGAACTCTGGCAGGTTAAAAAGTGATCTCTCTCATTCTTTCCTTGCACTCAAATTTAATCTGTCATTCTTTGCCAGCAACACACAGGACAGAAAGAGTCAGAGGATCATTATGAGAGTGGAAAAACCACGGTTAATTTGGTATCAAAAGGTAATAGGATAAGGTCTTGGAAACTCTTGCCTATTGTTCCGCAGAATTAATTTCAGCAGGTTAGATGCGTCTGGTGACTGATATGAACAAGATATGAAGAAGCTAATTAGAAGGGAAAATATGTTTTTAATATGATATAATAAACTCTTTGCACTTCCCTTCCCCAGTCCCCCTTTCCTCTTCTTCTTTCCCTGTTCACCCTTTGCCCTTCGACCTTCCCCCACTTCCCTCATCCCTTTCCCTTCTCCTTCCCTTCCCTTCCCTACCTTCCCTTCCCTTCCCTACCCTTCCCCTCCCCTCCCCTCCCCTCCCCTCCCTTCTCTTCCCTTCCCCTCCCTTCTCTTCCCTTCCCCTCCCCTCCCCTCCCCTCCCTTCCCTTCCCTTTCCTCCCCTCCCCTCCCCTCCCCTCCCCTCCCTTCCCTTCCCTTCCCTTCCCTTTCCCTCCCCTCCCCTCCCCTCCCTTCCCTTCCCCTCACTTCCCTTCCCTACCCTTCCTGACAAAAGAGCTAATTATATCACCAAACAGAAAGTAGGAGAACTTCCCCTATGGAAGTTTATTCATGTTTAATTTTCTAACAAGCTTCTTTATATCCAATTTTTACAAAACTCTCCATCAATGATGAATGATCAATGATGCAATGAACATGAATTTGGAAAAACTCCAGGAGGCAGTGGAGGGCAGAGGGGCCTGGCGTGCTATGGTCCATGAAGTCGTGAAGACACTGAACTTAGCCACTGAACAAGCCCATCAGTGAAGTGAAAATACTGATAAATATTCAGCATGAGACCGGCAGAAGAGAATGGGGGATTGGTAGTCCTATGGCTGGAAACCGACTTTAAAGAAGCTAACCAAACTGCGAAAGAAATCAGCGCATTGGAGTAGCTAATGAGATCAGAGTGACTTGAACTTTATTGGAGAGCATTGTGGGAGGACTGAATACTGAGATTTCAAGTACTAAATAGTTTGTAAGGTAAGAAGCACAGCATTCAATTATTAAAGAGCATCGATTTGCACAGTCTGATGTAGGGCAGTTTAATGTTGCTGTAGATTAGGGCTGCAAATATCCAAACATCCATTAGATGGGAGCAAAGAAGTTCAGAAAACAACTAGTGGTCTTCTGATGATCAGCTGGATTCTTGCCCCTCAGATCTGGTAGATCTGCAAAGACATATATGACACCTAATGAGATGGTAGCCAGTAAGGGATGAAATCCAGCAGTTTCTGACAAGTTCTGGAGAACCGATAGCGGAAATTTTGAGTAGTTCGGAGAACCGGCAAACACCACCTCTAGTTTGGAGAACGAGTAGTAAAAATTCTGACTGGCCTCGCCCCCATCTAGTGTCTGCCTCCCAAATCCCAGCTGATTGGGAGGAAATGGGGATTTTGCAGTATCCTTCCCCTGCCATGCCCACCAAGCCATGCTCACCAAGCCATGCCACGCCTACCAAGCCACGCCCACAGAACCGGTAGTAAAAAATTTTGAAACCTATCACTGCTTCCAACTCTGTTAATCTGTAATCTGTCTGAGACTGATTTCCACATATCTGAATGTTGGCTGTTGGAGGGATGCGTCCTCATCTCTTTGTTTCTTTCCTAAGTTTTTTCTTATTATCTCCTTTCAATGGTGTGCAATTTTGGTTTATCTGTGTGTGTGTCAGCACTTCAACCTGCATTTACTCTAATGCTGACATAAGAAGGAGAAGAGGGGGCAGCTGGCAAGAGGACGCTTGACTTCTCACCTATTTATTTTCCCTGAAGATAATATCCCCTAGGATATGAGATGGGAGGGGGGACATTCCTGGGAGCTGAAGTAGTAAATTGAGGACCCAGTTGTGGGGTCAATAAGCTGACTTTGTATAAATATACAAAAGAATGAAGGCTATTGCTTAGCACATTGTAAGCTGCCCTGAGTCTCGGGAGAAGGGCGGCATATAAATCAAATAAATAAATAAAAAAAAAAGTAGTAGATATGGGGAGAGTGATTTGGGAAGAGGGCCAATGAGACGCATAGAATTGGGGAACGGAAAGGGAAGGTTTGGGGTCAGGAAGTCAGTATTGGCTACGCCACAATCGGGGACAGGTTGTAGTGCTTAATAAAATGAAAAATTTCTTCAAAGACTATTTGTTTGGAAATGCAATTTATTTTATTTGAGATGACATTGAAACCTGACAGAGTGTCTGTTAATGGATTCCTTGGAATGCCAAGTTTCCAGGAATTCTCTAGCATTTTTAGCACTGTTAACTACCTATAGTCCTGAACCTGAGAAGGGGGGCATATAAATTACAATAATAAAAAATGAATCAACCAATAAAATTTGGATAAATGAACTAGAACACGCCATTCCAGATCTTCATCATCTCTAGTCAGTTTTATTCATTGAAATGAAGAAGGACTAGGGATGACATGATAGCAGTGTTCCGATATCTGAGGGTTTGCCACAAAGAAGAGGGAGTCATGCTATTCTCCAAAGCACCTGAGGGCAGGACAAGAAACAATGGGTGGAAACTAATCAAGGAGAGAAGCAACTTAGAACTAAGGAGAAATTTCCTGACAGAACAATTAACCAGTGGAACAACTTGCCTCCAGACGTTCTGAATTCTCCAACATTGGACATTTTAAAGATGAGATTGGACAACAATTTGTCTGAAATGGTATAGGGTTGCTGCCTAAGTAGGGGGTTGGACTAGAAGACCTCCAAGGTCCCTTCCAACTCGGTTATTCTAAATTCTGAGGAACTCAGGAAGAAGAAGTTCTACCCCATTCCCCCCCCCATAGCAGGTATTGCCCTTGGAAAGTCTTGCTTGAGAAAAGCGATGGGATCACGAGAAAGCAGAGGCTGAAAACTCTACAGTGAGGATAGTGTATATATAAAAAATAAGATAGCGACATGGTGCCCTTGGCCACTTCAAAATTAAATAAATTCTGAATTTTCTTTCTTTCTTTTTTTTTTTTTGAAACATTTTCTAAAGCAAATTCTGTCATTATCTTAAACGACAACCGGTAGGAAAAAAATTCTTTTCCCGGCACTAATAAGGCTCCTTTAACATAAAAGTGGAACATACTTGGAAAAAAAAAATAAATGAAAAAAAGAAAAACAGCTCTTGAGATGAATTGCTTCAAGCAAGAGATAGTTAACTAATTGAGCAGGGTCTTTATTAGCCAGAGTTATATTTTTTTCCCCATTGATTTCCTGTTCTCTGAAATACTTCAATTCTTTTTTTTTTTTAATCTATTACCTTGCCTGAGTTACCTTGTTTATCCTGAATTAGTGCATTATTCTCCCTGGGAAGCCGGGTGTACGCTGCATGGTGCCTGTTGCGTAATTGCTTGCTAAATAGGCTGATTCAACATGCAGCAAATTTCCCAGTGCAGTGATATACTGCAAAGCTTTAGGCCAGAGGTGGAAAAATGCAGCGGGTGGAGGGGGGGATTATATATCTTAATCCCTTTGGTTGCTTCCTGAACTCTCTCCAAGCATGTATGCTAAAAATCTGGGTGTCAGGGTTCCAAGTAATATACTCGTAGCAAACAAAACTCCGAGGCAGATAGATTCCACAAAGAATAAGCTTATCAGATATGTTATATTGGCACAGGCTGGTGAAAACCAACTCTGAGTATTCCCGTGGTTTTCACCTAAGTTAAAGTAAAAGTTTGTCACTTTCCCAAGAGCCTGTAGTACAGTGGACTAAAGCACTGTTATTAACATCTGCTGCTTGCAATTACTGCAAGTTCAAATCTCACCAGGCTCAAGGTTGACTCAGCCTTCCATCCTTTCAAAGGTAGGTAAAATGAGGACCCAGATTGTGGGGGCAATAAGCTGACTTTGTATAAATATACAAAAGTATGAAGGCTATTGCTTAACACATTGTAAGTCGCCCTGAGTCTCCGGACAAGGGCAGCATATAAATTAAAGCAAAAAAAAAAAAAACAACAACCAGTCACATGGGCCAATCAGGATAGGAGTCCAGTTGCTAGGTGACATCGGTCCTCTCCTTCCAAACACCTGCAAGAATGTCCTTGGTTCCCAAGAGAAAGTATTTTGTTTTGACTATACTACCTCAACTATCTATTCCTCCATCCCTATCCCTCGGCTCCAGTGTGTCAGCACTGAAGTCTCAAAATGGCTTCAGTCAGTACAGCTTCAGGGTTGACAGTAGGATTTTATTTTACATTGGGTATATGACTGGAGGGGTAAAATCAGTGGTGAACTCCACATTTTATTACCAGTTCTATGGGCGTGGCTTGGTGGGCATGGTGTGGCTTGGTGGGTGTGGCAGGGGAAGGATACTGCAAAATCTCCATCCCTCCCCACTCCTGGGGGAAGGACATTGCAAAAACTCAATTCCCACCCCACTCTGGGCCAGCCAGAGGTGGTATTTGCCGGTTCTCTGAAATACTCAAAATTTCCGCTATTGGTTCTCCAGAACTTGTCAGAACCTGCAGGATTTCACCCCAGGTAAAATAGTACACAGGAGATTCTTAGATATCCAGGTCCGAAAGGTGCTTTTTCAAGAGACAACCGGACTTTGTGGTTTTTTTTCTTTGAAGACATTTCGCTTCTCATCCAAGAAGCTTCTTCAGTTCTGACTGAATTGTGTGGAATGGAAGGACTGCAAGGAACACAAATCCTTCCATTCCCCAACATTCCGCTGGAAATGAAGAAGCTTCTTGGATGAGAAGTGAAATGTCTTAAAGAAAGAAAGTCCAGTTCTTCTTGAAAAAGCACCTTCGGGACATACAGTAGGTCTTTTAGATGGGTGGTACCCATTTTCTTCTTAAAATCCCTAAAACATCTCCCAAATTCATCCATAGCTCTTCCCCCCTGCAATTTTTGATGTATAGCCCTTGATATGCTAGCCAAAGCATGGCGGTGCAACTTTGGAGCACATCAATGGCACGTATCGCTTTTTAGGTGCATGGAAATCCCTCTGAAGGGAGGGTGGGCAAGATTCTTGCCTCATATGGGCAGGACAGTCAATGAAGATGGGTCTGATGACATCATGATGCAACACACATCTTTTGAACTTACCTCCTGGATGCATATATATAAATCAGAGGGGTATCCATCCTAATTTCATGATATATGTCCTTTTTTTTTCATCTCCAAGGGATCAACCTTAGAATTCTTAAACCAGATCGCTTGCTAGGCTGAGCAGATTTCTGCCTTCAAGCCACATACCAGTTAAACAAGTGACTTAGGGCTTTGCATCAGTGGTGAAATCCAAATTTTTTTACTACCGGTTCTGTGGGCGTGGCTTGGTGGGCGTGGTGTGGCTTGGTGGGTGTGTCTTGGTGGGCATGGCAGGGGAAGGATACTGCAAAATCTCCATTCCCACCCCACTCCAGGGGAAGGATACTGCAACATCCCCATTCCCACCCCAGTCCAGGGGAAGGATACTACAAAATCCCCATTCCCACCCCACTCCTGGGGGAAGGATGTTGCAAAATCTCCATTCCCACCCCACTCTGGGGCCAACCAGAGGTGGTATTTGCCGATTCTCCAAACTACTCAAAATTTCCGCTACCAGTTCTTTGAACTGCTCAAAATTTCCGCTACCGGTTCTCCAGAACCTGTCAGAACCTGCTGGATTTCGCCCCTGCTTTGCATGTTGGGGTGGACATCCCTACCTTCTGAACTGTGTCAAGGTTACATTTAAAATGCAAGAAATTCAAATTGCCAGTGTCTGATCGTGACATTTCACATGATGCAAGATGCTGGGATCAGTTGCTAAAAGCTGTTTCAAAGGGGCCGATGCAGAATTTTCACAATCTTACAAGATGGCAGGAATAGCCAACACTCCAGAAGATTGGCTCAAGATACAGAAGGATCTTGACAGACTTGAACACTGGGCCCTAGCTAACAAAATGAAAATCAATGGTGAGAAAAGTTAGGCTCCCCTTTCTTTTAAATTTTAAATCGCAATTTTAATTTGTTTTAAATTTATTGGGATTTTAATTGCCGTGGGCCAATATTATTTAATTTGGTTTTAAATTGTCTTTAACTTTTGTATTTCTGTATTTTATCCTGTGCCTGTTCACCGCCCTGAGTCCTTCGGGAGTAGGGCGGTATACAAATTTAATAAAACCTAAACCTAAAACCTAGGCTGTACATTCAGGCAAGAAAAACCGAATGCATCAGTATAGCATAGGGGACACCTGGCTCAATAATAGTAATTGCGAGAGGATCTTGCAGTCCTAGTGGACAATCAGTTAAATATGAGCCAGCAGTGTGCTGCAGCTGCCAAAAAAACCAACACAATCCTAGGCTGCGTTAACAGAGGGATAGAATCGGGATCCCTTGAAGTATTAATACCACTTTATAATCTCTTGGTAAGGCCACACTTGGAATATTGCATCGTTTTGGTTGCCACAATATAAAAAAGATGTTGAGACTCTAGAAAGAGTGCAGAGAAGAGCAACAAAGATGATTAAAGACCTGGGGACTAAAACTTATGAAGAACGGTTGCAGGAACTGGGTATGTCTAGTTTAATGAAAGGGGGGAGGATGGTACGATAGCAGTGTTTCAATATTTAAGGGGCTGCCCCAAAGAAGAGGGGAGGCTCAACCTATTTTCCAAAGCACCCGAAAGCAGGACAAGAAACAATGAATGGAGACTAATCAAGGAGAGATGCAACCTAGAAAGAAGGAGAAATTTCCTGACAGTGAGAACAATTAATAAGTAGAACGACTTGCCTTCAGAAGTTATGGGTGCTCCAACACTGGATGTTTTAAAGATGAGATTGGACAGCCATTTGTCTTAAATGGTATAGGGTCTCCTACTTGACAAATAGTATAGAGTTTCCTGAGCAGTGGGACAGTAAGTTTTCTGAGCAGGGGGTTTCCTGAACAGGGAGTTGGACTAGAAGACTGCCAAGGTCCCTTCCAACTCGGTTATTTTATTCTGTTCTATTCTGCTTACTTTTCCAGTAGTAGATGTAAGATCACAGCTGCGATATAAGGATATCTGCAAGAGGGACCTAAAAGCCCTGGGAATGGACATTAACAACTGGGAAACCTTGACCTCCGATCGTTCAGCTTGGAGGCTAAAGACGCAACATGGCCTTCTCCAATTCGAAGAGACACTTGTTCGTCAGACTGAGGCAAAGAGGCAGTCCCGGAACCAGCAAAATCTGGAAGCTGGGCAGGGGACAGAATGTATCTGCCCTCAGTGTGGAAGGGATTGCCACTCTCGAATTGGCCTTTTTAGTCACACTAGGTGCTGTTTTAGGACCTCTTTCCAGAGCACGATACCATCGTCTCTTGAGACTGAAGGATGCCAATGAATGATTCTGCTTACTACCACTCATGCCTTAATCACCTCCATTTGGATGATCGCAACCAACTCTACAAAGTTTCCATCTGGAAACTTCAACTGGTCCAGAATATAGCTGCTCAAGTAGGGATGGACATCCTGAAGTTCTTCTCCTCCTATTTGGAAAGCTGCCTAGTTGGCTTCTGGAGGACATTGATTGGTTGGTTCTTTCTTTTCATTTTTAAAACCCTGTATGGAAAAAAGCCAGGATATCTATGGATCTGACCTCTCTCATTTTCTTCTGCCAAGCTGGTACGTTTATTTATTTATTTATTTGTTTGTTTGTTTGTTTGTTTGTTTTTTTAAATTTGATTTATATGCCGCCCTTCTCCGGAGACTCAGGGCAGCTTACAATGCATTAAGCAATAGCCTTCATTCTTTTGTATATTTATACAAAGTCAGCTTATTGCCCCCACAAACTGGGTCCTCAATTTACCTACCTTAGAAAGGATGGAAGGCTGAGTCAACCTTGAGCCTGGCGAGATTCGAACCTGCAGTAATTGTAGGCAGCTGGTCTTAATAACAGGGTGCCTTAGACCACTGTACTACCAAGGCTCCTGTTGTTTGTTTATTTATTGGTTCCATTTATATGCCGCCCTTCTCCGGAGACTCAGGGCGGCTTACAATGCGTTAAGCAATAGCCTTCATACTTTTGTATATACCTGCTTAGTAGGGCTTTTGCCCCCCCCCCCCCAGCGGTGTTCTTTTTTATACAGAGTCAGCTAATTGCCCCTACAATCCGGGTCCTCATTTTACCTACCTCGGAAGGATGGAAGGCTGAGTCAACCTTGAGCCTGGTGAGATTTGAAGTCGCAGTAATTGCAGGCAGCTGGCAGCTAAGTGCTACTTAACAGCACTTTAGTCTGCTGCACCACCAAGGCTCGTTTGAGTAGGTTAGGTTCCTAGTCCATTAGGGACTGTTATCTATAGCACCTGAGGAGTCAAGGTTGGCCTATGATGACCCCATTTCTCTGGGATAGCCTCCCCCACCCCACAAGATCTGCCTAGCTCATCATCTCCTCTCATTATATTTTAGGAGAGCCACTAAAATTTAGTTGTTGTTGTTTTTTTAAACCCTAAGTAGGGATCTAGGATAAATCAGTCCAGGGGTGGGGCTGCTGGGGGTTTGCAGGGGTTCGGGAAACCTCTAGCTAAGATTCTGTGCAGTTCGGACAACCCTCAAATCCCAGTCCTGGCTGGCCCCACCGACCCTGCCCCTCCCCTCCCAGGAGTCCCCATGTGGCCCGTTTTGGATACAGGTAAGTGCATGCCACACACGGAGGCTCAGAAAGGGTGAAAAACAGGCCTACTGGAAGCTCGGGAAGGGCAGAAACGGGCCTGTTTCCGGCCTCCAGAGGGCCTCTGGAGCCTGGGGAGGCCATTTTCACCCTCCCGGAGGCTCGAGGAAAGCCTCCAGAGCCCGGGAAGGGCAAAAATGCCACCCCCCACTGTGGTGCAGGAGGCAGACTAGGCCACGCCCACCATGGCCACACCCACCGGGCAGAGAACCCCTTACTAAAATTTTTGAAGCCCACCCCTGAATCAGTTCCACCCTAGTCTGTGATTGGATGTTTTATTTTTGGGGTACCTTGTCTAGTCTTTAATCACTCGTAAAAAACTATTTTGTATTTTGTTTAATTTTATAACCACATTGCTATATTCCAATCGTTTTACTATACAAGGGAATGGAAATTGCACAGAGTCCTCTTGGACCGAAGCAGCCTCAACAAATAAATGCATACTCCTATTTATTTATTTTTTTTCCAATTCCGTAAAATAAACGGACAACCGGAGAACGTCTTTGCCTCACCTTATCCTACTGCTTTAAGAAAATGAACCGTATTAAACAAAAGATTGAAGGCGTTGGGTATATTTAACCTGAGGAAAAGATGATTAACAGGCAATATGATACCATCTTTGCATATTTGAAGAGCTGTCACAGAGATGATGAAGCCAATTTGTTTCCTGTTCATCCAGAGGCCAAGACCTGAACTGACAGGTTCAAACGACTGGAAAGATGCTATCAGCGGTTTGACTGCGGAACAGTCTGCCTCAGGACACTTCTGTACCTTGGCCAGCCTTGTCGCTGACATCCTCAGCAGCTGGGATGTTGGGCCACCAGGCATGTGTCTTCAGTGTCGTTTCTCCATAGGGCCAGACATGCTTCAATGGAGGGGCACAAAAAAATGCCTTTCAGCTAGCAACCCGACCCCCCCTCCCCCTTTTTCTATTATTCTCTCGCTGTATTTCCTTTCTGCAACAGGAGAATCAGCCCAGCTCAGCACCGTGAAAGGGAAAAATTCAAAGCCAACCACTTGAAGCCACCCAGGAAGACGGGGCAAGATGCCATCTCACCTTGGTTACCGGAGGGAGGGCGAAAATTGCAGGAACCAGAAGATGAGATGAAGTGGAAACTCTCAACAGTTCCTTTGACGCAAGAGCTGGTGGGGGTGGGGAGGGGTTCGGGAATCGTTCATAGGTGAAGTTTCCCAATTTTATTTGCAGGTAGTGCTCGACTTATGACCACAAATGAGCCCAATGTTTTTTCTTGGCTAAGGGAGACATTTGTTATAAGTGAGGTTTGCTCCATTTTAGGACCTTTCTTGCCACAGTTCCTAAATGAATCCCTGTAGTCATTAAGTTAGTAACATCAGTGGTGAAATTCAATTTTTTTTTTACTATCGGTTCTGTGGGGGTGGCTTGGTAGGTGTGGTGTGGCTTGGTGGGCATGGCAGGGGAAGGATACTGCAAAATCCCCATTCCCTCTCCACTCCAGGGGAAGGATACTGCAAAATCTCCATTCCCAACCCACTCCAGGGGAAGGAAACTGCAAAATCCCCATTCCTTCCCCACGCCAGGGGAAGGATACTGCAAAGTCTCTATTCCCTCCCCACTCCAAGGGGAAGGATACTGCAAAATCTTGATTCCCTCCCCACTCCAGGGGAAGGATACTGCAAAATCCCCATTCCCTCCCCTCTCCAAGGGGAAGGATACTGCAAAATCTCCATTCCTTCCCCACGCCAGGGAAAGGATACTGCAAAGTCTCCATTCCCTCCCCACGCCAGGGGAAGGATACTGCAAAATCCCTATTCCCTCCCCACTCCAGGAGAAGGATACTGCAAAATCCCCATTCCCTCCCCACTCCAGGGGAAGGATACTGCAAAATCTCCATTCCTCCCCACTCCAGGGGAAGGTACTGCAAAATCCCCATTCCCTCCCCACTCCAAGGGGAAGGATACTGCAAAATCTCTATTCCCTCCCCATCCAGGGGAAGGATACTGCATAATCCCCATTCCCACCCCACTCCAGGGGAAGGATACTACAAAATCCCGATTCCCTCCCCACTTCAGGGGAAGAATACTGCAAAATCCCATTCCCACCCCACTCTAGGAGAAGGATACTGCAAAATCCCCATTCCCTCCCCACTCTGGGACCAGCCAGAGGTGGTATTTGCCAGTTCTCCGAACTAATCAAAGTTTCCGCTACTGGTTCTCCAGAACCTGTCAGAACTTGTTGGATTTCACCCCTGAGTAACACGGTTGTTAAGTGAATCTGGCTTCCCAGTTGACTTTTGCTTGTCAGAAGGTTGTAAAAGGGGATCATGTGACCCTGGGACACTGCAACCGTCATAAATACATGCCAGTTGCCAAGCATCCGAATTTTGATCACGTGATGACCATGGAGATGCTACAACAATCGTAAGCGTGAAAAACGATCACGAGTCACTTTTTTCAATGCCGTTGTAACTTCAAATGATCACTAAATGAACTGTTGCAAGTTGAGAACTACCTGTACTATACTCAAATTGATACTAGCTTTGAGACATGGTGACAGTGAGAAGTCTTTTATTAGAGGGCATTTAAACCCAAAATCTGGAGGTCCATGCATCAGATTTCCAGGCTCAGCAGATAGTGGGCCAGGATTTAGAGATCCCTTCCAACTCTAAGATTCAAGGGAATAATAAGAACTGGGATTGATCCAGTGGTGAAATCTAAAATATGTTACTAACGGTTCTGTGGGCGTGACTTGGTGGTGGTGGTGGGGTGGGTGTGGTCAATTTTTTTTTTTAACTTTTAAAAGCATTTTTTCTACAACCTCTTCGGCGAAGAGGTTGTAAAAAAATGCTTTCAAAAGGCTCTGACGATCCCAGCTGAGTTGCCTGATCGGCAGAGGCTTTTTTTCTTTTAAATGCCTCTGACGATCAGGCAACTCAGCTGGGATCATCAGAGGCATTTGAAAGAAAAAAAGGGTTTGCCTGATCAGCAGAGGCTTTTTTTTTGTTTTAAAAGCCTTTGACGATCCCAGCTGAGCCGCGCGATCATCAGAGGCTTTTTTTTTTACTTTTAAAAGCATTTTTTTTGGTGGAAGAGGTTGTAGAAAAAATGCTTTTAAATGTAAAAAAAAGCCTCTGATGATTGTGCGGCTCAGCTGGGCATGGGGGGGGCAGGGATTTTTGCTACCGGTTCTCCGAACCACCCGCCTCCATCGCTAACGGATTGGGCGATCCGGTCCAAACTGGGAGCATTTCACCCCTGGATTGATCCCATCAAGGCAGTCCATAGGCCAGAATATTATTATCATTTGTGTGAAACCATTAACTTGTAGAGCAGGGGTGTCAAAGCTGATTTCACTGAGGGCCGCATCAGGGTTGTGTTTGACCTTGGGGGGCTGGGGTGGGCGTGGCCAAGGTGGGCGTGGCCAGATCAACATCTCTCATGTCAGGGGCACCTGTTGTGGCCTGAGCACTCTGCCAGTGAAAACGGGCTCTGTTTTTGGCTGCGACGGCCTTCTGCAACCCTCTGCCAGCAAAAACGGAGCTCGGGAGGCCCACCTGCCCGAGCTCCATTTTCACTGGCAGAGGCACTGCGGTCTTTGCCGTTTCCAGGGCGTCCCCTTGGGCCAGATCTAAACACCCCCCGGGCCGGATCCAGCCTGCAGGCCTTGAGTTTGACACAGGAGTGGGTTCTAAATTTTTTTACTACCGGTTCTGTGGGTGTGGCTTATTTTGTGGGTGTGGTTTGATGGTCATGTGACAATTCTTTAGGATTTAGCAGAGGTACTGGTCTACCAGGTTTTTAACTGCTTGCAGAACTGTACCGGTCTACCCATTTGTTCTTAGAGGCACCGGTCTACCCATTTATTTTTCAAGCGCACTGGTCTACCACCACACTGCCTTTTAACACTGATCAGCTGTAGGGCGGCCCTTTGAAGCCCCGCGGCAAGAGTTTAAACAGTTTTTTTTCCTTCCAGCCGATCAGCCGGGACTCGGGAGGCAGCAAATAAAAGGTAAGAATAACAAAGAGAACAGGTTCGGTGATGTCATATCGTCACCGCTACTGGCTTGGCCGAACCGGGCCAAACCGGGAGGAACCCACCACTGGTTTGACACCCCCGTTGTAGAGCATTTAATTGTAGCAAGAATAAATGCTGTGGGTTACCTTTAGTCATAGAAATACAAAAACATATTAAGCTATCATTTCTTAAACATCTTGAGATACGTTCAGTAGCAGATAGTCTTCAATGGTCACTGAGAATCAATTCTTACAATACAATAATACTAGAGATACTCGTATGATATTTAACCACAACACAACCAAGCTCAGAGAGCACCAAGGACCGCTCATTACAACCTTGACCTGCAAATATCCTCCTTATTGATATTTTAACCTGCATGCATTTTGAATTCCGATCACCTTGGGCCCACTGAATCTCTAGCCATTCCTCTAGCTGTCAACAGGCATTTCAAAAATGCTTAATTCATGTTAAGATTAAGGGTTGGCTTCTTAGCTTCTTGCCTTATATCATTCTAAGATGTGCAGTATTAACTTAGGAACCCAAACGTCAGTGTTTGAATGTGTGCACCAGGGGTGGGTTTCAAATTGTTTTACTACTGGTTCTGAGGGTGTGGCTTGGTGGGCATGGCATGGCTTGGTGGGCGTAGCCTGGTGGGCATGGCAGGGGAAGGATACTGTAAAATCTGCATTCCCTCCCCAATCCAGGGGAAGGTTATTGCAAAATCCCCATTTCCTCCCGATCAGCTGGGACTCGGGAGGCAGACAATAGATGGGGGCAGGGCCAGTCAGAGATGGTATTTACCGGTTCTCAGAACTATTCAAAATTTCCGCTATTGATTCTCCAGAACTGGTCAGAACCTGCTGAAGCCCACCTCTGGCATGCACACAGCCCACCCCCCACACAGCCACACACACACACACACACACACACACACACACACACACACACACGACAATAGCCCTCATAATCTGCTCAATTATTGCGTTAATTTTTGGGAAAGAGCTATCCTGTTTTCTGTAGGTTCCAGGTGCAAAGACGAATATTTCTGGATTCATTAACAGGCAAAAACCAACAGACTTAGATGTGTATTCAGTTCTGCTGGATGGCAATCAGAGAAAGGAAAAAAAAAACCTATGGAATATATAACAGGCAAACTGGATCAAACAAATTGCCCTCCGAAGTTCCTAAACGGATTGATATTTTTTTATTTTATCCATGCTTCCTTCTGTATCCTTGCCAATTGTTTGGCCAGCCACCAAGAAATGTTGAAAAATTCTCAGCCCAGTAAACAGCCCAGGATCCTTTTCCATTTCCTTGTGCAGCTTCCAATGTTGACCTTTTATAGTTATTGGTGGGACTTTCCATCCAACCCATCTGGAGAACCGTAGATGGAGGAAAGAAGGGGCGTGTGATCCTGAAAATTTTGGAAAGCACAACAACAGCTGGTAAAATATTAAGTTTCCAATTCAATGGGCACTTATGTACGTGATGATGTAAATCCACTTCAGATTAAGATCCAGTCTGCTATGAGTGTGCCCATGTTATATGTTAAACCACCTGTAGTTGGGTTTGTTAAGGATATTGGTGTTGTGTTACCAACCAACAGAGTAAATGCACAAGGAAATGTTGCTGAGAGCGATGAATAAGAGATATGCAAACTAGTTTATCAAAAGCTTACTTTATAGTAGAAAAACAGTCTCATAGTCTTTAAACAAATTCCAAGTTGGTTAGAATAACAAACTCACTCTGGTTCACAAACCACGATGGTAGCAGATCCATCAAACGATGATAGCAGATAGCAACTCCTCACTATGGCAGCATATCATACTCTGGTAGCATATCACATTAGCTTCATACACAATGGCAGCATATCATAGCAGCAACTGAACACGTTACAATACCTTGTTTAAATACCCTCACAACCAGTGATTACCTAATTACAGCATGACTCAGCATTACAATGAATCAGCAAGAAAACTTTAAAGTCACATAATACATTTACAGATTAAAGTTACAGTACACTTATATTGCCTGGACAACTAGTTAGGCTCAAACCATATCCTAACAGGGTTTATATCAACAACCTCAGATATGCAGACAATATCTCTCTAAGGTGCAGAAAGTGAAGAGGAATGAAAGAGCCCCTTGATGAAGGTGAAGGAGGTGAGTACAAAAGTTGGCTTGAAACTCGGCATAAAAAAAAACACAACAAAACAAAGATTATGGCATCTGGTTCCATCACTTCCTGGCAAAAAGAAGGGGAAGAAGTGGAAGCAGTGACAGATTTTATTTTCTTGGGCTCCAAGATCACTGCAGCCATGAAATTAAAAGACATTTACTCCTTGGGAGGAAAGCTATGGTAAACTTAGACTAGAGGTTGGCAACTCGCGGCTCTGGAGCCGCATGTGGCTCTTTCATCCCTCTGCTGCAGTTCCCTGTTGCCGGTTGGTGCCACAATTTTGAGAGAAGCTTCTGGTTGGGGGGCGGGGGGGCAGGAAGCAGGGCGTACCAGGAGGAGATTTTATGGCAAGGGGCAGGTTTTCTGGTTGGCTCCACAATTGATAGGTCAATTGATAGGACAGGTAGAAGAAAAAGGATGCCGCACTAGAACGAGACTCTATGGTGGGGGAACTGGACTTCCGGTTGGCTCCAGAATTGAATGAGGTGGGGTGGTGGCTTCCAGTTAGGACCTTTGTGGCTCTTTGAGAGTTTGAGGTTGCCGACCCCTGACCTACACAGCATATTAAAGAGTGTAGACATTACCTTGCCAACCAAGGTTCTTAGAATCAAAGCTATAGTTTCCCAGTTGTAATGCATGGCTGCGAGAGTTGGACCATAAGGAAGTCTGAATGCCAAAGAATTGATGCCTTCGAATTGTAGTGCTGGAGAAGATTCTTGAGAGTCCTTTGGACTTCAAGGAGATCCAATCAGTCAATCCTAAAGGAAATCAACCCTGATTGTTCTTTGGAAGGACAGATATTGAAGCTGAAGCTCAAATACTTTGGCCACCTAATGAGAAGAGAGGACTCAATGGAAAAGACCCTGATGGTGGGAAAGATGGAAGGCAAAAGGAGAAGAGGACGGCATAGGATGAGATGGTTAGATAGGGTCATTGATGCGATGAACATGAATTTGGGAAAACTCCAACAGACAGTGGAGGATAGGCGGTCCAGGCATGCTATGGTCCATGGGGTCACCAAGAGTTGGACACGGGTTAGTGACTAAAAAACAACCATTGGGTTTATTGAAAAGTGCCTCCCACTGTACATACTTACCTAGACCTTAAATTTTTCTAATGAAGCTCTCCCCCAGGTCCTTCACCAAAGGTGGTGAAATGGTTCTCTATAAAGGTGACAGCTTTATTTGTGGTGCCACCAATTTACCATCATTTCAGCACCAGCTGAAGACCTTTCTATTTTCCCAGGCTTTTACATTTTTGCTACCATGAGTTGTGGTGCTGACTACCTACTTGGCTGGCTTCCAAAAAAGTTTGGACCACTTCATAGAAGTTTTGGGACTCAAATAGCTGTCAGCCTTGATGGCAATGGGTCTACCTCTGAAGGCCATCTTCTGGCAGACTACAGGAGTTGTTTGGCCTCTGTAAGAGCGGACTGTTGGACTTGTTGAGCCAGGGATCCAATCCAGAAGGGCACTGCTTAGGTTACTAATTGTATTTCAATCTGCATTGCTTTTGATTTTGATCTACTGTGCTGCTGCTTGGTTTGTATTGGTGTCATTAATAAATTGTGGGTATCCCATCACTGGGTTTTTTTTAAAGAAGAGATAGGACAGGCATTTGTCCAGAGTTGCAATAGCAATAGCACTTAAACTTATATACTGCTTCACAGTGCTTTACAGCCCTCTCTAAGTGGTTTACAGAGTCAACATATTGCCCCCAACAATTTGGGTTCTTGGAAGGATGGAAGGCTTAGTCAATCTTGAGCCTGGTGAGATTCGAACTGCCAAATTGCAGTCAGCCGACAGTCAGCAGAAGTAGCCTGCAATACTGCATTCTAACCATTGTTAGAACCATGGCTCTCTTCACTACAGGAATGGTATAGGGCAGTGGTGGGCTGCCCCCGGTTTGGATCAGTTCGCAAGAACTGGTAGTAAAACTGGTGGGAGGCTCTGCCCACTGACCCAGATGTCATCATAGGTGATCTGCGCATGCGCAGAAGAGAGCACCTGCACGTGGGCACAATGCAAACCAGTAGTAAAGGTAAGTAGAACCTAGTGGTGGGTTCCTCCCGGTTCGGCCTGGTTCTCCCGAGCCGGTAGCGGTGACGATATGATGTCACCGAACCGGTTCTGCCCCCCCACTCTCCCCGCCCCCCCCGTGCCCCCCGCCCCTCGCATTATTCTTACCTTTTATTTGGCCCCACCCCCAATCTATTGCTGCCTCCTGAGTCCTGCAGTGCCTGCAAAAATACATGAGTAGATCAGTGCCTGCAAAAATACATGAGTAGACCGGTGCCTGAAAAAAATACATGAGTAGACCAGTGCCTGCAAAAATAAATGGGTAGACCAGTGCCTGCAAAAATACATGAGTAGATCAGTGCCTGCAAAAATACATGAGTAGATCAGTGCCTGCAAAAATACATGAGTAGACCGGTGCCTGAAAAAAATACATGAGTAGACCAGTGCCTGCAAAAATAAATGGGTAGACCAGTGCCTGCAAAAATACATGAGTAGATCAGTGCCTGCAAAAATACATGAGTAGATCAGTGCCTGCAAAAATAAATGGGTAGATCGGTACAGCTCTGCAAGCAGTTAAAAGACTGGTAGACTAGTACCTCTGCTAAATCATAAATAATTGTCACATGACCATCAAGCCACGCCCACAAAATAAGCCACGCCCACAGAACCGGTAGTAAAAAAATTTAGAACCCACCCCTGGTAGAACCCATCCCTGGAATAGGGTCTCCTGCTTGAATAGCGGATTGGATTAGAAGACCTCCAAGGTCCCTTCCAACTCGTTATTCTGTATTCTAAGTTAGGCATTTCCTGAAAGTTTGACACACCAAGTCCAAAAGGTTTTCCATCACTGATAGCAATAGCAATAGACTTATATACAGCCCTCTCTAAGTGGTTTACAGAGTCAGCATATTTGCCCCTAACAATCTGGGTCCTCATTTTACCCACTTCGGAAGGATGGAAGGCTGAGTCAACCTTGAGCCTGGCGAGATTTGAACTGCCAAATTGCAGTCAGCCAGCAGTCAGCAGAAGTAGCCTGCAGTACTGCACTCTAACCACTGTGCCACTGTGGTGCATGATAGGATAAAGCGGGCACATAAAGATGATGAATGTACACGGGTGCTCCAAGGATCATTTAATGTTGTGTCCCTTGGATGCTGACTTCAATCAAGGAAGCATCCCCTGCACCCAATGGGCGAAAATGTTTTGAGTGAGGAAATGCTCTCCAACCCTTATCCTTATCATTGGGGTTGTGCTCCAGTTACACAGCAGTGCAAGAAGGAACATGACGTGGCCAGTGTTGGGATTCAGCCAGTTCACACTACTTCGGGAGAACCGGTTGTTAACTTTCTGAGCAGTTTGGTGAACTTGTTGGAAGAAATCATTAGGGCAGACAACCAGTTGTTAAATTATTTTAATCCCACCACTGGATGTGGCCCTGTGCTCATTGCAGCCTGCCTACAGACATTTAAAAGCGAGAGATTTTAAAGTGTCTCTGGCATGAAAATTAACACAGCAACCTTCTCCCTTTTGGGATGAGAAGCAAGAAATCCAGTCCACAGACTGCCTGTTTTGCAGTGTTTTTTCCCCGGCCAATTTTTTTTGCAAGGCCACCAAGAATTTTCTATAGTCGTTGGATCCATTCCCAAACTGTCAGCTGTTTGTTTAACAGGACTTCAGAAATCCATCAAGGCGTTGCTAAATATAACACTTTGCAATTTATTTGGGGTGAGGGTGGGGGAGAGGGGTGGAGGGTGGGGGACGATGGAGTCTTTGCTTTAGCAGACTCACTCCTTTGGGCTTTCAGTAACCATTCGGTGTGAAACGGGATGATTCATGCGTTTGTTAGAGGTGGGCGGTAGAGTTGCTGTTCTTATCCATTCAGAAGTGGATAGTAAATGGTAAACGGGCTTATTCTTTAGTAATACGATAATTCCTTCCCTTTATGATCCTTTAGCAGGAAACATATTTCAAGTCCCATTCATGCGGTCCAGTCACGAAGCGAGAAATGTCAGAAGGGTCTGCTTTTAAAGAGTGGGTGGGAAGAACAGGACGGTGCATTGTGACTCAAAATAGACAACCCCAATGTTTCTTCTAGGGCCTTTTTTCAGGGCCACGGCAGCTGGTTACATGCTCTTTGCTAATTTCTCATCTCTGGAATTGAGCTATTTGCTCGCAGATTATCTGAAAGACACGGGCTTAGCTGCAAGAAAAACACTTTTGAATAAAGTGAAGAGATTTTGTTGAAATTTGGTTCAGCGACTTGTGGGAGGAGCCGTTAAAGGGGAGCGCTCACACCTGGAGGTGGGAAAGAAAGTTCTAGGCGATGGTTCAGGAGGCCAAGTTTGGCCTCGATTCATGGAGATTCTCAATCAGAATCGAATAGAGCTGGAAGAGACTTTGGAGGTCTTCTAGTCTAACTCCCAAGCAGGAGAGCCTATACCCGTGATGGCGAACCTATGGCACCTGTGCCACAGGTGGCATGCGGAGCCATATCTGTGGGCACATAAGCATTGCCCTAGCTCAGCTCACACTGGCCAGCTGGTTTTCGGGCCTTCCAGGCCCACTGGAAGTCGGGAAATGGGCTGTTTCCGGCCTCCGGAGGACCTCTGGTGGGGGGGGAGGCCGTTTTCGCTCTCCCCAGGCTCCAAGAAAACCTCGCATGACATTGTTTCTATGCCTCTGTTTATAAAACCAAGGATTGTATTGGCTTTTTCATAATAATCCATTGTCAGGTTTTGAGGTCGTCTCAAATAAATTGCATTTCAAACAAAGTCTTTGAAGAAAACTCCCATTTATTAAGCTTGACATTCAAAGCCCAAGTCATCGTAGCCAACACTGACTTCCAGACCCCAAACCTCCTTTTCCGTTCCCCACTCCCCTGCACTCATTGGCCATCTTCCAAGTCACTCTACCCCTATCTACTGCCACTCAAAGGAATTTCCCCCCTCCCATCCCATCTTCTAGGGGATATTATCTACAGGGAAAATAAGTAGGTGAAAAGTCAAACGTCCCTTTCCAGACGCCTCCGCTCCTCCTTCTTATGTCAGCACTAGAGTAAATGCAGCTTGAAGTGCTGACATCCACATCATGTCTATGTAGATTCTCAGTGATTCAGATCTGAAGAAGCTTCTTGTATGAGAAGCAAAACATCTTCAAGGAAAAACAAAAGAAGTTCAATTGCCTCTTGAAAAAGCATCTTTGGGCAGCACTTTTTTGTGCGGCTGTTAATAAAAATAGGATCACTAACATGATCGCCAATGTCCGGTGATGGATATGGCACAAGAAGAAGAAGGTCATGGTTGTCCCAAAGGTGCTTTTTTGGGGCTTTGATTGGCATGAATCTGAAACCGGGAGACCGTTCGCTGCTATCAGAATTGCTTTGAGTTATCATTCCCTCCCATCTTTTGATGTGGAGCACACAAGAAATGGCGAAGAAAGCAAAAACAAAACAAAACAAAAATAATCTTAGGTAAAAAGCTGCTTCTTGGTTGCATGAGCTGAGGTGGCGCAGTGGTTAGAGTGCAGTACTGCAGGCTACTTCTGCTGACTGCTGGCTACCTGCAATTCGACAGTTCGAATCTCACCAGGCTCAAGGTTGACTCAGCCTTCCATCCTTCCGAGGTGGGTAAAATGAGGACCCAGATCTTTGGGGGCAAATATGCTGATTCTGTAAACCGCTTAGAGAGGGCTGTAAAGCACTGTAAAGCGGTATATAAGTTGAAGCGCTATTGCTATTCATCTGGCACACTTTAACCTGGCTTTGGAATTATTTGTTTATTAAATGTTTACATTGCCCATTTCACCTTCTGGGTGGTTTATAATATAATAGAACCGTGTGAATCTGTGAATAAAAGCATAGAATAAAAGAATAAAAGATTAAAAAGAATTTAAACGTTAAAAACAAAAGTTAAAACAAATACAAATCAAAATTCAAAAGGCTAAAAGGTAGTGAGTGTGTCTTCAAGCCACCAGCCATCCCCAGGACTCCATCATATTCTTAGACCCACATGCTAATTGGCAAAGCCAAGTATTAACGCTCTTCCAGAAGGCCAGAAGAGTGAAGGCTCATCTCATTTCTGGGGAGAAGATGTTTATTTATTTATTATTATTATTATTCATATTTCTATGCCACCCACTCTCTGAGGACTCTGGGCGGCTTACACCAAAGACAGTATACTAAATAGCATATTGCCCCCAACAATCTGGGTCCTCATTTTACCCACCTCGGAAGGATGGAAGGCTGAGTCAACCTTGAGCCGGTGAGATTTGATCCGCTGATCTGCTGAATTAGCAGTCAGCTGAAGTAGCTGCAGTACTGCACCCTAACCTCTGCGCCACCTCGGCTCCTGTTCTATTCTGTTCCAAAGAATAGAATAGAATAGAATAGAATAGAATAGAATAGAATAGAATAGAATAGAATAGAATAGAATAGAATAGAATAGATTTTTTTATTGGCCAAGTGTGATTGGACACACAAGGAATTTGTCTTGGTGCATAGGCTCTCAGTGTACATAAAAGAAAAGATACGTTCATCAAGAATCATAAAGTACAACACTTAATGATAGTCATAGGGTACAAATAAGCAATAAGGAAACAAAGGGTGGGCCAGGGGTGAAATCTACTTACTTCCTTACTGGTTCAGAAGTGCACGCACTGCGCATGTGTACTCGCTTCACTTGTGTGTGCAGTCGCATCACATGCGCATGCAGACCTTCTGCCCATGTGCAAAACCTTCTGCATGCACATGCGCAGAAGGCAAAAAACATATTACTTCCTGCTTAAAATCAGGAAGTAATGACACCCGGGGTGGGTGGGCGGAGCTTTGCTCCACCAGCACTACCAGATCGCCGAACCACCTGCCACAATCGCTACTGGATCGCCCGATCCGGTCCAACCCGGGAGCATTTCACCCCTGGGGTGGGGGCAGCAGTTGAGAAGGCTCTCCTCCTAAATCCTGCCAATCAAAATTCCTTGACCAATGAGATATGCAGCATTCTCTCCCTGCTTGACCACATGGAACAAGTCAATGTAATCGGGATGAGATGGTTCCTCAGGTAATATGATCCCATGTTTAATTAATAAGTTGATGTAGGAGAAGGGATGGCAGAACTGGGGGCAGAGTGAAAAGGGGAATAAGCCTAGAATTCTTACATAGCCACAAGATAACTCCAATCCCCATTGAGTGCCATTGATCTTTATCAAAGTCTTAGCAGGTGCCGACTGTTAGTTAAGAACATTCCTGTGCGTAGACTTTTATCAATAAATCAGCTTAATAAAACCTTCATGTGTGGACCTGGTCATTTGCACTTGACCGTTAATGAAAATAATTCATTTCATATATGTGTGTAAGAAGTAAAAAAAGTCAAGATGGCCGTCACAACTGTGGGCTCAAATTTCCGCCTCTTTTTAATAATAATAATAACTATATTGTCATTGTATGTATATACACAGTGTACGCATACAACAAAATTCACTTAACCCCCAAAGACCAGGTCCAACACACACAACAATCCCCAAACACCCCCCCACCCTCCACAATTCCCCACCCCCAAATCACCCAAACATCCACACAACAGACAAGTAATGCTGTCCAACAGCTCACTGAGGGTGGCCCTTTAGTTCATTGCTGAGTGCAATTATAGCTCTGGGATAAAAACTATTCAGAAAACGTGTGGTCCGAGTTTTAGTTGTTCTGTATCTTCTACCAGAAGGCAACAGTCCAAGAAGATTGTAAGCAGGATGGGAAGAGTCTCTGGGAATGTTGTGCAACTTCCTCAAACAGCGAGATGCGAAGATGTCGTCCAGGGCTGGTAGCTGAAGTCCAATGATATTCTGGGCAGTTTTAATGATTCTCTGTAGAACTTTTTTGCCCGCTACAGAGCTGCTCCCATACCATGCAAGAATGCTGTATGTCAGGACACTCTCAATGGTATTGCGATAGTAGGACAGAAGTAGATGCTGAGATAGATTTATCTTCCTGAGTGTTTTAATGTGCAACATGGTAAGAAGGGGTGGAACCAGGGATGAAATGCTCCCGGTTCGGACCGGATTGCCCGATCCAGTAGCGATGGAGGCGGGTGGTTCGGAGAACCGGTAGCAAAACTCCCTGCCCCCCCATGCCCAGCTGACCCGCACAATCATCAGAGGCTTTTCTTTTAGTTTTAAAAGCATTTTTTCTACAACTACGGCTGAAAAAATGCTTTTCAAAGTAAAAAAAAAAAGCCTCTGATGATCGCGCGGCTCGTCAAAGGCATTTAAAAGAAAAAAACCCTTTTTTTCTTTTAAATGCCTTTGACGATCCCAGCTGAGTTTTAAAAAAGCCTCTGCTGATCAAGGAACTCAGCTGGGATCGTCAGAGCCTTTTGAAAACATTATTTTTATAACCTCTTAGCCAAAGAGGTTGTAGAAAAAATGGTTTTAAAAGTAAAAAAAAAAAAAAAAAAGGCCACGCCCATCCCCCCCAAGCCACGCCCACAGAACCGGTAGTAAGAAATTTTAGATTTCACCCCGGGTGGAACTTTGAATTCCATAGCTGTGACCCCTATCTTGACATTTTTTAAAATTTCCCATGGCTACCGCTGACCTATTGACCACGTTTTTGCATTACACTGAATAATAAAGTCATCAAATCAGGTAGGTAATTAGGGCGTGCTAACCCAGTTGAAAAATGAATGCAGATGAATGGTAACCAAGTTTAACGTGTTGGGCAGAGCAGCCGTTTAGATGTTTACCTCATCTGGTTAAGTGCACTGGGAGGACACAACCCTTGAGTTACAAGGTTTTTCTGCATAGCTTTGAAACAGAATGGATAAATTCATGGAAAATCTTAGCCGTGGTTGAGAAGTCAGAGGTGAGGGACGATGGCCCTTTTATGACTTGTGGACTTCAACTCCCAGAATTCCTGAGCCAACTACTGATGTTTAGTGCAAACTCAGCATGGCTGGCTCTGGAAATCGTGGGAATTGAAGCCCACAAGTCATTAGGCTCTCCTTGAAAAACACCTGGAGGCTCCAACTGGTCCAGAATGTAGCCGCACAGGTGATTATGGGCGCAGCTCGTTACGCCCATGTAACACCTCTCCTACGCGAGCTGCACTGGCTCCCGGTGGTCTTCCGGGTGCGATTCAAGGTGTTAGTTATCACCTTTAAAGCGATCCATGGCTTAGGACCTGGGTACCTACGAGACCGTCTTTTGCCACCAATAGCCTCCCACCGACCACTTCGTTCTCACAGGGAGGGACTACTCAGGGTACCGTCAAATTATGTTGACTGGCGACTCCCAGGGGGAGGCCCTTCTCTGTGGGGGCTCCAACCCTTTGGAATGAACTGCCCCCGGAGATAAGGAATATCCCTGATCTCCGTGCTTTCCGCCGTGCCCTCAAGACCCTGATGTTCCAACAGGCAGGGCTAAACATACAAACATGTGAATGATTTTTTAAATGTTATCTAATTCTGGGTTTTATTTAATTTACCAAACTAAGTAATAATTTTAATTAGCAATTTTATGATATTTGTGTGTCTATATTTTTCTTGACTGTACACTGCCTTGAGTCCTACGGGAGAAAGGCGGTATAGAAATATAATAAATAAATAAATAAATAAATAAATTAGAGGGCCATTGTTTCCCACCTTTGTGATAGGTGATAGGGTGAAATGAGTCCCCTTTATAGTGAATCCTGAGTAGGAAAGATTTAGTATCCTTGGACTATATTTTGTAAGCTTCTCAAAGGCATCGGAGTGAGAACCATCATGCGTTACTATCAAAGCCCCTTATCTGATTTTGCAACCTGGTTTTACCTTCCTAGCATCCAGAAGAAAAGTTTAATCTGGATTTTGGACAGGATTATATGGCAAAACATATAATCCTGTCCTTTTGATTTAGAAATCCTATTATGCGTTTTCCCAGCTTTTACCTTGTTCAGACACTGTACGCCCCCCAAAATAAATAATGTTTATTTTTTAAAAAAATATTCTGAATAACAGTCCACTTGGTTGACTCAGCCTTCCACCCTTCCAAAGTCGGTAAAATGAGGGCCCAGATTGTTGTTGGAGATATTTATTTATTTATTATTTATTTATTAATCAAATTTCTATACCGCCCTACTCCTGAAGGACTTAGGGCGGTGAACAGCCAAGATAAAATACAGATAATACAAATATTAAAAATCCCTTAAAAATTATTAAATATTTTGGCCGAAAAACAGATTAAAACACCCAATTTATAAAATCACAAATTAAAAATTTAAAAGAGGAGAGTTAGGCCAGGCCAGCCTGCTGAAATAAAAAAGTTTTGAGAGCATGACGAAACGTGCGCAGGTCTGGGATCCTCCGTATCTCTGGGGAGAGCTCGTTCCAGATGGTAGGTGCCCCCACAGAGAAGGCTCTCCCCCTGGGGGCCGCCAGTCGACACTGTTTGGCCGACGGCACCCTGAGGAGCCCCTCTCTATGGGAGCGTACTGGCCGGTGAGAGGCTATTGGTAGCAGAAGGCGGTCTCATAAATACCCCGGTCCGATGCCATGGAGCGCTCCAAAGGTGGTAACCAAAACCTTGAAGTGCACCCGGAAGACCACCGCGAGCCAGTGCAGCTCGCGCAGGAGGGGGGTCACATGGGATATGCGCCATACAGATATGCTGACTCTGTAAACCGCTTAGAGAGGGCTGTAAAGCACTGTGAAGCGGTATATAAGTCTAAATGCTATTGCTATTCCTATTTGAGTCTGGGCTTTTGTGTACATATTCATGTGCATGTGTATGCATTATAGTATATAGTGCATACTATATATACTAGCTATTGAATTATTTATAGTATTATTAGTATAGTATTAATATTTTCTTTCTTTCTTTCTTTCTTTCTTTCTTTCTTTCTTTCTTTCTTTCTTTCTTTCTTTCTTTCTTTCTTTCTTTCTTTCTTTCTTTCTTTCTTTCTTTCTTTCTTTCTTTCTTTCTTGGTTCGATTTATATGCCGTCCTTTTCCGGAGACTCAGGGTGGCTTACAATGCGTTAAGCAATAGCCTTCATACTTTTGTATATACCTGCTTAGTAGGGCTTTCGGCCCCCCCCCCCTAAGCAGTGTTTTGTTTTATACAAAGTCATCTTATTGCCCCCACAATCCGGGTCCTCATTTTACCTACCTCGAAAGGATGGAAGGCTGAGTCAACCTTGAGCCTGGTGAGATTTGAATTTGCAATAATTGCAGGCAGCTGATGTTACGTAACAGCACTTTAGTTTGCTGTGTCACCAAGGCTCTCTTGGTAATATAATTATATATTATATTAATATATATTTATATTAGTATAGTATAGTATTTATTGTATTGTATCATTTATGTTATGTTATGTTATGTTATGTTATGTTATGTTATGTTATGTTATGTTATGTTATGTTGTGTTGTGTTGTGTTGTGTTGTGTTATGCTGTGTTGTGTTGTATTATGTTATGTTATGTTATGTTATGTTATGTTAGGTTATGTTATGTTATATATTATGTTATGTTGTGTTGTGTTGTATTATGTTATGTTGTTATGTTAGGTTATGTTAGGTTATGTTAGGTTATGTTAGGTTAGCTAAGGTTAGGTTAGGTTATGCTATGTTATGCTATGTTATCCTCTACTCTACTCTACTCTACTCTACTCTACTCTACTCTACTCTACTCTACTCTACCCTACCCTACCCTACCCTACCCTACCCTACCCTACCCTATTATACTGCTATACTATACTATACTATTACTATACTATACTATACTATACTATACTATACTATACTATACTATACTATACTATACTATACTATACTATACTATACTATACTATACTATGTAATAGAATCAGAATAGAGCTGGAAGGGACATTGGAGGTCTTCTAGTCCAACCCCCTGTTCAAGCAGGAGACCCTATACCATTTCAGACAAGTGGCAGTCCAATCTTTTCTTGAAAGCTTCCAGTGATGAAGCAGCCACAACGTCTGAAGGCAAGCTGTTCTCACTGTTAGGAAGTTTCTCCTTAATTCCAGGTTGCTTGATCAGTTTCTATCCATTGTTTCTTGTTTTGCTTTCTTCAGAATAAGTTGACCCTCTCTTCTTTGTGGCCCCTCAAATACTGGAATACTGCTAGCATGTCACCCGTCGTGTGAATAGTATAGTATTAATGTTTAACACTATGTTATATTTAATAATATAGCATTAAATTAAATTCTCAGCATTTTCTCAGGAATTCACCCACTTTATCACACGGTCACTGAGCCCATGGTGAGAAAACAATAATCGAGATGATTCCCTTGATCATGAAAACCATTGTCCACTTTGATGATTATAGCCTTACAGCGTGGTCCCTTACCTGTCTCTTCCTAAATAAACACCAGTGACTCACTCGCCTCGCTCCCAGACTTGAATATACAAACAACCTTTTAATTTCTGCCACGCTCATCTTTCTAGAGATAAGCAATACTACAGCAGGTTTTGTTTTAAAACGTTAGCCTGTTTTTTAGAAGAGGGAAAAAAAAAAGCACAACAAAATCAGTGCCTCTCCTTAAAAAGCAGAACTAATCTAGGCCTGTGTGATGGTTCAGTCAAATTAAACAGAAAATCCCTTAGCAGAATGTAGAGTGACTGCACACTGAACTAATGACATCGAAAATGGAGGGATTACATTGAAGGAACAACTCCCTCTACCTAATCACCCCCAGAAGGCAGGATGTAAGACGCAAATTACTTTGGAGACCTGATTAACTCCTCTGATAACGTCCTATACCTGTGCTAGCCTGGTGTGTTTGTGTGTGTGTGTGTTTGTGTGTGTGTGTACATTAGACAGAGAGAATGATTGTGTTATGTTTGAAGGCCATGCTTTTTTGCTGACACTATTCCTAAGCATCGTTTAACATGGCTTAAGTCAGACCCGTCATTTAGATTTGTGCGGTTTGCATTTATTAAAAAGAGAGAGAGAGACACAGAGAGAGAGACAGAGACAGAGAAAGAGAGAGAGAGAGAGAGAGAGAGAGAGAGAGAGAGAGAGAGAGAGAGAGAGAGAGAGAGAGAGAGAGAGAGAGAGAAGGTGGAATTTGGATGACTAACAGGGATGGGTGAGAAACCTGCTCCATTGGGGATTTTATTCTTATTTATTGGATTCATAAGCCGTTTAAATATTGTCACAATTCTGCAAATACGTACGGCTCTGAAAATATATAGGGAATTCACATCCCTCACTTAGGGAAATCACGTCGAGAGTGCACACTTTTGGGTGAAAATTTGGAATGAAATTTCGACTGGATTTTTTTTTTATGCGGTGGAAAAACAAAGTAAAATGGAAGAAGGCAATGAAATGGGTTTCACCTTTCCTGCTGATTTCCAGAGATAAATATCCATTTGCAAAATAATTTAGCTATCTAAGTAACTCACGTGCCCATGTTCTCCCCCTTCTCACCATTTAAAGAAAATAAATATATAGAAAATCCTCATTGCAGGCAGTCTGGAAAAAAAATCATGAATGAAAATGGTGAGAGCCGGTAATAGCAGCAGTCTAGTAGTATTTAATAAGCACTTATGGCTAAGCATTGAAAATTGCTTTTGCATTGAATTAAACTATCAGTAACTGGAGGGTCACATCTATACAGTTGTCACATACAGTCACATATAGTGCCTACTCTGCAGATGATCACACATCATATACACATTTAGCTTGTCAAACTACTGACGTTTATTAGCAGGCTCAGAAAATGATCTGATTGTGTTCTGCTTCTTTTAAAATTCTTACAGAATCAGGCAGTATACAAGCTTAATATGCTGTTACAGTTAAGTAACTGTGTGTCGTAACAGTGGTGGGCTGCTGCCGGTTCAGACCGGTTCGGGCGAATCAGTAGTTGCGACCTGCACTCGGGCACAATCCCATCCTACATCGCTGTTTTTTTTTTTGTTTTTTTTTTGATGCTGCACACATGTACAGATGGAGTGCGAAAGAAAATTACCGTGTTTTGTGATGCTGCACTCATGCACAGATACGCACTCCCATTTCCGGTGCTGGGCGAACTGGTTGTTACAGTATGTGACGCCCATTTCTGTCTCTATACAAATGATTGCTTGAGCCCCCTCACCCCCCAAAAAACTTTTCACCATTCCAAAGTAACAATCCTTCAATGATTTTTATTTTTTTTTAAGATCCCCTTTGGACTATTTCTTCCCTAAAATCAAAAGCCAGCAAATGCTGGCTTTCTTAATTAATAATCAAGAAAGATGATTAGAGGCTGAAACATGGTGTGCAGGAATTGGATATGGCTAGTCTAGTGAAAAGAAGGACTAGGGGTGAAAAGATAGCAGCGTTCCAATATTTGAGGGGCTGCCACAAAGAAAAGGGGGTGAGTCAACCTATTCTCCAAAGCACCTGAGGGCAGGACAAGAAACAATGGATGGAAACTAATCAAGGCGAGAAGCAACCTAGAACTAAGGAGAAATTTCCTGACAGGGAGAACAATTAACCAGTGGAACAACTTGCCTCCAGAAGTTGCAAATGCTGGAAGTTTTCAAAAAGGGACTGAACAACCATTTGTTGTTTGTTTGTTGTTTGCCTCCTGCCACCAATAGCTCACCGACCAGTTCGCTCCCATAGAGAGGGACTCCTCAGGGTGCTGTCGGCCAAACAATGTCGACTGATGGCCCCCAGGGGGAGAGCCTTTTCTGTGGGGGCACCTACCATCTGGAACGGGCTTCCCCCGGAGTTACGAAACATCCAAGACTTACGCATTTTCCGCCGAGCCCTGAAAACATTTCTATTCCAACAAGCTGGTCTGGCCTAACTCTCCCTTTTTAATTGGCTTTTAAACTGTCTTTTAAATTGGGTTTTAAACCTCTTTAGATAAATTTGGATGTTTTTTAATCTTTGAGCCTAAATTACTTAATCTGTTTCTTAATAGTTTTTAACTTCTATATGTATTTGTATTTATTATGGCTGTTCACCGCCCTGAGTCCTTTGGGAGTAGGGCGATATACAAATATGAAAAATAAATAAAATAAATAAATAAATAAATTTGTCTGAAATAGTATAGGTCTCCTGATTGAACAGGGGGTTGGACTAGATGACCTCTGAGGCCACGTCCAACTCTCTTATTCTGAAAATGCAATGCTCTCTTTTAAGGTTACCACACACCATCTCCCCTCCTCCCCCCCCCCCGCTCTCCAACCTGCCGCCCACCCTGCCTAAAAACTGAGGAATGCTGCAGCTTTCTTTGGATTTGCAATTGTTCACCATCGAGTATCAGTTCTGGAGTCCTCTTGAAAGCAACCCCCCCGGCCACCCCGGCTTATTTGCAAAGTAAAGCCTAGCGGGAAGAGCTGTTGGTAGCCTAGTCTAGTCAAACGTGCGTGCGTGCGTGCGTGTGTGTGTGTGTGTGTGTGTGTGTGTGTTTTAAAAAAACCCACGCTAGGCAAAGATTGCCACAACTGTTGCTAAGGCCCATAGCTTGGATCTGCCCATACCTGTCCAACGGTAAACAGAGCAGCCTGAGAGGACTTAGGGTTAGGGGAACACCTTGGTTACACACTAAGCAAACGTACCGACAGGTGTGCTTGCAGAACTGGTCCTCCGTCAGCATCTTGTCATGCATAAAATGTTTATCCAATTTGTCAAGATAATCTTTCCTCAAATAAGACCAGGTCTAGGCCCCAGGAAGAACCAGAATTCAGGTGGAATAAAGTAACTCTCTTTCCTTCCCCACCTCCCCCTCCTCAAGTCGAACTCCCCCTCCCCCTCCCTTTAATCGCTCTGTCAACGTTGCTTTGGCTTTAAGCAAACCGAAAGTCATTTAGTTCTGGTAATGGGAAATAGCTGCTAACCCAGGCTAGCCAGCTTGAAAATGGTCCTGATTGTATCCTTGTTCAAACACCCCCTTGCAGATGTTTCACCCAGTGAGGGACATCAATGACTGGAGAATTTGTTTGACTAGCCACGGATAATGGTTCTTTGATGGCTAAATTGGGGTGTGGGGGAGTTAGAGAGCAAACACTGAAGCCCAGTCCTGAAGATCATTTTGTTGGACGCCTGACTGTAGACGAGAAGAATTCCCTGATAGGTGAGGCCCGATTCAGCGTCTACTGTTAAGACAGCATCCATTTCAGAGGCCACAAAAGTAATTTGGCTAGAGTCAGGAGAAGGACGCTCAGCAAGTCTTCTTATAGACAGAAATGACTTGATATGCTTTGTGATAGCAAAGCTGAAGAATTTGCCCTTGGGTGGACGCTATAAATCACAGCTTTCTTTCCTTTGACCCAGCACTAAGTTTCTGGTCCTCATAAAAGGAAGGGAGGAAGAAAGGAAGGCATGAAGGAAGGAGGAGAGAGAGGGGGAGGGAGGAGGGTAGGAAGGCCGGGCAAAGAAAGGAAGATGGATGGCTAAGAGGAAGGGAGAGAGGGAGAGATGGAGGGAGGGAAGGAAGGGGAAAGGAGGGAGGGGGAAAGGAGGAAGGAAGGAAGGAAGGTCTTTAAGTATGTGCATCTTAAAACAGCTAACTCAATGAAAGACTCTAGGATGAGAGAGGGAGGGAGGAGGGAGAGAGGGAAGGACAAAGAAAGGAAGATGAATGACTAAGGAAGGAAGGGAGGGAGGGAAAGAAGGAAGGAAGGAAGAGTTTTAAGTATGTGCATCTTAAAACAGCCAACTCAATGAAAGACTCTAGAATTTCAACTTTGTTTTTCCATTGTGCCAGGATAATGTATGGTAATATTGCCTAAAATAAACAGTACAATATAAGGTTACTTATGCAAATTTATTTCATTTATCTAGCTCTAAAGTGCATCGTATGCAAAATCCTGTTTTTACAGCAGGAGCCAAAGTTACCTCAAGGCAGATTTTATTCAGTGCTGCAGCTAACAAGACATTTGGTGGTTTATGGATTTAGAATTCATTGTGGTTTTCCTTATTCTTTCCTAAGTAAGACACCTTCTTGAGGGCTTTTTCAAGGATAGGGGCAGGGGCAGGCTGCCAGGCCTGATAGATAGATCCTTTTTACTATGTGAGATGAGACCACTGGGAGAGCTCGTCTATTATTTTGGTATGAAGTGTCATCAGGATAGGAAGGAAAGGGGTCCCTGTGGATTTTACTCCGCTAGATGATGCAGACTTGCTCATCTTCGATTCAAGGTTGTGGGCCAGTGCTCTTCGAAGACATTTCTGCAATCATGTGGCCAGCAGTACATCGTGGAGCCCGGTTTCCTCCTCACAGATGTGCTACTTATTTATCTACTCACATTTTGCATGCTTTTGAACTGCTAGGTGGGTAGGAGCTAGGCGCTCAACCTACCAAAGTGGTACTTATTTAACTACCCCTATTTGCGTATTTTTGAATGCTACTTGGGTGGAGGTGGCCACTCACCCTGTCATGCGATGCTCGGGTCTTGAACCGGGCTGTCAGCTTTCCAGCCGACAAAGCTCAGCGCCCTATCCGCTGAGCCATAGTAGCGCCCGGCCATTTTGGCATGAAGTATCATCAGGATATCTGGTTGTATATTTCCACCATGGTGAAATGGAAGATATTTAGGAAACGTTGACCTGCTGTCTGCATGGTTGAAGAATCAGGATGGGAGGAAACAGAGTTGTTGTTTGTCACAAGATTGTGTTCCTACCCCCATCGTCCAAGTCTTACATCGGATGGGTTTTAAGATTTTTCTAGATTCATGGTTACTGAATAAGAGCCGAGGTGGCGCAGTGGTTAGGGTGCAGTACTGCAGCTACTTCAGCTGACTGCTAGTTCAGCAGATCAGCGGATCAAATCTCACCGGCTCAAGATTGACTCAGCCTTCCATCCTTCCGAGGTGGGTAAAATGAGGACCCAGATTGTTGGGGGCAATATGCTATTTAGTATACTGTCTTTGGTGTAAGCCGCCCAGAGTCCTCGGAGAGTGGGCGGCATAGAAATATGAGTAATAAAATAAAAATAAATAAATAAATACTGCTGGAGGGAAAAGTAGAGGATGCGGAGTAAGAGGCCCTGAGGGCTCCTGCCCTCTATGTATGAAGAGTATAAGATAGAATACTGTATGCACTCTTAGTGGAGCTACCCTTGAAGTCAATCTGGAATCAGTTATTGGACCAGAATGCAATTGCCTGCCCATCAGCAGCCACCCTGTAACATCTATAACACATTCTGTATTGCTAATACTCACAATTAGCCTGAGTGGCGTAGGAGGCTAATGCCTCCTACTAAGGCAGCATTTAACATCCAGCTGCCTGCAATTACTGCGAGTTCAATTCTCACCAGGCTCAAGGTCGACTCAGCCTTCCATCCTTTCTAAGGCGAGTAAAATGAGGACCCGGTTTGTGGGGGCAATAAACTGACTTTGTATAAAATATACAAAAGTATGAAGGCTATTGCTTAACGCATTGTAAGCCACCCTGAGTCTCCGGAGAAGGGCGGCATATAAAAATAAATAAAAATAAAATAAAAAAAAATTAGATATATTTATTTTCTTTAAAAAAAGACTTTGATTTCTAGTTATTATTGTCCGTGTCCATTGTGACTTTGAAAAAATTCAATTAAAGCAACACCCAGGAATCTGTTGTTTTTTTTTACTTGTTTATTCTCAGAAAACTTTCTCCCAATGCTCACATTTTCCAGTAAATATTATATAAACGTAAAGCGTTCCACAAAATCTTCTTCATCATTTTTTTTTTCTCATGCATCGTACCTTGGAAGCCAGGAGTTTCTAACCCTCAGTTGCTGTAAACTGCTTTGGGAGCAGGTCTTAAATAGGGGTGTGCAATTAATTTTCCCAAGAGGCCACATGAGAAACTGGAACTATTGTGGAGGGCCATTGTGCCATCCTGCCTAGGAATGGGATTCAAAAATTTTAGCAACTGGTTCTTTGCCCGGCTGCTGGGTGGCCATGGCCATGGTGGGTGGGGCCTACTCAGCCTCCTGCACCATGGGGGGGCATGTTTTCAACCTCCCCAGGCTCTGGAAACTTTTCTCAAGCCTCCGGGAGGGCGAAAACCACCTCCCCCAGGCTCTGGAGGCCCTTTGGAGACTGGAAATGGACCTGTTTATGAACTTCCAGGAGACCCATTTTTCACCCTCTCAGAGCCTCTGTGCGGGTCCTGCACTTACCTGGCATCCAAAATGGGCTGCGTGGAGACTCCTGGGAGGGGCGGGGCAGGGTGGGCAGAGCCAGCCAGTCCTTGCAACTACCGGTTTGGCGAACCAGATGTAAAATTAGCATCCGGTTTGCCTAAACCAGTCCGAACCGGCTGAATCCTGCCCCCTATCTCACCCCCCCAACAATGCACTGTACCCAATGCTGACACCCCACTCCCACGCCTGCCCCTGTACTGTCCCCCACTGTCAATGTCACCAACGCCACGGGCCAGATTGGGATTGCCAGTGAGTTAGATACGGCCCATGTGCTGTAAAATATAGGAGACTGGTTTAAAGAATACCGAAATTCTCTCAATGGTTAAAAATAGTGAGAAGGAAGAGGAAAAAGCTATTTTTTTCTCTGCCTTGGCTTTCTGAATTTCACCTGCCACTTTGCAATAGGTTTTTTTTCATTAGCCAGGATTTGTAGTTTCAGGCTGGTCACTTTCCCTTCTCAATCATGAGTCACAAACTAGGTTTCATATCAGGTGCCTCAGAGCTTTCCCCAATTTTTTTTTTTACTTTGCTGTGAAGATAG
Organism: Pituophis catenifer annectens; assembly: GCF_029215685.1. Lineage (NCBI taxonomy): Eukaryota > Metazoa > Chordata > Lepidosauria > Squamata > Colubridae > Pituophis > Pituophis catenifer. Next base: position 8,298,580 of record NW_027256886.1, on the reverse strand, counting down.
GGGTCCCCAAGAATTAAGAATAAAATTTTTAACACCTTCCCTTCCTTCTACCGCTTTCAAACAGCTCCCCTTGATAATACTGATTTGAATTGATTGGCGGTCTTTAATGAATAGATTCCCCTGTCACCAGAGTCCCTGGTTGATCGACTAAAATGCCATTGATCTAATAACAAATCAAAACATATGAGACGTGTGCAGATAGTAAACGCGTCAATTTAAAAGAGAATTAAATCACCCTTTTGCACTGAATAATTAAACACTGTAAGTCAATTGAAGAAAGATATGTTTTAAAGCCTTACATAAATGGCCATTGTAGCTGTCAGTCCTCGTATTGTACTAGGAGGTGAAAAGAGAGTCTCTCCCAGTGATCTAGGAGATTAGTGGGTAATGCTTATTCTACAGAAGAAGGAAGCTTTTCCAAGTACAGACTATTTATCACTTTAAAAATAGTAAGTACCGTATTTTTGGGAATATAAGACACACCTTTTTACCCCCCAAAAGGTGAAAATCTGTAGTCCAAATGTAGCCTCACCCATCCTTTGAAACTGAGGTTTCAGAGGCTGAAAAAAGCCTCTGAAATCTCCATTTGAGAGGCTGGAAAAAAAGCCTCTGAAACCTCCATTTGAGAGGCTGGAAAAAAGCCTCTGAAACCTTTGTTTGAGAGGCTGAAAAAGCCTCTGAAACCTCAATTTGAGAGGCAGGAAAAAAAGTAAGGCGCAGAGCTCACAACCAACAAACTTGTTGCTAAAGTTCACCTCTGGGAACAACTGATTGGGGTTATTCTGGGAGGCCAATCCACCCCCAATCAGCTTTTTTCTTATTTTCCTCCCCAAAAACTAAGGTGTGTCTTATACTCCGGTGCGCCTTATAGTCTGAAAAATACGGTAACAGCTTTTATTATGTCCAGGAAAAAAAAATGGCAGCCAGGGTAAAGATTACAAGATGGGTGCCATCACTTACACTCTGAACTGTATACTTTCTACACTCCAGAGGCCAAGCTGGTTTAGTGATTAAGGCACCAGGCTAGAAACCAGGAGCTGTGAGTTCTAGTCCTACTTTAGTCATGAAAGCTGGCTAGGTGACTTTGGGCCAGTCACTCTCTCTCTGGGTAAGTTAAATATGAGCCAGCAGTGTGCGGCGGCAGCCAAAAAAGCCAACACAATCCTAAATTGCACTAACAGAGAGATACAATCAAGAGCAAGTGAGGTACTAATACCACTCTATAAAGCCTTAGTAAGACCACACCTAGAATACTGCATCCAGTTTTGGTCACCACATTATAAAAAAAGATGTTGAGACTCTAGAAGAAGTGCAGAGGAGAGCAACCAAGATGATTAGGGGACTGGAGACTAAAACATACAATGAACAGTTACAGGAACTGGGCATGGCTAGTCTAGTGAAGAGAAGGGCAAGGGAAGACATGATAGCAGTCTTCCAGTATTTGAGGGGCTGCCATAGAGAGGAAGAGGTCAAGCTGTTTTCCAAGGCACCTGAAGGCCAGACAAGGAACAATGGATAGAAACTGTTCAAGGAGAGATTCAACCTGGAAATAAGGAGTCAGTCTCTCTGACAGTGAGAACAATCAACCAATGGAACAGGAGGCATCCATCTTGTCTCCCCCACTCCCCTCAGCTGGCCCACAGAGAAGAACTACAATGCTGATCCGGCCCTTGAAGAAATTCAGTTTGACACCCCTGGGTTAAATGAACAAATAGATCAACAACGTAACTGGAGGGCTTTTCGATTGCTCTAACCACTACACCACAATTGGTCCTCCGTCTCAAAGGCAAACTTGCAAAGGTCCCTAGAGGAGCATACCAAGTAGATTCAGGTTTACTTACTTACTTACTTACTTACTTACTTATTTATTTATTATTTAAATTTTTATACCGCCCTTCTCCCGAAGGACTCAGGGCAGTGTAGAGCCACAATAAAACAACATATCTCCACAAAATTTAAAAAAAACAGTTTAAAACATATTAAATAATTTGGCCTTTGCATTAAAAAACTAAAAACACCCAATTAAAATTCGTTTTCTAAGTCAGTCCAGCCTATTGAAACAATAGAGTCTTAAGGGCACGACGAAAGGTACGTAGGTCAGGGATCATACGTATCTCTGGGGGCAATTTATTCCAGAGGGCAGGTGCCCTCACAGAGAAGGCTCTCCCTGTGGGTGTCGCCAGTCGACATTGTTTGACCGACAGCACCCTGAGGAGTCCCTCTCTGTGGGAGCGTGTTGGCTGGTGGGAGGCTATCGGTGGCAGAAGGCGATCTCATACATACCCAGGTCCTAAGCCATGGAGTGCTTTAAAGGTGGTAACCAACACCTTGAATCGCACCCGGAAGACCACCGGGAGCCAGTGCAGCTCGCACAGGAGAAGTGTTACATGGGTGCGCCGAGTCGCTCCCATAATCACCCGTGCGGCCGCATTCTGGACCAGCTGGAGTCTCTGAGTACTCTTCAAGGGGAGCCCCATGTAGAGAGCATTACAGTAGTCCAGACGGGAAGTGACGAGGGCATGAGTGACCGTGCGCAAGGCGTCCCGGTCCAGAAAGGGACGCAACTGGTAGATCAGGCGAACCTGATAAAAAGCCCCCCTGGCCACAGTCGTCATATGATCTTCTAAAGACAGCTGTGCATCCAGGAGGAGACCCAAGTTTCGAACCCTCTCTGAGGGGGCCAAGATCTCACCCCCAATCGTCAGCGATGGAGCCAGCTGGCTATACCGGGACGCCAGAAACCACAGCCACTTGGTCTTGGAGGGGTTGAGTCTGAGCTTGTTTCTCCCCATCCACTTCCAGTGTTCCATCCCTAAAATTGCTAATGTTTAGGACTGTGGAAGTTTAATTCCAAACATGTCAATTTCCATCAATTTATCCACTGTATATTGTAGTCCTTGCATTTTGAAACAGCGTTTTTTTTTTTTTTTTTTTTTTGGGTGATGGTGGTGGTGGAGGGGTGGAAATTATACTTGGGAAGGTAAATCAAAGCAGGAATGTAATGAAACTAATCAGGCAAACAATATTAATCAGATGCCTGCTGGCTCTTTTGTATTTGATCTTATTAAATTTTATTTTGGCAATTAGTTATTTACAGCGGTGGGTTGATAACCGACATGCAAACACGGAATGGGTGAAAAGAATCTGGAAATTCTAGTCACTCACAGGTTGCAAATGAGTCCGCAGCGTGATATAAAGACAACCCCCTTTTTAAGGCAGCAACGGACTCTACTTTTATGATCGCCCGATCCGGGTAGCGATGGCGGTGGGTGGTTCGGAGAACTGGTAGCAAAAATCCCTGCCCCCCCCCCATGCCCAGCTGAGCCAGGCAATCACCAGGGGCTGTTTTTTTTTAACTTTTAAAAGCATTTTTTCTACAACCTCTTTGGCCAAAAAAATGCTTTTAAAAGTAAAAAAAAAAGCCTCTGATGATCGCGCGGCTCAGCTGGGATCATCAGAGGCTTTTAAAAGCATTTTTTTTAACAACCTCTTCAGCCGAAAAAATGCTTTTAAAAGTAAAAAAAAAAGCCTCTGATGAAGAGATTGTAGAAAAAATGCTTTTAAAAGTCAAAAAAAAAAAAAAGTTGGCCACACCCACCCAGTCACATTACCCCACCACCACCACCACCAAGCCACACCCACAGAACCGGTAGTAACAAATTTTACATTTCACCACTGGTGTATTACTTGGAACTCTGACACATATCATGTCCTTTGGCATCATGCACATATGCAAGTCAAGACATTTGCCCAATGTCATCAAACACAGGTCATTTACCTCTACTTGTCTTGTCATGGATGCTCATGATTACATTCCTCATTTTTGTCATTTTTCCTAGGGAAAATGTTTCTTAACTCCTAACATCATAAATTGTTCTTAAAGGGGAGCCAGTACAAATCTTTGATTAACAATGAATGGATGTTAACCTTGCCTAATTGTGGGTTTTAAGGGTTTTAATTTACGGAATTTTTCATTGTTCTACCTTTTAATTGCAAGCCATCCTGAAAATGTTTTAATTGAACAGCGATATCAAAAAAACTTTCCATTATAATCTTGTCCTTTTGCCAAATCTTCCTCCTAGCTTATAATTTAGAAATGTAAATAACCAGAAATCATTTTAAAAGGAAGAGACATCCCAAGTTCAAGATAAAATATAGACTACTCCAACTTGCAATGGATCTATATATTTTAATATTATATGTTGTAACCTTTATTTTAGGAAGAGACATATAAATTTATATATAAAACAAAGATAAATAAATAAATACATCTTCAGAAAATATCATATAAAGGATGAAAGGTAATATTTTCTGGCAGAGTAATCGAGTAAATAATGGATGATCCAAGAAAGCAACCAACTAGTTGATTTAACCACTTCATGGACTGGTGGTTTTCCAGTTCTCTGGTAGTTCCCCGGTGCTCCAAGATCTTTGAAAGATATGGTTCAGTGGTTTTGAGACCACATCTACTAGTTCAGGGGTCAGCAACTTGCAGCTCTGGGGCCGCATGTGGCTCTTTCACCCCTCTGCTGCGGCTCCCTGTCACTCAAAATATGCGTCACAATCGCCAATGTGCGACACCCACCGGCACATGATTTATTGAGCTTTTCAACCCCTGGTAGACCAACAATGGATAAATCCAAGAAAAGAAAAGTTCTGGAAGAAAACAGAACATTTAATTCAACTACATATGCTAGTTTTGTGGCCGCTCAAGAAATAGTCAGGCACGGGAAGGGTTTTGTGGCTCCCGGTGTTTTCTTTTCTGTGGTGAAATGGGTCCAAATGGCTCTTTGAGTATTTAAGGTTGCAGGCCCCTGTACTAGTTCCTTCAGAATCCTAGAATGTAATCCATCTGATCTTGGTGATTTGAACTTGTCTAGAGTGGATAGGTGTTCTCTTACTATTTTCTTGCCTATTTTGTATTCCTAGACTGTCTTTTACTTGTATTACTTGCACGAAAGGAATGGTTGTTTACCATACCATCATGGTTCACTGATTGCACTAATGAAGTTTAGCATTTTGTGGGCATGCAGCAGGGGTGGGTTCTAATTTTTTTTACTACCGGTTCTGTGGGCGTGGCTTATTTTGTGGGTGTGGCTTGGAGGTCATGTGACTAGGTGGGCGTGGCTAGCTGGTCAGAGTCATTTCTGGAAGGTCCTCACACTTACGACCAGTCCTCGCACTTACGACCCGACTCATTTGTTTGCTTTTAACACTGATCAGCTGTAGGACGGCCCTTTGAAGCCCCGCGGTAAGAGTTTAAACAGTTTTTTTCCCTCTAGTCATCAGCTGGGACTCAGGAGGCAGCAATAGATTGGGGTGGGACCAAATAAAAGGTAAGAATAACGTGGGAGGGCGGGGGGGAGAACCGGTTCAGTGACATCATATCATCACCGCTACCGGCCTGGCCGAACCGGACCGAACCGGGAGGAACCCACCACTGGCATGCAGGCACTAAATTTTTTCCTGTATGGGTATTGTGTGACCATATACGCCATAATATAGAGATCCAGTTTGATCTAGTAGTTAAAGCACCGGAGTAGAAAGCAGGAAACCATGAGTTCTGGTCGCACCTTAGCCATGAAAGCTGGCTGGGTGACTTCGGGCCAGTCACTCTTTTTCAGCTCCATCTATCTCACAGGGTTGTTATTGTGAGAAAATAGGAGGAGGAAAGTGTGTTGAACATATTTGTCACCTTGAGTTATTTGTAAAAATAATAAAAAATAAAGTCATATTTTCAACAGACATCTGTTGACCCACCTAATACTTTCTATCAAGCACAGAGGGACAAAATTATGCATTACAGGGGTATCCAACTTTGGCAACTTTAAGACATGTGGACTTCAACTCCCAGAATTCCCCAGCCAGCTATGGTTCTGGGAGTTGAAGTCTACACATCTTAAAGTTGCCAAGGTTGGACAGCCCAGGTGTAATAGATTACAGGAACTGGGCTAGTCTAGTGACAAGAAGAGAAGGACCAGAGGAGATATGATAGCAGTCTTCCAATATTTGAAGGGCTGCCACAGAGAGGAGGGGGTCAAGCTGTTTTCCAAGGCACCTGAAGGCCAGATAAGGAATAATGGATGGAAACTGTTCAAGGAGAGATTCAACCTGGAAATAAGGAGAAATTTTCTGACAGTGAGAACAATCAACCCATGGAACAGAAGTTGGCTTCAGAAGTTGTGGGAGCTTCATCCCTGGAGGCTTTCAAGAAGAGACTAGACTGCCATCTGTCAGAAATGGTGTAGGGTCTGCTTGGGCGGGGGGGGTTGGACTAGATGACCTCCAAGGTCCCTTCCAATTCTGTTAATCTGCAATTGCAAACCGCTTATAGACAAGACAACCTACTCTGTTTCACCAACTCCCAAATAATTGCTCACTGTAATTAACGTGGGCCAGTTGGCTGAGCCAAAAGCCTCCTTCAGAGGATTTTTTTTTTCTTTTTTTGAAACACAACCTTTAAAAGCCAAACTCAGAGCAGATGCAAACAAACCCTGTCAGAAAACGATTGATCAATCTTACGGGCAATTCACCTGTCAGACATCAGAAAGAGCAAAACTAAAAAAAAAAAAGAAAAATTCAGCAGAACCTTGTAAGGTGAGTGAATGAAATCATATTTAACTAAGGGTGTGTATGTAGACTTGATCTTACCTTGGTGACTTAGCCATTAGTAGGAATTCATTATTTACTTTTAGGATTCTTATCAGGACTTAACCTGTATTTGCAGGTGATCACCTGCAGCCCCCTCAAAGGGAGAAGAAAGCACTGCTCAAGCGGCCATGCCTAGCTAAGGTCTGGAATAAATCAGAGCACCATGAGATCAGGGGAGGCAGCTAAGTTTAAAACAGTTTGTTTAAAGCAGTGTCCTTACCCCACCTCCCTGGACATGCAGAGCTAGGTATAGACTAGACTAGACTAGACTAGACTAGACTAGACTAGACTAGACTAGAACAGAACAGAACAGAACAGAACAGAACAGAACAGAACAGAACAGTATAACAGACTTGGAAGGGATCTTGGAGGTCTTCTAGTCCAACCCCCTGCTTAGACAAGAAACCCTATACCACTTCAGACAAATGGTTATCCAACCTCTTCTTAAAAACTTCCAGTGTTGGAGCAGTCACAACTTCTGGAGGCAAGTTGTTCCACTGGTTAATTGTTCTAACTGTCAGGAAATTTCTCCTTAGTTCTAAGTTGCTTCTCTAAAGCACAGGTAGTCCTTGACTTGCAACAATTCATTTAACGACCGTCCAAAGTTCCAAGGCACTGAAAAAAAGTGACTTATGACCGTTTTTGCACACTTATGACCATTGCAGCATTTCCCCCCATGGTCGTCTGATCAAAATTCAGATTCTTGGCAACTGGTTGATATTTATGACGGTTGCTGTGTCTCGGGGTCATGTGATCCCTTTTGGAGACCGTGGGATGAGCAAAATCAATGGGGAAGCCATTCACCAGCGTGTTACTAACCGAACCACTGCAGTGACTCACTTAACAACGGTGGCAAGAAGCAACCTAGAACTAAGAACTTTCTTGACAGTTAGAACAATTAACCAGTGGAACAATTTGCCTCCAGAAATTGTGAATTCTCTAACACTGGGTGTTTTAAAGAAGAGATTGGACAACCATTTGTCTGAAGTGCTATAAGGCAGTGATGGCTAATCTTTTTGTCATTGCGTGCCAGGAAGGGGGGGGCGGGGGAGGTTCGTGCATGTGCATGCCCACACCCATAGTTCTATGCGCCCTGCCCCACACATGCACATGTGACCACCACCACCCCACTCCTGGCACGTGATGGCCTTGTAGGCCCATTTTTCTTTCTCACTTGGCTCCAGATTCTCTCTATGCATCTGGGGACGGTGAAAACAGCCTCCCCCCCCCAGAGGCCCTCCGGAGGCCCAAAACAGCCCGTTTCCCAACTTCTGGTTGGACAGGAAGTGATGTTTTTTGCTGTCCCCAGCCTCCAGAGACTCCTGAAAATCTGTTGGTTGGTGCGCGCATGCACGCTGGAGCTGAGCTGGCATGCCAGGCGACAGGGGGTTGGACTAGAAGACTTCCAAGGTCCCTTCCAACTCTGTTATTCTATTCTATTCTATTCTATTCTATTCTATTCTATTCTATTCTATTCTATTCTATTCTATTCTATTCTATTCTATAATAAAGAAAGTTCGTAAAATGGGCTAAAAGTCACTCAACCACCTCACCAGAAATTTTGGGATCACTTGTGGTCGTAGGTCGGGGTCTACCTGTATTGAACTGAGCTCTTCAGTCTTTGCAAAATAGGAATCTGGGAAGGCCTTTTTCAAAGAGTTCAGAGCGGTATTTTTTTTTTTAATATAAGCAATGTGTGTTAGACAAAACTTGGAAATTTAGCAAGGAGAGGCGTGGGGAAAAGGCAGGTCAGGCAGCTGTTTAGAGAGAAAGGGCTGAAGTAGAAAAGAAAACATGAATTCTGCTCTTGCAAAGCTATCAAAGTAAAGACAAGGTAAAGACAAGGTAAAGTGATATGCTGTTGGCTTGAATTAGGGTTTAAGAGGGAAAAAAAAGTAAACAATAAATACCCATTCAACGGTTACCTCTAAAGCACTAGAAATTCACTGAATAAACAGTTGTGTAATGTTAAAAATGCCTCCAAAATGATACAGGAGAAAAGAGTTTTAGGGACATGAAACTCAGAACAGGGAATCCAGAGCAACAAGTTAACATTTTTATATATTGGCTATATTTATGTCCTGTCTTTCTTCAAAGAGAGTTTTCCACTTAATACTTGTCCTTGTTGGAACTCTGCAAGATAGGTTAGGATGTCTGGTGAATTTTGTAGTTATAAGAGACGGGGATAACCCAGCCCAATTGCTATGTTAACACCAGGGGTGGCATTCACTTACTTTCCCTAAGGTAAAGCTAAAGATAAAGGTTCCCCTCGCACATGTGCTAATCATTCCCGACTCTAGGGGGCAGTGCTCATCTCCGTTTCAAAGCCGAAGAGCCAGTGCTGTCCGAAGACATCTCCATGGTCATGTGGCCAGCATGACTCAACGCCAAAGGCACACAGAACGCTGTTACTTTCCCACCAAAGGTGGTTCCTATTTTTCTACTTGCATTTTTTACTTGCTTTCGAACTGCTAGGTTGGCAGAAACTGGGACAAGTAACGGGAGCTCACCCCGTTACGCGGCACTAGGGATTCAAACCGTTGAACTGCCAACCTTTCGATCAACAAGCCCAGGGACTTAGCCACTGAGCCACCGCATTCCTTACCGGTTCACAAATGCGAGTGTACGCATTCACTCGCTTTGCTCGCAGGTGCCACTTCCACGCATGCACATGGCCTTCTGGGCATGGCCTTTGCTCATGAGCTCACCTTCCGCACATGCGCCCGGGCTCAAAAACATGCATAAATAGGACGGCATAGAGCCAGGGCAGGATTTCCGCTACCGATTCGCCCGAACCAGTTCGAACCGGCTGAATACCACTTCTGGTTAAAACCCCTTTCTGTGCACAAGGAAATAAGCCATCTTATAACTTTACACTTCTTGACAGAAATGATCTCTGGATTCCCTCAAAATGTGCTGACCCAGAAATTATCCAGCTGAGTGCATCATGCAAAACCCAGAATAGCTGTAAGTGATAGGCTGCATGTAGCTTGTAGCCCAAAGTATTATGTGAGTTGAGAAAATGGCTTAATTCAGTAATGAGATCCAGAGTATTGTGTCCCCAACAAGTCCCTATGTTCAAAAAGGATGCGGATCCTTGCAGTGTTGAGAGAATTGGGTGGAATTTGCTCTGGTTTGGTCTGGTTCTATTCCTGCGCCAAGTAAAATTTCTTTGCAAACTAATTCCGAAGTAGTAGTTTGGACTTTGTGGGAATGCTGCTTTCACCACTTCTTCTGAATAGATGTTGAACAAGATATAGTCTTCATACCTACCACTTGCTCCAGTGGCTACAAAGCCTACAATTTAACTATGCAGTATGTGAGGGACTTATGGATGCATTTTGAGTTTTTTTTTATTTATTTTTTTTTATTTTTTTTTTAATTTGATTTATATGCCGCCCTTCTCCGGAGACTCAGGGCGGCTTACAATGCGTTAAGCAATAGCCTTCATTCTTTTGTATATTTTATACAAAGTCAGCTTATTGCCCCCACAAACTGGGTCCTCATTTCACCTACCTTAGAAAGGATGGAAGGCTGAGTCAACCTTGAGCCTTGGAGAGATTCGAAACAGCAGAAATTGCAGGCAGCTGTGTTAATAACAGGGTGCACTAAACCCCTGTACTATCAAGGCTCTTGATAGAGTTGGAACCCCCAACTCTTTGGATAGTTAAGAACATGAGAAGATATTCTTCCAACCTTGTCCAGCTTCTCCTTGATTTGACAGACCTCTCTCGCACCTTTCCTATCTTTGTTCTATGCTTAAAGGAACTGTAATAGCCTTCCCACATACTGTACATGGCTAAATATCTGGTATTTGGATCATTCCATCCATTCTGCAGAACTCGTATTTTTTCTCACTCTATTAGCACTACAGTATATTAGTATTAGTATATTAGTACAGTATATTAGACTAAATTAGGGCCACTTCTTTCTTTCTTTCTTTCTTTCTTTCTTTCTTTCTTTCTTTCTTTCTTTCTTTCTTCCTTCCTTCCTTCCTTCCTTCCTTCCTTCCTTCCTTTCTTTTTTTTTTGGTAAACAAAAAACCGATAACAGAGAATCATGTGCCCAAAGAAATTGAATGTCTAGACGGTGACAAATGACCCCAGCTGAGAAGAATGTATGAGTAAATGGGACCCTTCCACTTAGTTGGAGCTGCTCTAGGTGACATTTTCAAAGCATTATGTCTCTAAATTAGTCACAGCCCTTCTTTAAATATTTTCAGGGTTTAAATTCTCAGCAGTCCAGCTTCCTGAAAAACCTGAGGGGAAGTGACTCCATGGAATTCAGGTCATAACTAGCGTTTTCCTTAGCTGTGGTCTCTGAAGCACCGCAGTGTTGGTTTAGTAATCTCTTAGGCTGTGTAAGTTGTTAGGGGTAACCAAAGGCAGCTGATTTCTGAAATGTTTAAGGCAGGAAATCAGGTTCTTTCATTAGTTGCCATAATAAGCTTGAGGGTAAACCACGATTTTAACTGGGTGTTTTTTGCCTTCTCTTATACAAACAATAAGTTTTTCTCTTGGCACCAGAAAGGAATGTTTACCCTGAAGAAACTGTTTTCTGCACAAATAGGGCAATTGTTTGAGGAAATGACAATATAATACAAATAATTCAGATTTTGTTATTTTTGTTCCCTTTGCATCCAAATCCGAGAACATTCTCACATGGAAAAATCTTACAGATTCTACATTAAATTCACTTGTACCCAATAGAGATGAGTTGGTTGCTGCTTTTTCTGGTGGAAAAAACAGCAGCTCACAAAAAACAAAACAAAACAAAAAGTACGAAGTGTGCGATAAAGCAATTCACACCATCAAAGTCAATGAAATCACGAGCAGAACAAAACCAGCCAAGATTAACAAGTGTCTGTTTAGGATTTCTGCTTCTCCAGCAAACTCAGGTGACACCGAGTTCAGATTTTGCTTTTCTGATGAGAAATTGTCCTTTCTGTCTGAAGGTATATATGAATGTTTGACTTGTTTAGAGGTGCTCATTGTTAGCAAAACAAAATTGCAGAAGTGTCACATATATGGGTGCACTAACATCTGTTTTGAAAAATCCAAAAATATAATTTCTATAGTTAAGTCGCAAGACTTGCAGGATTTAATTAAAGAAATGCAGAGAGCTGAGAAGTGAAGCATGCTTTTATGGTGAGTCATAGACAAACAGTTCTTTGCTGTTGGGAAGATCAACTGTACTGATACTTTCGTAAGGTTTGTTATAGGCAGAGTTTTGATTTCTTATAACAAAGTTCTATGTTGGCTTAGTTCATCCTTGGGCATCTTCAAAACTGCCCAGGACAAAACAGAATCCCACACAAACAAAAATAATTCACATACAGGTAGTCCTCAACATACGACCACAAGTAAGCCCAACATTTCTGTTGCTAAGCAAAACATTTAAGTGAATTTTGCCCCTTTTTACGACCTTCCTTGCCACAGTTGTTAAGTGAATTGCTGCATTGTTTAAGTTAGTAACATGATTGTTCAGTGCAGGGGTCCTCAAACTTTTTAAACAGGGGGCCAATTCACGGTTCCTCAGACTGTTGGGCCGGATCGGCTGGGTGGGTGTGGCTAGGTGGTCATGTGTCTAGTGGGCGTGGCTAGGTCATGTGACTAGGTGGGTGTGGCCAATTTGACAGTCCATTGAACAATGCACACAAATTAAACTTTAATTTGTTTTGCTCCTGGGGGTGTTTTATTTGCTTTTGTTTGCACGTTGCTCTTTTGGTTGCCTTTTCTTTTTAGTATATCGTTTTTTCAGTTGTTTAGGAGTCTAGTGGTCCACTTCAAGAAACTGTTTTGCAGCAATTCTTCTCAGCCCCAAGGAGTGTGAGAAATCTCTTTGTCTCTCTCCTTCTTTCTGTCTCTTTTTCTCTCCCTTTCTCCTTCTCTCTCCCTCTCTGTCTGTCTATCTCTCTCTCTCTATCTTCTGGAGGCAGGGGAGGTAAAAAACAGGCCATTTTCGCCTTTTTTGGGGGGTCTCCTTTCACCCCCCCCCCCCACCTCCAGAAGTATTCTGCAGGCCAAAATCAGGCAAAAACGGCTCATTTTTTGTCCAAAAATTGGCCTTTTTCACCCTTTTTTTGCCTCCTTTAACCCCCCCCCCCCGCAGGACCTCCCCTGCCCACCCATGCCCTTCGGCCTTACCTTTGCAACAGTAATGTGTGGTGAGCGTTGAACCATTGAAATGAGCAGAAGTGGGAAGTGCGGTTGGACAGTGGAAGATAACGGCAACGGCTGGAGGAGGCCTCCCCAGGGCCCCCATCAGCCAGGAGAAGCCAGCTATGCAGGAAGTGGCTGGGAGGAGAGAGGCAAGGGGCGGGGCTTAACCCCACCACTCCGCGGGCCGGATAAATTGGGTTGGTGGGCCACATCCGGCCCGCGGGCCGTAGTTTGAGGATGCCTGGTTCAGTGAATCTGGCTTCCCCATAGACTTTGCTTGTCAAAAGGTCACCAAAGGAGAAATCACATGACCCCGAGGCACTGCAACCATCATAAATATGAGTCAGTTGCCAAGCTTCTGAAATTTGATCACGGGGATTCTACAACGATTGTAAGTGTGAAAAATGGTCATAAGCCACTTTTTTCAGTGATGTAGTAACTTTGGTCATTAAATGAAATGTTGTGAATCGAGGACTACCTGTACTTACAAAAATATTTCAAAAAAAAAATATTGAATGAAATTATTCACTCTGACCAAAACGGGTTTCTCCCAAAAAGACAATTAAGAAACAACACAAGAATGGTCATGAACATATTAGAATATTATGAAGCTCACCCTGAAAAACAGATAGCGTTAATCTTTGTGGATGCACAAAAGGCTTTGACAATCTAAATTGGCGGTTCCTCATTACCCAATTAATTCGTATGAATTTTGGAGAAAAATTTGTAGGGACAATTAAGGTGATGTATTCTGATCAAATTGCCAAAAGAATAGTAAATGGGGACCTATCAGAGAAAATTAATATAAAAAAAGGAATTAGACAAGGATGTCCATTATCTCCCTTGCTTTTTATCTTGTCACTAGAAGTGTTGTTATCACAGATTAGACAGAATCAGGAAATAAAAGGGCTAAGAATTAAAAAAGAAGAATATAAAATGCAGGCGTTCACCATGGACTTCTTCATAGAACCGTTAGAAACAGGAATTGTATTAATGCAGGAAATAGAGGATTTTGGTAAGGTAGCAGGACTAAAAATAAACAAAGAGAAAACAAAGATATTAACTAAAAACCTTACACATAACCAAAACGAGAAATTGGAAGAGAAATTGGGAATTCAAAGAGTAAAGAAAGTAAAATATCTCGGAGTTTGGTTGACACCAAAATGTTCTTCAATAAAAGAGGATAATTACACAAAACTATTACAACAAATACAAAAGGATTTGGAAAACTGGGCGAAATTGCAGCTATCTTTAATTGGGAGAATTGCAACAATAAAGATGAATATTTTACCTAAAATTTTATTTTTATTTCAAACAGTACCAATAAAACCTGGGAAAATCGCTCCCGCTGCGAACCGGTACTACCGGTTCGCAGCGGGGCCACGCGTGGGCGCTCACTCACTCACACGCGTGCGCGCTCTTCTGCGCATGCGCAGAAGCGTTTTGATGATGTCAGGGTCAGTGGGCGGAGCCTCCCACCGGTTTTACTACCGGTTGTATAGAACCGGTGCAAACCGGGGGCAACCCACCACTGGAACCCACCCCTGGCATGCGTGTGCGATGATCAGTTGGCCTTTTTGCATGCGGCAGTGCCGGAAACTAGGAGAGCTGGTCTTCCATTTTCCTCTGGAGCATGCACGCCGGCCAGCTGATCATCGCATGTGCATGTGTGCCAGAAACCCAGAAGAGTAGCTGGCTGAAACCGGAAGTTCAGTAACTGAAACAGGAAGTTCATTTTTGGGCATGCATATGAACCCTGTGCAGCTCCTCTTCTGGGTTACGGTCCAGATGCGGTGCTGAAAAGGTTCACCATCACTGCCTTATACCATTTCGGACAAATGGCTGTCCAGTCTCTTCTTGAAAGCCTCCAGTGATGGACCATCCATAACTTCTGAAGACAAGCCATTCCACTGGTTAACTGTTTTCACCATTAGGAACCTTAGTTCCAGGTTGCTTCTCTCTTTGAGTAGTTTTCATCCATTCCTTCTTATCCTGCCTTCTGGATCTTTGGAAAATAGGTTGACCCCCTCTTCTTTGTGGCAGCCCCTCAAATACTGGAGCACTGCATAAAACACTGTCTTAAGGGGAAGATATCCAGAGTTTTTATTCCTTTGCAGTCAAGAAAAATAAACTACTTCCACGCCGTATCATTTTCAGAGTGAGGAAAAGACAGAAATGTGAGACAAGAAATATGGCTGAGAAAATAATTATGTCAGGGGCCTCTGGTGCTCCAGAAGAAGAGCTCAGTGGGAATATCACAAAAAGCAACCAAGGTCTTGCTTTAAACATCCCTCACCAAATACTTCAGTAAGCAAAAAAAGAGAGTTTTTCGAAGGTGAATGCTTGTTTCCTTCATCAAATGTTTGCATTTGAATGCTTGTCCTTTTTCCAGTAATCGTCATAAGATGGATTGCCTCCTTGCTGTGATGATTTTGATAAATGGGTCCTTAGGTTGTTAGAGTTGGCATTATTTGATAGCTTAGGATCAGGGTTGAGTTTGCTAAATACAAGTTGGCATCAACTGGAATATTTGCTGTGCCGGATCTATGGAGCAAACCTTTTTCTGTAAGAACGTGTTGGGTGAACCAGACAAGAATCACAACCAGATGTGCTAAATCTCCTTTAAAGGTAGCCCTCGACTTAGAACCATTTGTTTAAGGATCATTCAGAGTTACAACAGCGCTGAAAAAAGTGACTTACAATCATTTTTCACATTTACGACCATTGTATGGTTGCAACAATCAAAATTCAGATGCTTGGCAACTGCTTCATATTTATGAGTGTTGCGGTGTTCCAGGATTGTCTTTTCTGACCTTTGGATAAGCAAAGTCAATGGGGAAGCTAGATTCACTTAACAACCATGTTACTAACTGAACAACCGAAGTGATTCACTTAACAACAGTGACAAGAAAGATCATAAAATGGGGCAAAACTCACTTAACCAATGTTTCCCTTAGCAACATAAATTTTGGGCTCAATTGTGGTCATAAGTCGAGGACTATCTATTGTAAAGTTGCATTGACAGAATCGTGCAAATCTGAGAGTACAATTCTTCCCCTTCTCTGTTACAGCCGGAGAAAGTTAAGTGAGGGCTTCTTGCCCCACCCACTATCCTGCTGCAGGTTATGCCACCTCTTATCTAACCATTCCCTTCCCAGCATCTCGGCCTAGTGTTCCAAGGTCTTTCCCGCCGCAAAACGTCCTTATCATTCCAAAAATTATCTGAAATGAATCATTAACTTGTTACTTGTCTTCAAACAACAGCCTTAAAGACTTAAGCTAAATAGATCCATATTCCAGCTTGGCACAATATATTGAAACCAGATATCATATTAACCTACATATAACCAAAATTAATGCTAATTACACTTGTCATAGTCTATGAGTACAATCTCTAGCTCTTTAATTTGGTTATATAAATTCTGTGAGCCCAGTCATTTTCTTTTGAAACATAAATAGCAACCAATTGCCTTTAAGGTAAACACAGTCTTACAGGCTATTATGCTCAACTGTTGTTTGCTTTAACCAAAGTTTGTTGAACAAGCAATAATGTTGGTTCAGCAAACAACATTCTTATATGCCCAATCCATAAACCATGACTTAAAAATTATAGTGGCAGAATTTGTACGCTGTGCTAAGCCAACACTTGATCAATCACATTACGGCTTCTTGGAGCAGACCTCAAAGACAATATCTTCAAATTTCCTTCAGGAAATACACTTCACACAGGCTCTGCTTAAAACCTTCTAGTGAAAGAGGTTCTACCAACTCTGAGGGGCTCAGTTCTACTGTGAAATTACTCATTTATCATCTTTACCTGAAAGGAAGACAATCTTAAATTTAACATGATATCTCCCCCACAATAAGTAGCAGAAAAAAATTATGCAGAGGAACAAAAATTCAGCACAACATTCAATTTTCCCATCTCAAAGATCTGCTTAGCCAATTTCAGCAGAAAACAATCATAGACATTTCCCTCATCCTTAATAATAAATTAATAAATAAAAATTAAATAAATAAATAAATAAACAGGTCAATGCAGCGTGCTGATGTGTGTACCTTCAAGTTGCATATATCCTTGAAAATGATTCAGAAATAGCATTTTGGATCCTGTGCAGGTTTGGGCCCAACACCTGTCTGCTTTGAGCACTGAATCTTTTAAAGCACTGAATCTTTTGAAGACAGCAAGGTCCACATTTTGGACAGAGAGGACATCTGGTTTGAAAGAGGGGTCAAAGAGGCCATCTATGTCAAAACTGAATGGCCCTCTCTCAACAGAGAGGGAAGGATACAACATCATCTCTCTCCAGTCTACAACACAGTCCTTTCAGCAGTTCCAATAAAGCTCCATACCCATTTGCATTACTCAGGTGACCCTGAGGACACAGATAAACCTCCAAGTGGCCTCAACGACCCTCTAAAAGGATGCAAATGACCAGCTGTCTGCAGGGAGTATAAATCCTTCCATTCCCCACTATCCTGTCACAGTTGAAGAAGCTTCTTGGATGAGAAGCAAAATGTTTTCAAAGAGAAAAAAGAAAGTCCTGCTGCCTCTTGAAAAAGCACCTATGGGACTTTTAAAGCAAGTTTCCCAATGTTGGTAACTTTAAGATATGTGGACTTCAATTCCCATAACTCCCCAGCCAGCCATGCTAGCTGGGGAATTCTGGAAGTTGATGTCCACATGTCTTAAATTTGCCTAGATTGCCCTTGTTTTAAAGGCTTCCACACAGATATGGAAATAAAAAAAATGACACTGTTTTAAAAGTTGCCTTAACTTCAGAAACTGAATTCATTTTTAAGGCTGTCACTGACGCCTGAAAGATGTCAGGCCCCTTTAATAAATAGCAGAAAAGTTCTCCTCTCATGCTTATGCGAGGTTCAAAATACTTATTTCAAAACATGTTTGAGGCATGCCCAGTCTTAATGCATGCACATTTTAAAAAGGAGGAGAACTAGGACATTCCAGGTAATAACTATTAATTAAAATCAATTGCCTGTAAAATGTAAAAGTACCACATGTACAAAATTAATTGAGCCCCGACACCATCCTTTCTGTCACACATAAAACCACCCTTGCACACAGAAACACATACACATGCACACAATTCCTTCTATCTGCTTTCCTTCCAGTAAAAACAGGAAGGGAGGGAGGGAGGAAGGAAGACCAATATATAGATAGACAGACAAAGGTAGATAGATGATACATAGGTGGAAGGAAGGAAGAGGAAGGAAGGAAGGAAGGAAAAGAAAGAAAGAAAAAGAAAGAAAGAAAGAAAAGGAAAGAAAGAAAGAAAGAAAAAGAAAGAGAAAGAAAGAAAGAAAGAAAGAAAGAAAGAAAGAAAGAAAGAAAGAAAGAAAGAAAGAAAGAAAGAAAAAGAAAGAAGTGCAAGGAAGAGCTGCACTCAAAAGGGAAGGGAAGAGGAAAGAAGGAAATAAATCTGAATGGACATAAATAGAAAAGATTTATATTTATCTGGGCAGGAATAAAAGAAAAAAGAGAAGGGAAGGGAAGGAAAAGAAAAGCAAGAAAAGAGAAGAATTCTTTTTAGGCATAACAAAACTGGTTAAATTCACCAAGTAAGCAGCCCCGTGTCATCTAGGAAAGAACCTTTAAGCTAATCTGCAAAGGTTCATGCACTTGCTGTGTTGATATTTGCATCTATCATAGGGTTGAAAGTCTTCTAATCCAAACTCTTGCCCAGGAGTGGGATCCTCATACCATTCTGGACAAATGACTACCCAGCCTTTTCTTCCAGTGATGGAGCATTCACAATTTTAAGAAGCAGCCTGTTCCATTGTTTAATAGCTCTTCTGCACCTATGTGATGGAATGTAATCCGGATTCTCAGGAGGGATGGAATGCATTCCAGAGGAGGAAGAGACTACTCAACTCAGATAGCTTGTGTGAGAGAAAGAGAGTGAAGACAATTCCTCCGTAATAGTTCCCCAAGTATATGCTTTATGGAGTGGTAGTTTGCTTTAGTTTGGCAAATTCTAATCTATGAATAAGTAGGGTACTTTATTTTTATTTTATTTATTTAATTTGATTTATATGCCGCCCTTCTCCGGAGACTCAGGGCGGCTTACAATGTGCTCAGCAATAGCCTTCATCCTTTTGTATATTTATACAAAGTCAGCTTATTGCCCCCACAACTGGGTCCTCAATTTACCTACCTTAGAAAGGATGGAAGGCTGAGTCAACCTTGAGCCTTGGCGAAATTCGAACCTGCAGTAATTGCAGGCAGCTGGTCTTAATAACCAGCTTAATAACAGGGTGCCTTAGACCACTGTACTACCAAGGCTACTTAATATTTCTTTTGGAAGTCCCGGAAAAGGTTTGCTCTATCATAGACAACAACTCTTGCAATTTATAACAATGGGTACAATATAACATTGCCTGCCCCAGAATTGTCCCAAAGGTGCTTTTTCAAGAGGCAACTGGACTTTCTGGTTTTTCTTGGAAGACATTTCGCTTCTCATCCAAGAAGCTTCTTCAGCTCTGGCTGGATGGTGGGGAATGGAAAGCTTTATACTCCTTGCAGACAGCTGGTCATCTGCATTCTACAATGCATTCTTTGCATTCTTGCATTCTAAAAGAATGCAAATGACCAGTTGTCGGCAAGGTGTATACATCCTTCCATTCCCCAACATCCAGTCAGAGCTGAAGAAGCTTTTTGGATGAGAAGCAAAATGTCTTCCAAGAAAAACCAGAAAGTCCAGTTGCCTCTTGAAAAATTACCTTTGGGACAACCATGACCTGAATGACTGAGAATCTCCGTAGACATCTGCCCCAGAATTGTCCAACTGAGTTGGTCAGAAATGTCTTAAATCAGGGGTGTCCAACTTCGGCAACCTTAAGACCACTGGACTTCAATTCCATGTTGGCTGAGGAATTCTGGGAGTCAAAGTTCACCAGTTGTCGAGGTTGAACACCTCTTCTCTTAAAGACTTGTATGTACAGTCCATATAAAATATAATTATGGACTTTTCCAGACACATTCCTATGAAAACTGATTTTGCCCCCATTTCAACTGGATGGCATTTTGGTGGATGATATCCTTATACTTGGACTGAAAATACCAGGTTACCATTAATATAGATTTTTTTCCCCTTCTGTTCTCACCCCATCAGTACTGCAGGTGACACATTAAGGTGAATTCATGTGATGATTGCAGCTCTCACCTGGTTGAATGAATAGGTGAAATCCCAGTGATTCAAATTGCTAATCCTAGATCTTCTAAGCGTGACAGATCACCAGCCTTTCCCAGTGAATCAGCTGCACATTTCTTATGCAGACTAACGTAGTCTGTTCATATTTTGCTTTCTTGCAACAAGAGAGGCAGAGCAGATGGCATTCCCCAAGGCATTATCAGAAATTTAATCTGGATTTCAATACGGTGTATGCACCATCAATATGTATGCTATGTTCTGCTGTAAAGGTGATTTTTCAGGTTGTATCAGCTACAAGCTCCCTTTCTGAGCATGTCTGCTTCTATGCTCAGCACCTTGTATCTCGTGTTGCATTCCCCTGAAGGCTTCGCCAAAGACCAAATTTGTTCTGGCATTAAGAGAGACAGTTGTTGTGGTCTGCCAGCAGACTGCGGAGCTGGCAGTGGAGTCGGACAGCGATGAGGCTGAGGAAGAACATGGGCCAGTCCTGGAGGCTGGGAGAAGGCCCGGATGAGGGCTCTGCGTCGGAGGCAGAGATGGGGTCAGGGCCATTGGGAAGTGATGTACAGACTTCGGAGCCTCCAGAGGCTGACAGTAGAGAGGCAGAGGAACAGGAGGAGCCTGTTCCTAGTGCACATATGAGAAGAGCTGCCAGAAGGCAGGAGCAGCTAAAGCAGAGAGGACGACTCAGGAGTAAGGCCAAGAGATGATTGGCCCCTCCCATAAGGCTTAAAAGACCAGCAACGGCTCTTGGCCTCTTTACCGGAAAACAACCATTGAGAGATTTGCTTCTTGTTTGGCTGTAGTTATTTCTTCTGTTCCTGAACTGTTGCCAAGAAAAGCCTTTAGCAGTTTGTCTAATTATCCCAAGGTCAGAGATAAACTAAAGACTGGTGTTTTAAAGACTTTGCTTCCATTTCATTTAGAATACGCTGAGAATAAATTAATTCTCAGCTGTTTTAATAAAATCTGTTTGTTTTTTGGAACTGTTTTGCATTTAATATCAACTACGTGGGCCTGAGTCACAACAACAGTTGCTTGAAATCTTGAATCTAGATTTGCTTGCTATGAATTCATCGTTAACGTCTGGAAAATCATTTTCATCCTTGGGAAGTCCCCCTCAATTCTTTTGCTTGTCGTATGCATAAGACAGTATCTAAAGTTTGGGCTTCTTCCCTTTTTGCTACCAGTACAGATAGTCCTCGACTTACAACAGTTCATTTGAGTTTAATGAAAAGAAGGACTAGGGGTGACAGTGATAGCAGCAATATCTCAGGGGCTGCCACAAAGAAGAAGGAGCCAAGCTATTCTCCAAAGCACCTGAGGGCAGGACAAGAAGCAATGAATGGAAGCCAATCACGGAGAGAAGCAACTTAGAACTAAGGAGGAATTTCCTGACAGTTAGAACAATTAATCAGTGGAACAACCTGCCTCCAGACGTTGTGAATGTTTCAACACGAAAAGATTTTAAGAAGAGATTGGATAACTGTTTGTCTGAAATGGTTTAGGGCAGTGATGGCGAACCTATGGCACATGTGCTGGAAGGGGCATGCAGAGCCATCTCTCTGGATACTGTTCTGTCCCCGTCTCACACACACACACAAACAGATAGCCAGGGGTTAAATAAAACTGGCATAAACCAGTTAGCTCTATGCAATGAAAATTCACTTTAATGTATGCCAACTAGCATACATTCAAAGTGACAATAAAGTTATTCTAAATCTAAGTCTAAGATGGCACTGAAGTCTTTGGGCTTCTCTTAGATCAGGGGTTCCCAATCTCCAGTCCATGGACTGGCATTGGGCTGCAGCATGCCAGAAACTGGGCTGTGCAAACAAACGAAATGTCAGGGTTCCAAGTAACACCCCTAATGAAAGAAGACTCCGAGGCTTGAATTTCCTCAAAGTTCCATTTTATTAGAGATGTCATATTGGCACATATGGGAAAACCCGAATCTGAAAGTTTCCAGGTTTTCCCCACCCAAAAGAAAGTTCAAGTCCCTGCCCAGTACTCACAAGTCCATCACATGGTCCAATCAGGCACCATCCAAAACTGGAGATGCCTCCCAGTCACCTCATTGCAGCTGCAGGGCAAGGTGGCCTTGACTCTCTGAGAAAATAATGTTATTTTGACTACCTATCACCCATACTCTATGCAATCCTCCTTCTTAATTTCCCACAGTAGAAAATATGGCAGGCCTGAAGGTCCAAATGTAAAAGATGGCTTCCAGGTCTGACAGGAAGCCCCATTCATGGGATGTAGGCAGCATGCAAACCCCCCCACTCCGGTCTCTGAAAAAACCTTTATCCATGGAATCAATCCCTGGTGCCCAAACATTTGGAGGCCGCTGTCTTAGATGACCACTAAGTGCTTCTTTTATTCTTCATTTTTTATTCTAGATGAGAAGGAATCAGTAAAATCGTAAGTACAGGTAGTCCTCGAGTTACGACCACAATTGAGCCCAAAATTTCCGTTGCTAAGCAACACCATTGTTAAGTGAATTTTGCCCCCATTTTACAATCTTTCTTGCCACGGTTCTTAGGTGAATCATTGCAATTGTTAAGTTAGTAGCACGGCTGTTAAATCTATCTGGCTTCCCTGTTGACTTTGCTTGTCAGACGGTCACAAAAAGTGAGACACTTTTTGACACTGTCATAGAAACATGCTAGTCACCAAGTCTCTGAATTTTGATCATGTGACCATGGAATTTCTGCAACGGTTGAAAGTGTGAAAAATAGTCATAAGTCACTTTTTTCAGTGCTGTTGTAACTTTGCTTGTGCAAATTGAGACTCTAGAAAGAGTGCAGAGAAGAGCAACAAAGATGATCAGGGGACTGCAGGCCAAAACATATGAAGAACGGTTGCTGGAACCGGGTATATCTAGTTTAATGAAAAGAAGGACGAGGGGAGACATGATAGCAGTGTTCCAATATCTCAGGGGCTGCCACAAAGAAGAGGGAGTCAAGCTATTCTCCAAAGCACCTGAGGGCAGGAGAAGAAGCAACGGGTGGAAACTAATCAAGGAGAGAAGCAACCTAGAACTAAGAAGAAATTTCCTGACAGTGAGAACAATTAATCAGTGGAACAACTTGCCTCCAGAAGTTGTGAATGCTCCAACACTGGAAGTTTTTAAGAAGAGGTTGGATAACCATTTGTCTGATGTGGTGTAAGGTTTCCTGCCTAAGCAGGGGGTTGGACTAGAAGACCTCCAAGGTCCCTTCCAACTATTCTATTCTATTCTATTCTATTCTATTCTATTCTATTCTATTCTATTCTATTCTATTCTATTCTATTCTATTCTATTCTAAATGGTTGTAAGTGGAGGACTATCCCTAGTCATATGGAGATTCTCTCTTACATTTTTTTTTAAATTTGTTTTGTATGCCGCCCTTCTCCGGAGACTCAGGGCGGCTTACAATGCATTAAGCAATAGCCTTCATACTTTTGTATATTTATACAAAGTCAGCTTATTGCCCCCACAAACTGGGTCCTCATTTCACCTACCTTAGAAAGGATGGAAGGCTGAGTCAACCTTGAGCCTTGGAGAGATTCGAACCAGCAGTAAATTGCAGGCAGCTGTGTTAATAACAGGGTGCTTAGACCATTGTACTATCAAGGCTCTTACATTTGTTGGAACCCCTTTCAAAATCTGTAAGATAAATACAATAAATTTCATATTTGAAGCCCTTAAGTACATTGTGGCTTTTCTTTTGAATCATTCAGGATTGGTCCTAGATTAATGCAACTCTCCCACTGCTATTGCAACAGATTTTACCGTAATTAAATCACACATGCACAGACACAGGAAATGCATGCACATATAACATTTCCCCGGAGGGCACTCAATTTCCCAGAGCAATGAAGATATAATTATCTTGATGTAAATCACCGCCTGATAACTAGGAAGGGTTGCCCTTTCCTCATCTTGAGTTCACTGGGAGATTTTATCTCTTTGACAAGAACTGTCAGACGAAGCAGCTGGATTTTGTGGAAAAAAAGAAGGCAGCGTGTCTGAAGGAAAAACAAACAGGAAGAAGAAGGGATACCTCTGGAGATCTCTTGCTCCCCATTCATGATTTGTGGCTAAACTGATTGCACAGAAATGTGGTGCAAAAAAGATGTCCAGAGCAGGGGTGGGTTCTACTTACTTTACTACCGGTTCGCAACGGGGCTGTACACGCTCTTCTGCGCATGCGCAGAAGCATTTTGATGACGTCGGGGTCAGTGGGCGGAGCCTCCCGCCGGTTTTACTACCAGTTCTATAAAACCGGTGCGAACCGGGGGCAACCCACCTCTGGTCCAGACCCTAGAAAGAATGCAGAGGAGAGCAGCAAAGATGATAATGGATTTGGAGGTTAAACCAAAGGATGAACAATTGAGGGAACTAGGCAGGGGTGGGCTTCAAAAATTTTAGCAAGGGGTTCTCTGCCTGGTTGCTGGGTGGGCGTGGCCTAGTCGGCCTCCTGCATCACAGCATGGGGGCGGGGGCATTTTTGTCCTCCCCAGGCTCCGGAGGCTTTTCTCAAGCCTCCAGGAGGGCGAAAATGGCCTCCCCAGGCTCCAGAGGCCCTCTGGAGGCCATAAATGGGCCTATTGTTTTTTGTTTTTCACCCTCCCCTAACTTCCGCACGTGCCCTGAACTTACCTTCATCCAAAACGGGCCATGTGGGGACTCCTGGGATGGGCAGGGTGGGATAGGTGGGGCCAGCCAGGAGTGGGATTTGGGGGTCTCCGAACTGCACAGAATCTTAGCTAGAGGTTCTCCCGAACCCCTGCGAACTGTTAGCAGCCCACCCCTGGAACTAAGTATGTCTAGTCTAGCGAAGAGAAGGACAAGAGGTGATACAATAGCAGTTTTCTAGTACTTGAGGGGTTGTCACAGAGAAGCAGGGTCAACCTATTCTCCAAAACACCTGAGACCAGGACAAGAAGTATCGGGTGGAAGATCATTAAAGAGAGATCCAACCCAGAAGGAGAAATTTCTTGACAGTGAAAACAATTAATCTATGGAATGGTTTACTTCTGGAAGTTGTGGGTTTCCATCACTGGAGGTTTTCAAAAAGAGACTGGACAGCCACTTGTCCAGCATGATGTAGGATTTCTTGCTTGAGCCAGGGGTTCGTGTAGAAGACTGCTAAGGTCCCTTCTAAGTATATTATTCTGTATTCTATGTGGATTCTGTGGAAAATCAGGGTTAACTTTGGCAAAGAATCATTTCAGAAGTCCTTGGCTAGATGGAAATTTGTGAGCTAACTGCACACACTAGACTTGATAGATTTTCTTGAGAATTGTTGCTTTCAAGTCACTGAATCATATCCAACACTTCACAGCCCCATGAACCATAGCATAACAGAATAACAGAGTCGGAAGGGACCTTGGAGGTCTTCTAATCCAACCCCCTACTCAAACAGGAGACCCTATACCATTTTGGAAAAGTGGCTGTCCAGTCTCTTCTTGAAAACCTCCTGTCAGCACTCCAAGCTACATTCACTCCAGTGCTGACATAAGGAAGAGAAGAGGATGCTTGACCTTTCACCTACTTATTTTCCCTGAAGATATTATCCCCTAGGAGATGGGATGGGAGGGGGGACATTCCTGTGAGCTGAAGTAGTAGATATGGGGAGAGTGACTTGGAAGATGGCCAATGAGATGCAGAGAATTGGGGAACGGAAAGGGAGAGTTTGGGGTCAGAAGGTCAGTGCTGACTACGATGGAGTCGGGGACAGATTGTTGTGCTCAATAAATGAAAGATTTCATCAAAGACTATTTGTTTGGAAATGCAATTTATTTGAGACGACATCGTAACCTGACACCTCCAGTGATGGATCAACCATAACTTCTGAAGGCAAGCTGTTCCACTGGTTAATTGTTCTCATAGTTAGGAAGTTTCTCCTTAGTTCCAGGTTGCTTCTCTGTTTGATTAGTTTCCATCCCTTGTTTCTTGTCTTGCCTTCTGGTGCTTTGGAAAATAGGTTGACCCCCTCTTCTTTGTGAAGAAGATGCCAGGATCACCTGTCATTCACTGTCTCCCAGAGTTTTCCTAAACCCATGTTCATTGCTTCATTGACATTCTCTAACCATCTCATCCTCTGCCATTCCCTTCTCCTTTTGCCTTCAATCTTTCCCAACATCGGGGTCTTTTCCAACGTGTTCTCATTTGGTGGCCAAAGTATTTGATCTTCAGCTTCAGCTTCAGCATCTGTCCTTCCAAAGAACAATCAGGGTTGATTTCCTTTAGGATTGACTGATTGGATCTCCTTGCAGTCCAATGGATTCTCAAGAATCTTCTCCAGCACCACAATTCAAAAGCATCAATTCTTTGGTGCTCAGACTTCCTTATGGTCCAATTCTTGCAGCAATACACTGGACAAGAGCAGATGTGGCAATAATTAATATCTTGGAAAGTTTCAGAAGAGGCTTGAATAAAACAGAGTTGTCAACGCCTGGAATGCATTACCTTACTCTGTGGTTTCTTCCCCAAATCCCCAAAACTTTAACCTTAGACTGTCTACTGTAGACCTCACCCCATTCCTAAGAGGTCTGTAAGGGGCGTGCATAAGCGCACCAGCGTGCCTACCATCCCTGTCCTAATGTTTTCTTTTATTTGTATCCTTTTCATGTATTTATAATTATGTTTTTTTTTAATTGAAAAAGTTTTACAAATACAAATTTTCCCATTCCCCCCCCTTTCCCTCCCTAACCCTACCTAGCCCTCCCCTCC
This sequence comes from Pituophis catenifer annectens, assembly GCF_029215685.1. NCBI lineage: Eukaryota > Metazoa > Chordata > Lepidosauria > Squamata > Colubridae > Pituophis > Pituophis catenifer. Next base: position 8,271,875 of record NW_027256886.1, on the reverse strand, counting down.
TCCCATGACTTCCCCAAGGTGAAATCCAAATCCACATCATATTATATCATACTTTACCGCCCTTCTAATCTCCCCCCTGTGTACTATACATTTCTACATAACATTGAACTATTCTACCCCCTATATACTATACATTTCTACACAACATTCAACTAAAAGCTATCTGATACTTCCTAGTTTGGTATTTATTCTGCACATAATCTATCCATTTCTTCCACTCCCATGCATAAGTCTCTTGAGTCCGGTCTTTTAAGTATGCTGATATCTTCGCCATGCTTGATGAAATAAATAAAATAAAATAAAATAAAATAAAATAAAATAAAATAAAATAAAATAAAATAAAATAAAATAATAAAATAAAATAAAATAAAATAAAATAAAATAAAATAAAATAAAATAAAATAAAATAAAATAAAATGGATGATTAGGGGACTGGAGACTAAAACATACGATGAACGGTTGCAGGAACTGGGCATGGCTAGTCTAGTGAAGAGAAGCACCAGGGGAGACATGAAACAGCAGTGTTCCAATATCTGAGGGGCTGCCACAGAGAGGAGAGGGTCAAGCTATTTTCCAAAGCACCTGAAGGCCAGACAAGGAATAATGGATGGAAACTGATCAAGGAGAGATTCAACCTAGAAATAAGGAGGAACTTTCTGACAGTGAGAACAATCAACCCATGGACAGAAGTTGCCTTCAGAAGTTGTGGGAGCTTCATCCCTGGAGGCTTTCAAGAAAAGATTGGATGGCCATTTTGTCAGAAATGGTGTAGGGTCTCCTGCTTGGGCGAGGTTGGACTAGATGACCTACAAGGTCCCTTCCAACTCTGTTAACCTCTTAAATCTGTTAAATTGTGGAGGAAAATCCTGCCAATGGATTCTTTTCTTAATGGCTAAAATCTCCCAGGGGTATTTGCGACAGGGATAAAAAAAAAAAAAGTCAAAATACTTGCTATGGCTTCACAGTCAAAGCTCTGTCCCATTTTAACATGCGTTGTGCACGCAGTGACGATGCAATCACTTTGATTGGTATAAGATGGTGCTGAACCCCAAGGCTTTAAAAAATTAGGTCCCTACACTTTAATCAGAAGATCAGTGAAATTATAGCCTAACTTGATTAATCACTATGGGCAAATTTGAATTATAACAAGTAAATTTTAATCAGCAGTCCTATTAGTTATTGACAAGCATGGTTAATTTTTTTTTGAGGGGCGGGGGCAGTTTCAGTAATAAGAAGGAAACAAAATTTTAAAAATGGCTTTTCCTTCTTCTGAGGTAGCTTTTGCTGATTGAGTTCTAAATTGTTTGACAGCTCGTTCAGCATTTCAGAAACATGTCAGTATTAAGCGCTTACACATATCTATTAGAGCTGTCCGCAAATTGAATTGATTAATCAAACAGGTTTTAACTGATTCTTTGTTTAATTAGCGTAGCAATTCTTTACAGACTTCCTGAGAAGAAGCTCTCCTGACCCAAACAAGTTTACTCCTTGTGAGTAAACATATGCAAAAGATTTTCATTGCGTGTCTATATCATATCATTGAATCAATACTTTTGAGAAACTGTGCTTCCTGCTTGTTATGGATGTTGTGTGTACGTTAAATGGAGGTGGTCATACATTAAAAATAAACATTTATAATGTTTATTCCATGGGCTTTTAGATCGCTTCACTCAGTACAAATCTAAGCAGCGTTCCACAAAGCAATGTAACAAGAATAATCAATATGAATCAACACATAAAAATATAGGTAATATTCTAGTAACATAAAAACAATCTGGATTTCTCATATCTATTTATTTATTTTATTTATTTATTTAGTTTGTCAAACATGTACAAGGTAACAGGTATAAGTATAAACATGGACATGAACACATGAAATGGATACGAATAAATGGGGACATTAGGACAGGGACAGTAGGCACGCTGGTGCGCTTATGCCCGCCCCCTTTACGGACCTCTTAGGAATGGGGTGAGGTCCACAGTAGACAGTTTAAGGTTGAAGTTATGGGGGTTTGAGGATGTAACAACGGAGTCAGGTAGAGCATTCCAGGCATTGACCACTCCATTGCTGAAGTCGTATTTTCTGCAAACGAGTTTGGAGCGGTCTACCTTGAGTTTGTATCTATTGTTTGCCTGTGTATTATTGAGGTTGAAGCTGACGTAGTCATTGACAGGTAGGACGTTGTAACAGATAATTTTGTGTATTATGCTTAGGTCACACCTTAGACTCCTACTTACCTATTCAGATCCACAACAATGTATTATAAAGAACTAGGCAATCAGATGAAAGAATTTCCCAAGGTTATACAATATATAGAATATATCTATCTGGAAAAACTCAGAGAAAATTGGCATTTTCTATCAATTTCCCAAAATGCCAAGAAGGCAATCTGGGCTGTCTCATTGTTTCAAGCATTGGAACCATCACAGATGCAAAATCAGATTTTATGTCTCAGTACTTGGATCTTATGCCACCAGAACTCCGGGGTGGGTTCTGCTTACCTTTACTATTGGTTTGCAGTGGGAGTGCGCGGGAGCGCTTGCTTCGCTCGTGCGTGCTTCGCTCGCATGTGCTTCTGTGCATACGCAGAAGCTTCTGTGCATGCGCAGATCACCCATGATGATGTTGTGGCAGGTGGGTGGAGCCACCTGCTAGTTTTACTACCGGTTCTATAGAACCGGACCGAACCGGGAGCAACCCACCACTGCAGCACTCCCAAATACGTCCTGAAATCCATTGATATCTAATAATGATATCACTTTAGCTACCATTGATATTGAGATTTTATACACCAATATCACCCACAAACATGGACTTCAAGTAATATCTCAGGGGCTGCCACAAAGAAGAGGGAGTCAAGCTATTTTCCAAAGCACCTGAGGGCAGGACAAGAAGCAATGGGTGGAAACTAATCAAGGAGAGAAGCAACCTAGATAGAACTAAGAAAGAATGTCCTGTCAGTTAGAACAATTAATCACTGGAACAACTTGCTTCCAGAAGTTGTGAATGCTCCAACACTGGAAGTTTTAAGAAGAGATTGGATAACCATTTGTCTGATATGGTATAGGGCAGTGATGGCTAACCTTTTTGCCATCGCGTGCCAGGAGCTGGGGTGGGGTCGCATGCGCACTTACCAACACTCATAATTCTATGCGCCCAGTCTGAGCGCATGCTTATGTGACCCCCCCCTCACTCCCCCCGCTCCTGACACGTGATGGCATGGTAGGCCCATTTTTCTGTCTCCCCAGCCTCCAGAGCCTTTCTAGGGGTCTGGGGAGGGCAAAAACAGCCTTCCCCACCCCCCCCAGAAGCCCTCCAGAGGCTGAAAACGGCCCGTTTGCCAACTTCTGGTCCCACCAGAAGTTGGCCAACAGGCCATTTATGGCCTCCAGAGGGCTTCTGGGGGGGTGGGGAAGGCCGTTTTCGCCCTCCCCAGACCCCTAGAAAGGCTCTGGAGGCTGGGGAGACAGAAAAATGGGCCTTCCCCACCACCACCCCGAGGTCCTCCGGAGGCAGGAAACAGCCTGTTTCCCGACTTCTGGTGGGCCCAGAAGGCTTGAAAATGAGGTGGCTGAGCTCGTGTGCCCACTGATATGGCTACGCGTGCCACCTGTGGCACGTGTGCCATAGGCTCACCATCACAGGTATAGGGTCTCCTGCCTAAGTAAGGGTTTGGACTTGAAGACTCCAAGGTCCCTTCCAACTATTCTATTCTATTCTATTCTATTCTATTCTATTCTATTCTATTCTATTCTATTCTATTCTATTCTATTCTATTCTACTCTACTCTACTCTACTCTACTCTACTCTACTCTATCCTTCAGGAACATCACCACTGATGTCAACACAGTATATGCTTCCACAATATGCCAACATCTTTATGGGTGACCTAGAGCTACACTTTCTCACTTCCTATCCTGCAAAGCCCCTCCTTTACTTGGAATTCCCTTTGTGGCATTTTAATAATTTGGCTCTAGGAAAAGGATGTCTATGGAGATTCTCAGTCATCCAGGTGATAGTGGTCCCCAAGGTGCTTTTTCAAGAGGCAGCTGGACTTGCCTCTTGAAAAACCTTTCAAAGCTGAAGAAGCTTCTTGGACGAGAAGCAAAATGTCTTCAAAGAAAAACAATAAAGTCCAATTGCCTCTTGAAAAAGCACCTTTGGGACTAGGAAAAGGATCTTATCAAATCCAATCACATCCATCCCCCCCATCAGCTTCAGCCTTGACCTACCTGCAGTACAAATCCACTTCCTTGATGTCACGGTAAAACTACACAATGGACAACCAAGCAGGTTAAATATGGCATGTGAACGGAGCCATACAATTAGGTCGTTTTAATACAAGTTTAGTCAACTTTACGTCTGTTAAGTCTGCATCAACATCTCTTCAACAAACTGCGGTTATTGAAGCCAACCTATTTGCTATTCTTTGCAATCCTTTTTTTAAAAATCCCAGGTCGCAGAAGAAAATATTTTAAACGCTGGAACCTTTCCATTTTACTCACAAGTAGCTCCAGAGTTCTCTTTTGTGTATTGTTTAATTCTCTTTTGTGTGTTGTTTGTGGGCAAGACACCTAACACCTGTTCAGGTGGATTCTCTGAGGCTTGTAGAAAGGACACTTGAAAAGTTTTGAGCTAAACTCGCAAATATGCAGAATGCTAGAAACAATGAACAAACATTCCATTGTAGCATACATGGCTGTGCACACATACAACACTGGAAGCGAGTAATCTTAAGGACAAATGCAGTTGTTGCTTATTTGCAAACTTTGTGATCAGGGGCTCCAACTCTTTTGTCTTTTTGCTGTTCTACAAACAACTCTTGAGTGCAGCCACCAGGACATCAAAGGCCTTTTAAGTTGATCAGTTGCATCATGAAGGACATACCTGCGCAGGCAATGCTAAGATAACCAATAGCCAAGTTACTGAAGGTGCGTCTCAATGTATTAAGGAGAAATTTCCTGACAGTGAGAACAAGTAATCAAACAAGGTTGCCTCCTGGATTTGTGGGTGCTCCATCGCTGGAGGTTTTCAAGAAAAGATTGGACAGCCATTTGCCCAGGATGGTATAAGATCACCTGCTTTGGGCAAGGGGTTGGATTAGATGACCTTCAAGGCCCCTTGCAATCCCATGGTTCTATATTTCCTTGTCAGGTTTTTAACAGATTAACAGAGTTGGAAGGGACCTTATAGGTCATCTAGTCCAACCCCCCGCTCAAGCAGGAGACCCTACACCATTTCTGACAAATGGCAGTCCAGTCTTTTCTTGAAAGTCTCAAGTGATGAAGCTCCCACAACTTCCGAAGGCAACTTCTGTTCCATTGGTTGATTGTTCTCACCGTCAGAAAGTTCCTCCTCATTTCTAGGTTGAATCTCTCCTTGGTCAGTTTCCATCCATTATTCCTTGTCAGTCCTTCAGGTGCCTTGGAAAATAGCTTGACCCCTTCCTGTCTCCCCTGGTCCTTCTCTTCACTAGACTAGCCATGCCCAGTTCATGTAACTGTTCTTTGTATGTTTTAGTCTCCAGTCCCCTAATCATCCTGGTTACTCTCCTCTGCACTTTTTCTAGAGTCTCAACATCTTTTTTTATAGTGTGGTGACCAAAACTGGATGCAGTACTCTAGGTGTGGTCTTACTAGGCCTTTATAGAGTGGTATTAGTACCTCACTTGATCTTGATTGTAGCCCTCTGTCTTTATAGTTCTGCGTTGTGTACATATTCTATGCAAGGTAATGAAACTAAAGCAAACCTTGTTGACTCCAGCCCCTCAGATCATGATTAAGCAATTTATGGCAGTTACTTAGGAGGCACTTTAGCAGTAGATGAAAAGTCAATATACACTCACTACATAAAAAGTGTGGATGACAACATGCGGACAACCTGGCCTGCATTTGAAAGCTAAATTGGGTTTGGGTATGAGTAGTAAATGGATGGGAGCAATTCAGAGGTGGGTTTCAGCAGGTTCTGATCAGTTCTGGAGAACCAGTAGCAGAAATTTTGAGTAGTTCGGAGAACCGGTAGTAAACATTCTGACTGGCCCCACCCCCATCTATTCTCTGCCTCCCAAGTTCCAGATGATCGGGAGGAAATGGGGATTTTGCTGTAACCTTCCCCTGGATTGGGTACAGAATGGAGATTTTACAATATCCTTCCCCTGCCACGCCCACCAAGCCACGCCCACTAAGTCACACCACGCCCACCAACCCATGCCCACAGAACCGGTAGTAAAAATTTTTTGAAACCCACTACTGGAGCAAGGATCAAAAAAATCTAAATCTGTAGGTGCGGATTTACAAGGAAAGAAATTTATCAGAAGGCAGTAGCAACGCCCATGAAATTATTAGTTTGTGAGTGTGATCTTCAGGGGGAAAAATGTACTTTAAAACACTGTAGCTTTTAGAAATACAAAAGTAAGCACTTTGGTGGCCTTTACTCCCAAATAATAGAGAAGTTTAGATGAAACCTGCCTCAATATTTATTTATTTATTTTTCATATTTGTATACCGCCCTACTCCCGAAGGACTCAGTGACTGTGAGAGAGATCTTGGAGTCTTAGTGGACACTCACTTAAATATGAGCCAGCAGTGTGTGGCAGCAGCCAAAAAAGCCAGTTCAATCCCAGGTTGCATTAATAGAGGGACAGAATCAAGATCAGGGGAAGTATTAGTACTGCTTAATAAGACCACATTTGGAATATTGCATCCAGTTTTGGTCTCCATATTATAAAAAAGATGATGAGATTCTGGAAAGTGCAGAAAAGAGCATTAAAGATGATTAGGGGACCGGAGGCTAAAACATATGAAGAACAGTTACAGGGATTGGTTATGTCTAGTGAAAAGAAGGACTCGGGGCAACATGATAGCAGGGTTCCCATATTTGAGGGGCTGCCATAAAAAAGAGGGGGGGGGGGTGTCCAGCCTATTTTCCCAAAGCATCAGAAGGCAAGACAAGAAACAATGGATGGAAACTAATCAAGGAGAGAAGCAACCTAGAACTAAGGAGAACATTCCTATCAGTGGGCACCACCAACTAATGGAACTACTTGCCTCCTGAAATTGTGTGTGCTCCATCACACATAAAGAAAAGACTGGACAGCCACTTTTCTGAAATAGTATAAGTCAGGGGACTGCAACCTTAAACACTCAAAGAGCCATTTGGACCCATTTCCCACAGAAAAGAAAACACCGGAAGCCACAAAACCCTTCCCATGACTATTTCTTGAGCGGCCACAAAACTAGCATATATAATTGAATTAAACATTCTGTTTTCTTCTGAAACTTTTCTTGGATTTCTCATGGTTGGCCTACTGGGAGTTGAATAGCTTAATAATCGTGTGCCGGCAGGTGTCGCACATTGGCGGTTGTGACGCATATTTTGAACGACAGGGAGCCGCAGCAGAGGGGTGAAAGAGCCACATGCGGCTCCAGAGCCACAGATTGCTGACCCCTGGAATAGGTTCTCCTGCTTGAGCAGGGGGTTGGACTAAAGCACCCCCAAAGTCCCTTCCAACTCTGTTCTGAAAAGAACCTCTTCAGTCACAAACATTGTTAAGTAGTGAGTCTGGAAGTATCTGGCCGCAGAATGCCTGAAGCACAAACCTTTCATGTATCCCAAGTTAAAATAAAATGATGTAAAATAAATTGCCCCAAGGAAAGAGAATTTGTAGTCCATGCAAATTGCACTAAATTACCTGAAAGGTAATTTTTTTTTTATTTTGCTTATGTGATTCAAACAAACAATTCTTCTGGTTGGAACAGCAAGCATTAAAGCCCAATTCCTCAACCCCTGGATTTTATTAGCCATTTTCCTGATTTCTGTGCTTTAACAAGGCATTAGCAATGTTAAAGACGGCTTTGGGAACACACATTTCAAGCAAGTCTGCACAATGCTAAGTGCAAGAAGCTCGCGTTTTTAAAAAGAGCAAGAGCAAGATAGAGAAAAGCAATAAAAACTAACGTTTGTCCTGACTGTAACTTTTGTTTTAATCAAAGGAGGTTATCATAAAGGATATCTCATCTGTGTTGAACAATGCCACTATCTGACTTCACAACAAGAATTCCTTGCCGTCTGCGAACTTTCCAACATCAATCTCTGTGATAAATGGAAGGTTTCCTTTCATGATGGCAATTTTTGGAACCAATGATCTTGTGAGGTATTGTTGTGGTCGGCCAACAGCCTACGGAGCTGGCAGTGGAGTCGGACAGTGAGGAGGCTGGGGAGGAACATGGGGCAGTCCTGGAGTCTGGGGAAGGCTTGGACAAGGGCTGTGCGTCGGAGGCAGAGATGGGGCCAGGGCCATCTGGGAGTTATGAGCAGACTCCGGAGCCTCCAGAGTTGGACATCAGAGAGGCAGAGGAACAGGGGGAGCCTGTTCCTAGTCCGCGCATGCACAGAGCTGCCAGAAGGCAAGAACAGCTAAAACAAAAGCGACGACTCAGGAGTAAGGCCTGGAGATGATTGGCCCCTCCCATAAGTCTTAAAAGAGGAGCAAAGGTACCTGGGCCCTTTGCAGGAAAGCAACATTGTTAATTCTGTTCCCAGTTGGCATCTCTGTTTAATTCTGGACTCCATGTGGCTTTGCCAAGTAGGTCTTTGGCAGTGTCAAGGGGGATAAAGGTTGGTGATTATCCCGAAGGACTTCTCCCGAAGGATTTTTTGCAACTAATTGGGACTCAGCTATGAATGAACGTAATTCACAGCTGTTGAAATAAAAGAGGTTTTTGGGACTACTTGTGTGTTTTAATGACTCAGGAAGCCTAGGTCACAACAGGTATAATAAGGATTACCTTCCGAAGAGAAAGAGAAAAAAATATTAACGTGAACGAAGACGTATTTATTGAAGCCAATATTAAAAAGGCAAGGTACATGTAAATATGTAATAAATGCAATATATTACTAAAATGCTGAATGTTCTGCCCCAGGCAGTGTCCAGTTAAATGCTTCTAAGTGGTCTAGAAAAAGATAGCAAAAGTAGATGCAATTTACACATTCCAACAGACAATATATTCTTGGACAATCATTATGTATATTAGGAAAAGGCTATTTGTCTAACTAGTTGGTCAGGCAATATATAGTATAAACTAACAATGTATGTTTGCAGTTAAAAGGTATTATATTGCTTTAAGACTGTATTGCATCACCTTGTATCCTGATTGGCTAAGCTCTGTAGCCAATGTACTTAAGGGAAGTCTGAATCATGGCTTGTGTGGACACTACACCATTTGTCCTGCTTATTTGCTGTAACTCTCTACCTGATCTCTCTGCATGATCACTGTTTGATCATAGCTACATGTTGCTTTCTACTATTTATTGAATGCTTTTATATTGAACTTGTTCCTGTTTTGAAACTCAAGAAGAACTGTTTTATTGTGTATGACTACAACTGGTAAGAAGACTTTGTACTTGAACTATCCCCGGATTGATCTTTTAACTCTCGCCTTATCTGTGTATGACTTGGATTGTTTTTGGACTTTGCTTTACTTTTTCTTAAAAGTAAAAGACTACCACAACTCAGTGTGCTTGTATGTTAACTGTGATTATTCACAACCACTCCCAGTCGTTTTCATGCGTATACTCAAAGGGTACTCTGCTCAATAACCCACAACATCGGTCATGAGCCAAGAATATCCTTAACAATGTATTTTTCCTCTTGAAACAAAAAATATTGTTCCAAATCTGTTCTTCAAAAAACAAGAAAAGACTAATTCGCTTGTCATCAAGTAAGGCATTTAAAAGATGGAAAGAGGAGCCCCATCTTGCTCCACGTGCCCCAAAATATTAAGAACTCCCCGAAAATAAGGCCAAGTGCTTATTTTGGGGTTAAAAAAATATAAGACAGGGTCTTATTTTCGGGGAAACACGGTAAGCAGTTTACAGAGTCAGCATATTTGCCCCCAACAATCTGTGTCCTCATTTTACCAACCTCGGAAGGATGGAAGGCTAAGTCAACGTTGAGCCTAGTGAGCCTCGATCTGCCAAGCTGCAGGCAGCCGGTGATCAGCAGAAGTAGCCTGCAGTACTGCACTCTAACCACTGCGCCACCGCGGCTCATAAGTATGTAAAAGGTAAGTATGAAAAAGGGTCATAAGTCTTTTTTTTTAGTGATGTTGTAACTTTGGTCACTAAAAGAAATGTTACAAAATGGAGACTTCCTATATATAAAGTTCATCGGTCAATCTTACATTCATGTCACTGTGAATATTATCCCCTTGTCTTATTTGCTAACAAACTTTAATTGGGTAATAAGCGAATGATCAAGGCTAATAGGAAAGTCAGGCAGGCCTTCTTCCACATTGGAAGGGCTGGCAAAAGATATTGATGTTTCTTTATGATGTTTAAAAAGCGTAGCTTCTCCGGTAATATCGCACTACTAACCAGAGCATACAAAACATTTGCTAGACCAATTCTTGAATACAGCTCATTTGTCTGGAACCCCCACTGCATATCGGACATTAATACAATTGGACGTGTCCAGAAATATTTCACAAGTAGAGTCCTCCACTCCTCTGCTTGCAACAAAATACCTTATGCCACCAGACTTGAAATTCTGGGCCTAGAAAACGTAGAACTATGCCGTCTTCGGTCTGACCTAAGTGTAGCTCATAAAATTTCCTACCTGTCAATGACTACTTCAGCTTCAACTACAACAGGAGCCTGGATAGCTCTGCAGACTAAGCACTGTAATTTAACACCAGCTGCCTGCAATTACTGCAGGTTCGAATCTCTCCAGACTCAAGGTTGACTCAGCCCTCCATCCTTTCTAAGGTAGGTAAATTGAGGACCCAGTTTGTGAGGGCAATAAACTGACTTTGTATAAAATATACAAAAGTATGAAGGCTATTACTTAACGCACTGTAAGCCACCCTGAGTCTCCGGAGAAGGGCGGCATATAAATCAAATTAAAAAAAACAAACAAACAATACATGAGCACACAATAGATACAAACTTAAAGTGAACCGCTCCAAACTCGATTGCAGAAAATATGACTTCAGCAACAGAGTGGTCAATGCCTGGAATGCACTACCTGACTCTGTGGTTTCATCCCAAAACCCCCTAAATTTTAACCTAAGACTGGCTACTGTTGACCTCACCCCATTCCTAAGAGGTCTGTAAGGGACCTGCATAAGTGTACCAATGTGCCTACTGTCCCTGTCTTAATGTTTTCTCTACTTGTATCTATTTTATGTATTCAATCATGCTTATACTTAGGTAATATATATATTACCTAATACGTTCTTGACAAATAAATAAAGAAAATAAAATAAGTGGTCCTACCACCATGACGAAGTACATAGATTGTGCTAACGCTTGAGGCAATCGGTCTTTCTATTCTTGCATCACCACAACTGAGATCATAAGAGGAAGAATTGGCAAAGGACCCAATCTTAAACTACATACCAAAACAACAAATGAAATTGTTTGCTCACCTGGAAAGGTTGTCTTGGAATTCCAGATCGTACAATGTACAAGGCATATACAAAAAGAGGAGAAGGACAAAGAGCATGAGGTAGGCCATATTCTTCCACATCTTTCTTGTATTTAGATTGCAGTTGTAAATATGGCCACCAATCAATAGAAATTCACTGTTCCTTTAGTATCTGGTTGTTTTTAAGCTTCCCTTGTTTATCTAAAATTTCTGAATATCTGGGCATTTTGCTTATATCTAATGTGTTGGGGTGTATCATTGCTTCCATAGTGGATAACCAACCAGGGATTTTCATGTAATGTTTTTTCCTTATATCCTCCCAAATTTGTAACAATGCATCTCTTATTTTGTGTCTATAAAAGTATGAGTGTGTCCTATTTCCTTTATCTCATATAAAGGCATGGTACCCCTTTTGCAGATCGTGTCCTTCCAGTGTTAATTTCTGGAGGCAAGTCATTCAAGAAGATTAATTGTTTCACTGATTAATTGTTCTAACTATCAGGGAATTTTTCCTTAGTTCTTAGGTTGCTTCTCTCCTTGATTAGTTTCCATCCATTCTTCTTGTCCTGCCCCCAGGTGCTTTGGAGAATAGATTGACCCTCCCCCCACTCTTCTTTATGGCAACCCCTTAGATATAGGAATACTGCTATCATGTCCTTCTTTTCATTAAACTAGACATACGCAATTCCAGCAACCGTTCTTCATGTTTTTAGCCTCCAGTCCCCAAAGCATCTTTATTGCTCTTCTCTGAATGTGGCCAGCATGGCTATTGTCAGTTTTGGAAGACAGTTTTCCTTTTTGCTTCCTAACTGCCACATATTTTAGCCTGGGAAATTGGGAGGGTTTTTTTGTTGGAGCAGTACAAAGTTAGTTATAACAACATTCTGTATTCAAGGACACTTTTGCCTGCATCGGCTGGAGACTGCCTGTTCTGCCCCAGCTCCGGATCCCAAGGAGGGTGACACACACCAAGCTCCAAAAACTCCGTTTATTACCCCTTTCAAAATGCAGGCTTTCAGTGCAAATGCCCTTATCAGCCTACTATAAAGTACAAAGAATAAACAAAGTCCAACAAAGGTTGGCAACCAGCCCAGAAACCAAGATGTGATAAGAAACTCACTCTCCAAAATGCGCTGTGTAATAATTAAACGTTGTTTCCAGCAACAATTGCTAACTGCGTGCAACTTAAATAGGCTAAGGGAGTGGCCAATTAGCCCCAAGCCTTACTCTCAAGGAGACCTCCTCCTCCTGAGTAGCCACTCCTGCCTTTTGGCAGCCCTGCATGCTCGAGCATTGAGGAGAGGCTCCTCCACTTCGCTCTCTTCACTTGAAGGAGCCTCTGGAGGTTCTGAAGGCCCTGGCTGAGTCTCTGCCTCTGGCACCACATCCTCTTCAGCCTCCTCGCTGTCCAACAGCTGCACAGGCTGCTGGCGCGACACCACACCAGCCTCCTCGTCGTCGGGATCAGCCACAAGCCGTGCAGGCTGCTGGCAGGCCACAACACTGCCTGGAGATTGTATCCAGTTGAATGTGAAGAGTTGATTGAACTATGTGATGAACTTGTGGGTGTGGGGCAGGGCTGTGAACTGTTAGCTGGGTGGAGAAAACCTGGAAGTTTTCAGATTCGGGTTTTCCCAGATGTGCCAACATGACATCTCTAATAAATTGGAACTTTGAGGAACCTCAGGCCTCGGAGTTTTATTTCGTTGGGAGTGTTCCTTGGAACCCTGACAGCTATATGCTAAAGACATATGCTGCCCAGAGTCCCTAGGGAGTTGGGCACATAGAAATATGATTAATTAAATATGGAATGCTGTTACTTTTCCACTGAAATGGTACCTGTTTACCTACTCGCATCTGCATCAGCAGTGAAATCCTCTGAAGTCTGCTACCGGTTCTGTGAGTCTGCTACTGAGTACGCACTTTGTGCACGCATGCACACCTGAGGCAGGCCAGCGCAGCACTAAAAAAGGAACATTTTGAAGCCTTCCGAGTCTGCAAAGATAAGTAGAACAGTGAGAGTGGGGGGATCTGCTGTGCCACCTGATTTAGATTAGGTAGAAGGCAGGAAGTCGATGATTCTAGCTTAATATAAATTGCGTGTCACAGCTGATAGTCGGAAATACGGGTTCGCCTGAACTGGTAACATTTCATTTACTACCGGTTCGCACGAACCGGTCCAAACCGGTAGCATTTCACCCCTGATTTGCATGCTTTCGAACTGCTAGGTAGGCAGGAGGTGGAGCAAGTAACAGGAGCTCACCCCATTGCCCAGAGCTCGGGTATTGAACCTGGGCTGGCAACTCTCCACCTCTTTAACCACTGAGCCATTGTGCCTCCTAAGATCCTCCCATCATCTCAGTACCAATTTAAAAATGGCTGAAACCATAGGTCACCAACTCTTGTAAAATTGTAGCGTCTCCTGTGATTTTATGAATTTCTGGCATGCTTATTCCATGTATTAATGGTTTCTCATGGTCATTGGCTAACCTTTTTACTCCTTTATCTAAATATGTCTTTCAAGGCTATCAACTAGATTGACACCACATTACTGGGCAAACTCTCCCAGCACTTGAAACTATTGAATCGCAGCCTGAAACATGAAAAGGACTCACACATCTTAATAAAATCTGGATAAATCCTCTTGTGTGGAAATTGTATTCTGATGAGGAATTTCTCATTCCAAATACAGTAAAGCCGTATTTAAAGTTTTAGTGACAGATCAAATTGAGCTGGAAATAAATCCATGTTGAGAAGTTATGCAGATCATGTCTCATGCAGGGCTGAAAAACTTTTTTTTAATGGCAGGGACCATACTTACCTATTCAGAAAAGATGAGAACTGCAGTGGACGGGAAAAAAAATTACATGTGTCATTAGTCTGGCCAGAATTAAAATTTTCTCTTTTCCTTCTCCAAGTTTTAATGTTTTAAATTTTAATGCCCGAGCAACGGGTTGGACTAGAAACCTCCAAGGTCCCTTCCAACTCTATTATTTTACATTCTATACAGTGGTGAAATCCAAATTTTTTTACTACCGGTTCTTTCGGCGCTTGGTGGGCATGACAGGGGAAGGATACTGCAAAATCTCCATTCCCACCCCACTCCAGGGGAAGGATACTGCAAAATCCCCATTCCCTCCCCACTCTGGGGCCAGCCAGAGGTGGTATTTGTCGGTTCTCTGAACTGCTCAAAATTTCCACTACCGGATCTCCACTACCTGGATTTCACCCCTGGTTCTATGTCTTAATTTCTTTTTAAGCCTATTGTAGGGTCTCCATTAAAATGTTTTTGTTGCTGCTTCAAAACTATGTTAGGATACAGATAGTCCTTGACTTACAACATTCACTTAGTGTCCATATACAGTAGTGGCCAAAATTGTGGAAACCTTTTGGGAAAAGTGTATTTTATAAAACTAGCTAATAACACCATTTTTGGGGGGAGTAGTACCATAAAATTATATATCAATGGAAAGATAATTTAATCAAGAATGTAATGCAATAACTTTTATGAAGGATTTGCTTTTGGAATAGCAGTTACAGTATAAAGAAGAAAAGTGAAACACGTAGAAAAAACAAGATATACAAAAATGATCAACATTAAAAAAATGAGATTTACAAATATCACGTCAGTTAATACTTAGTTGGGTAACCTTTAGCATGAATTATGGCCTTACAAGGTCTTCCCATGAAGTGAACCAAGTCTTTTAGTTCTGCAGCTGTGAAACCAAGATTGAATGGTGGCTTCTATTAACTGGGTTTTATTGCTGAGTTGCTTCTGACTGACAAGTTTCTTTAGTCGGCTCCATAGATTTTGAATTGGGTTAAGGTCTGGGCTATTCCCAGGCCATTCCAGCAGTGGAATATGATGATCTTGAAACTCAAAAAAAAAAAAAAGTGGTGTTATTAGCCATCAAACCTCAAAAATATCCGTTTCTGTAATCACCTTTTGTGATCTTCTGATAGGCAAAGTCAATGGGGAAGCCAGATTCCCTTAACAACTGGGTTACTCACTTAACAGCTGGAGTGATTCACATAACCACCGTAACAAGAAAGGTCATATAAAATGGGGCAAAACTCACTCAACAACCGTCTCACTTAGCAACAGAAGTTTTGGGGCTCAATTATGGTCGTAAGACAAGGACTACCTGTACATGACCCTGGATATCTGGCTTTATCTTCGGTACCTGCCTAGCAATCAAAATGGAATGGGAATTCTTTCTTGAAGGTTAACACATTTGCAAGCTCCTTCGCTGTATGACAACTCCCATGGCGGCTATTTATTATAGAGGCCCATCTCAGTTCTAGAATTCCTCCACTGTCCACTTACAGTTGGCACCAAATGTAGCTTGATTTCAGCATGTTCTTGTTCTGATCTAGGCTCCCTGAGAAAGCTTAAATCACACGCTTACTCCAGGGGTGGGTTCTACTTACCTTTACTACCGGTTCACATCGTGCCCGCGTGCGTGCACTCGCTTCACTTGCTTGCATGCTCTTCTGCACATGCGCAGATCGCCTATGATGACATCTGGGTCAGTGGGTGGAGCCTCCCGTCAGTTTTACTACCGGTTCTTGCAAGCTGGTATGAACCGGAGGCAACCCACCATTGGCTTAGTCCCCAAAAACCCTCTTTTATTTAAACGGCTGTGAATTATGGTCATTCACAGCCCGTAATAATTCACAAACATTCTGTGAAAAGTCCGACAGATGTCTGCCACAGTCTTTCAAGGTAATGCTGATAAGCACCCACCTTTATCTCCCTTGAAATGCTGTCAGAGACCTAATTGCCAATTAGTTTCGCAAGGCCAAACAGAGCACAGAGTCAAATGGAGCTTCTCAGAGTTTGAACCGACCAGAATGAACAAATTGCTTCCTGCAAAGGCTCACATCCGTTTGCTCCTCTCTTATGTCTTATGGGAGGGGCCAATCATCTCCAAGCCTTACTCCCAAGTCGCCCCTTTTGTCTTAACCGTTCTTGCCTCCTGGCAGCTCTGTGCATGCACGCACTGGGAACAGGCTCCCCCTGTTCTTCTGCCTTGCTGATGACAGATTCCGGAGGCGCTGGAAGTAGCACATAACTACCAGATGGCCCTGGCCCCCTCTCTACCTCCAACACAGAGCTATCGTCCAAGCCTTCCCCAGACTCCAGGACTGGCCCACGTTCCTCCCCAATCTCCTCACTGTCCGAATCTGCTGCCAGCTCTGCTGGCCACTGGCGGACCACAACAGTTCTTGCCTAGGTTGAACTTCTACTGAAGTGTACTTCTGTGTCAGTTGCAAGGAATCGGAACAACACAGTGAGTAGATCAGAGTTGCTTCTTCATTGCTGTTTGCCTATTTACAAAAATCTCACCGCCACTGCCTTCATACTCTTGAAAACAGCCAGATAAGGCTTCAGGGATTCTGGGGGAGGTCAAGTCTGTGTAGCTTCCTACTGTGTAAGGACTCTAAGCTAGTCAGTCTCTTCACTCCTCCCCTCACTCTAGCTTAGCGGTCTCCATCCATTCCAGCTCAGTGGACTGGCGGACGCAACGGTGGGGAGAAAGGACGGTTTTGCCTGCATGCACACACTTGCCCATCACTTCTGCAGCCTGGTTCCAAACAGGCTATGGCCCAGGGGTTGGGGACCCCTGCTCTAGCTGGAGATTCTACCACATCCTGTTATAGTTGTCACGGTCCTCTTGGAGGGTTTGATTTGGTCATTTTGCATGTTTTTAAAGTTGCTTTTCAAAATATGGAGGTAACTGAAATACTCTATTTTCATATAGACGTTGAAGACTATCAGAGTTTGTTGCAGCACACACAATCAGACACAATTAAATAATTCTGCAGGATTCAACTACATAAGAAAATGTCTTTATATACAATACCATTGTAGCAGGGGTGAAATATAAAATTTGTTACTACCGGTTCTGTGGGCATGGCTTGGTGGTGGTGGGTAATGTGACTGGGTGGGTGTGGCCAACATTTTAAAAAAAAAACTTTTCAAAGCATTTTTTCTACAATCTCTTTAGCCAAAGAGGTTGCAAAAAAATGCTTTGAAAAGCCTCTCTGATGATCAGGCAACTCAGCTGGGATCGTCAGAGGCTTTTCAAAGTATTTTTTTTACCACCTGTTTGGCCAAAGAGGTTGCAGAAAAAAATGCTTTGAAAAACCTCTCTGCTGACCAGGCAACACAGCTGGGATCGTCAGAGGCTTTTAAAAGCATTTTTAATCACCTCTTCGGCCAAAGAGGTTGCAGAAAAAAATGCTTTGAAAAGCCTCTGACGATCCCAGCTGAGCCACGTGATCATCAGAGACTTTTTTTTTTACTTTTAAAAGCATTTTTTCAGCAGAAGAAGTTGTAGAAAAAATGCTTTTAAAAGTAAAAAAAAAGCCTCTGATGATCATGCGGCTCAGCTGGGCATGGTGGGGGGGGGGGGGGCGCAGGGATTTTTGCTACCGGTTCTCTGAACCACTTGCTGCCATCGTTACTGGATCGGGCGATCCGGTCCAAACCGGGAGCATTTCACCCCTGCATTGTAGGTTTTTCCACATTGTAGAGAAAAGAAATAGCAAGTACAAACACAGCACAAAATGGAGAAGGCAAAATGGAGAGAGGGAGAAGCTAGTGTCCTCAAGCTTATATACAGAACAGTTAAGCCACACCCAGGCTCCAAACTGTTTCTTATGGCCCCGTACAACAAATACTAAGTTTCAGTTATCAAACAGCCCTCATTGGCTGACCTGTTGCTATGCCCTATTCCAGTT
Source organism: Pituophis catenifer annectens (assembly GCF_029215685.1). Lineage (NCBI taxonomy): Eukaryota > Metazoa > Chordata > Lepidosauria > Squamata > Colubridae > Pituophis > Pituophis catenifer. Next base: position 8,253,702 of record NW_027256886.1, on the reverse strand, counting down.
TATGAATATACTCTGACAAAGACCAGCTGATAAGAAACCATGCACTATCTGTAATACTTCTGAATATTTACGTGAGCTTTTCTGCCCCATACTATACATTAGCAGTAAAATCCAGCTGGATCTATCCGGCTTGCACGAACTGGTAGCGCCGATGGCGGGAGGCTCCGTCCACCTGCCAGGATGTCATTGTGTCCCATTTTTTACCTTCTGTGCATGTGTAGAAGAGGCGTGCGAACTTATTGCATGCACACTTCAGCACACTCCCGTTCCTGAACCGGTAGCTAAGGTAAGTGGATTTCACCACTGCTGTACATCCTTCCTTTCGGAGACATGTCTCCACACCAACTCAGAAACACATATACATTAAAAAATGCACACACGCAACGTATTATATATGATTCAGTATCAGGAAGAAATGCGCATCGAGAGAGGGAGAGGTCTGACTTTATGAACTTACCAGGAAGATGAAGGATACATTTAGCTCATCTGAAATTTAGCAACCTTTAAGCCACCGACTTTATAGGATCAAGTTTGAGCATCACTCCATAGCTGAAATCTTTGTGGACCACACCTCTCCATTAAAGGGAAGGTTGGTCTGCTCTGCATCTACGTGGGTTGCTCTTGGCCTCCTCCACGGGGTGACGTGGCCTTTTTAATATACTTTTAATTCCAACCTGTTAATTTCTACGGTTAACTGTGCCGGGGATGTTTGCCAAATTCAGCTCATGTTCGTTCTTGTTTCAGAACTAAGCACCCCATCCAGGTGTGGCCTTGGCAAGCCTGATAATAATTATACACTTTCCCTGACCTTTTTCACAAACCCTCCTTGTAAATAAGCATGTAACTCTTTACTTCTTCCTATCTCCCCCTTTCTCTGAGAAAAAGGGCTGTAATATAATACTGATTCAGATTTACAGAGATGGTTGTGCTGGTCCTTTCTGTCTCTAAAAATGCAGGATAGTATTACCCACTTTTTTTTTTCCTGCTATGGATTCTAATTCCAAATGTGAAAAAGCCAACATCGAGGCCACCAACCTTTCCTGTGGGTAGCAAAATTCAGCTGTGAGTCTTGCAGGACCAACTTCAACATGCCTGCACATTCTTTTTCCCTTTCAGGGATCTGTTGCTGGGTCGCTTCGCTTCTGATCAAGTTATCTAAGGCATCCTTCGAGGTCTTTTTTTCCCTGTAAATCAAATCTATGTTCTTTTGAGCCTAATACATCCATCGGCTATGCAACACAGCCTGAATGGTTGCCTCGCTCCACCAGTTATTTTGGTTCTTTCCGAAACAATTACATTTTAGGAAAGAAATGATACAGTATAAAGGGGCTTGGGATTCTCTGCAGGTTAGCTCTCTAAAAGCAGAAAGGAAGGGGACCATTGCTTTTGTCCTAGCAGGAAAAGCTGTCAAAAGAAAGGTTTAAATTAAAAATGGAGTTAGATCTGATTGGGAAAGGAAGGAAGGAAGGAAGGAAGGAAGGAAGGAAGGAAGGAAGGAAGGAAGGAAGGAAGAAGAGGGAAAGCAAGAGAAAGGAAGGAAGGAAAGAAAGAAAGAAAGAAAGAAGGAGGGAAAGGAAGGAAGGAAGGAAAGAAGGAAGAAAGGAAGGGAGGAGAGGGAAAGAAAGAAAGGAAGGAAGGAAGGAGAGGGAAAGAAAGAAAGAAAGAAAGAAAGAAAGGAAGGAAGGAAGGAAGGGAAGGAGGGAGGAGAGGGAAAGAAAGAAAGGGAGGAAGGAAGGAGAGGGAAAGAAAGAAAGAAAGAAAGAAAGAAAGAAAGAAAGAAAGAAAAAAAAAGAAAGAAAGAAAGAAAGAAAGAGAAAGGCAAGAAGGGAGGGAGGGAGAGAGAGATTCCGTGGTGCATCCATATCCAGTGTTTCTCAACCTTGACAACTTTAAGCTTCATGGACTTCAACTCCCAGACAGCATAGCTAGGTGGGGAATTCCGGGAGTCAAAACTCCACAAATATTAAAGTTGCTAAGGTTGAGAAACATGGTTCTAAATTAATCCAATAGGGGGATTACAACTGGTTGGGGAATTCTGGGAGTTGAGGTCCACACAGCTTAAAGCTGGTATGGCTGAGAAACTTTGCATTGAACAAATCTATCTATAGGCAACCATCTATAATAGGCAACACGTTATAGGCCTCCTTCTCTTTTTTTTATGTTTTTCAAATCCTTCCCTCCAACCCATCCAATCAGAGGTGATATTCAGCCGGTTTGTACTGGTTCATGTGGAAATCGTGGCTGGGCCTGCCCCTCCCCGCCCCGCCAGGTCTATGCTTGTCCTATTTAGGCATGTTTTTAAGGCCAGGCGCATGCATGGAAGATGCATGAGTGAGCAAAGCACATGTGCAGGAGGCGCACATGCACGAAGCAAGTGTGCCCGTGCGTGTGCGGCAAACCGGTGGTAAGAATATTGGAAACCCACCGCGGCATCCCATCCTCCTCTCCAAACCACCCCTCCCTCCTTCCCTCCCAGGAAAGTACAATGAAAATAATTTCACTAGCCAAAGTGCTCCCATTCATTTGAATTAACCTCAGAGCCTATTCTTATAGAAGGTATTTTACTAAGCAGATGCCAAGGTCAAGAACACACCAATTTTGTTATGATTTTTTTTTTAAGAAAATGAAATATATTGGATAATGACTCTAATTTAATGCAAAAATTGCATTGAGGAGCATAGATCGTTGCAGAGAGGAGTAGGTGCGAAAATTTGCTACAGCAAAAAAAATAAAAATCCAGTTCTTTATAGAAGATTGGGATGCGTAAAAGCTTATGCAATAAGACATTTACTTGTCTTTAAGATATAGCAATAGCACTTACTTATATACCGCTTCACAGTGCTTTTACAGCCCTCTCTAAGCAGTTTTACAGAATCAGCATATTTGCTCCCAACAATCTGGGTCCTCATTTTACCCACCTCAGAAGGATGGAAGGCTGAGTCAACATTGAGCCAGTCAGGATCGAACTCCTGGCTGTGGGCAGAGTCAGCCTGCAATGCTGCATTCTAACCACTATGCACCATGGAAGGAAGGAAGGAAGGAAGGAAGGAAGGAAGGAAGGAAGGAAGGAAGGAAGGAAGGAAGGAAGGAAGGAAGGAAGGAAGGAAAATAACAGTAGCACTTAGACTTATATACCACTTCACAGTGCTTTTACAGTGATTTTACAGAGTCAGCCTATTGCCCCCAACAATCTGGGTCCTCATTTTACCCACCTCAGAAGGATGGAAGGTTGAGTCAACCTTGAACCTGGTGGGACTTGAACTTCCAAACTGCTGGCAATCAGTAGAAGTAGCCTGCAGTACTGTACTCTAACCACTGCGTCACCATGACTCACAATATCATGAAACTATTTTTTTGTTTTCATGGTTAAGATTCTTAACTGCCTTGAGAGACTTCATTTTTTGGAGGAGAAAGATGGTGGATAATGTTTTGTCAAAATAAGCATGGATGCTTTCTTCGATGTAGCTTAGTTTGAAATATCCAACTCTCATTTGGGTTTATCATTCACCTTCTCCTTATATCTCAAATGTGGAATGCTTCACTTTATAATATTCACCTTAATTGACCAGAGCATCCTCAATGTCCTTTTAGGGTGCCTTCAAATAAAACACAAGAACAAGGAAGCCCACAAAAAGATAATGTAGTGTAATAGTTAAAAGTGCTGGACTGGGAACAGAAAGACTCAGGTTGTAGGCCTCTCTTAGTCACAGAAGCCAGCTGGGTGACTAAGGGCCAGTTACTGCCTCTCACCCTTATAATGGGAAGTCAATAAAAACCTCCAAAAAAGCTAAGGACAAAATCTCATCCCAATGGGACTGGTCCGTATCATGTGTGCCAGTAGAAGGGGTTTGCTGTAGACCCCGTCAGTCAGGGAATTACAAATGGTGGGGTCCAGGAGAAGGGCCTTTTCTGCGGTGGCTCCCACCCTCTGGAACATCATGCCCTTTGAAACCTTAGTAAGACCACACCTAGAATACCGCATCCAGTTTTGGTCACCACACTATAAAAAAGGTGTTGAGACTCTAGAAAGAGTGCAGAAAAGAGCAACCAGGATGATTAGGGGACTGGAGGCTAAAACATACAATGAATGGTTGCAGAAACAGAGCGTGGCTAGTCTAGTGAAGAGAAGGACCAGGGGAGACAGGATAGCAGTCTTCCAATATTTGAGGGGCTGCCACAGAGAGGAAGGGGTCAAGTTGTTTTCCAAAGCACCCAAAGGCCAGACAAGGAATAATGGATGGAAACTGAACAAGGAGAGATTCAACCTGGAAATAAAACTGAAATTTTCTGATAATGGGAACAATCAATCAATGGAACAGAAGTTGCCTTCAGAAGTTGTGGGAGCTTCCTCACTGGAAGCTTTCAAGAAGAGACTGAACTGCCATCTGTCAGAAATGATGTAGGGTCCCCTGCTTGAGTGGGAGGTTGGACTAGATGACCTACAAAGTCCCTTTCAACTCTGTTCATCTGTTATCTGCAAACACAAATAGAGTGACATTAGTTTCCCAGTGGAACTGCATGTTCACAAGAATACATGCCTACACACATACACACACACCGCAAGTGTCACCCAAGAATCAGCACCTAGACTCCTTCCACACCAAGGATAAGTTTCCTTATATAACTCTTCCGCTGTATCGCATTTCTCTGCAGCTGCCACTAAAAAGCAAACTCTTTGCTTTTAGGAATAAATATTTCTTCTTTCCTCACAGCTGTCTGGATCTCATTTTTATTTATTCTTGCAACAACTCCAGCTCGAGTTGGAGCCCCAAATTATTCTGACCTTTCCTTAGCCATCTTTGTTGATTTTTATGGTAATATAATATCATTTTAATGTTTTATATTGTCTGGGTTTTTTTTTTTATCTTGTAGGCTACCCAGGATTGCTTGATGGCAAAATGGGTGTCCTATAAAATTTAACCAATAAACTAAATGAATGGCTTTTGCAGTCTTGCCAAGAAAGCTATAAAGTCATGAAGAGTCAAAATTAATTTGAAGACACAAAAATGTGAAAAGAAAAGAAATCATATAGATATTGTAGAGCAGGGGTGTCAAACTTGATTTCATTGAGGACTGCATTGTTTGATCTCGGGGGATTGAGTGGGCCAGGGTAGGCGTGGCCAGCTCGACGTCACTCGTGTCGTGGGAGCCTATGGAGGCCTGAGCGCTCTGCCAGTGAAAACAGAGCTTGTGGCTCTCCCGAGCTCCATTTTCCCTGGCAGTGGGCTACAGGAGGCCATCACAGCCGAAAATAGAGCTCGGGTGGGCCACATTGCAGCCCTCCCGAGCTCTGTTTTCACTGGCAGAGGCACCGCAGGCTGGTCCTTCACTGTTTCTGGGGTGGCCCCACGGCCAGATCTAAGCACTCTGTGGGCTGGATCCAGCCCACGGCCTTTGAGTTTGACACCCCGTTGTAGAAGAAGTTAAAATTACTTGCAGAAGTTTTCATACATTAGTAACAGAGGTGGGTTTCAGCAGGTTCTGACCAGTTCGGGAGAACCGGTAGCGGAAATTTTGAGTAGTTTGGAGAACCGGTAAATACCACCTCTGACTGGGCCCACCCCCATCTATTCTCTGCCTCCCAAGTCCCAGCTGATCGGGAGGAAATGGGGATTTTGTAGTAACCTTCTCCTGGATTGGGGAGGAAATGGGGATTTTACAGTATCCTTCCCCTGCCATGCCCACCAAGCCACACCGACAGAACTGGTAGTAAAAAAAATTGAAACCCACCACTGATTAGTGGGTTGTTTAAGTCGACATACATCAATGTATCTCCTTTGTTCCCAAGATATTTCAGAGCAATAATGGCTGATCGAGTTAGTTCCAATGAATGAAGGGTGATGTAAAAATAAATAAATAAATAAATAAATAAATAAATAAATAAATAAATAAATAAATAAATAAATAAATGGAAGGATACATTATTGACAACAATCTCACGGTTTGCCTTCAGATTAAATGTATAGTTCTGAAAGAATGCCATCGTAATACCCTTTGGCACCAAGATGTTGAATTGAGATTTATTTATTTAATTGCCGATGATGTTGCAGACAAAAATTTGAATGACTAAGCTGCTTTCAAAGCCAGGATGTTCCTACGGTTTCTCATGACTAATAAATCCTGATCACAACTTAATTGCTATGAAATGATTTCTCCGTTGCTTAATAACCAATTTTCTTCATTCTTCATTCGTTTCCCCCCACTTGACACTAGAGTTATAATATACCCATTTGTCTGCACTTCAGTGAAAATGGATCGTTTGCCCCCATTCTTTCAAAACCTGTGTGGAATTATCATTTCATGGTAATACTATTTTGGATGTATTTTGCTATATTGGGAAGAATGGACCCACTCCGTTAAAAATGACTTTGTTGTATAAAGAGCCATTACTTTCACCTGCCTCTTGATTTATGTTCTAAATTAAACAATGGTTTTCCAGGCAATGGATGGAAAAAGCTAAAGACTTAAATATCAAGTACCAGGACTGGAAAAGGACTCAAATCGGATTTGGTACAGTCCCAGATTGCAAGTAGTCCTTGAGTTACGCCCACAATTGGGATTGGAATCTCTGTTGCCAATGTTGCAGTCCTTAAGTGAGTCATGCCAGATTTTATGACCTTTTTAGCTGCAGTTGTTAAGTGAATCCGACTTCTACTTTACTTGTTGGAAACCCCCTGGGAAGTTCACCAATGGTGAGCACATGCAGAGTGAGTTTCACATAATTTTACCACTGGTTCGCCGCGCACCGAAAATGTGAGCACGCGCAGGCATGCACATGCTCGCTTCGTGCGTGCGTGTGCCTTCCACACAGGCGCGTGGCCTTCAGCGCATGAGGCGGCCTTCAGTGCCTCCGCTTGCACACATGCGCGTGGCTTAGAAAATGTGGCTAAATAGGATGGCATAGCACCTGCGCGGGTGGGCGGGGTGCACCTGCAGGTTGCCAGTACCAGTTTGCCTGAACCGGCTGAATTCCACCACTGATCACATGACTGAGGGGATGCTGCAATGGCTGTAAATCATTTTTAGCACCATTATATCTTTGAAATGGTTGTAAGTTGATACAGTCTTAAAGTCCTATGGAGAGGAAGAGTAAACTAACAACAACAACAACAACAACAACAACAACAACAACAACAACAACAACAACAACTTTATTGTCATTGTATGTGTATACATAGTAAACCCATACAACGAAATTCATTTAACACCCAAAGACCAGGTTCACCACACATAACAATCCCCCCAAAACACCCCCACCCACTACAAATTCCCCACCCCTAAACCACCCAAACATCCACACAACAGATTGAGTAGCACTTTGTCTGGTTAACAGATTTTATTAAAAGGTACATAATGAGCTACAGCTTATCTCATCAGACGCATGCGGTGGCATGAGGACTTAGTCAAGAAGAGGTGCATAAGGACAACATAGGACAGGGGTCTGCAACCTTAAACACTCAAAGAGCCATTTGAACCTGTTTCCCACAGAAAAGAAAACCCCGGGAGCCACAAAACCCTTCCCGTGCCTGACTATTTCTTGAATGGCCACAAAACTAGCATATGTAGTTGAATTAAGCATTCTGTTTTCTTCTGAAACTTTTCTTTTCTTGGATTTATCCATGGTTGGCCTACCGGGGTTGAAAAGCTCAATAAATCATGTTCCGGCAGGTGTCTCACATTGGCGGTTGTGACGCATATTTTGAGTGACGGAGCCGCAGCAGAGGGGTGAAAGAGCCACATGCGGCTCCAGAGCCGCAGGTTGCTGACCCCTGAGATAGGAGAACAAATCCATCAGGACAAGATTGAGCAGTCCATCTACATTTGAAAGACAAGTTCACATTTTGGACAGAGAGGACCATTGGTTAGAAAGAGGAATCACAGAGGCCATCTATGTCAAAACTGAACAGCCCTCTCTCAACAAAGAGAGAGGGATATGATGCTACCTATCTCCTGTTTACAACACAGTTGCCAGAAAGTTCCACACCCATTTGCACTATTCAGGTGATAATTAGATAAATAAATAGATAAATCTCCAAGTGGCCTCAATGACTCTCAGGGAGAGTGCTAATGACCAGAGGACTGCAAGGAATATAAATCATATACAAATCGTCCACCATTCAGTCAGAGCCTGAAGAAGCTTCTTGGATGAGAAGCGAAATGTCTTCAAGGAAAAAACAAGAACAAAGTCCAGTTCCATTTTGAAAAAGCATGTTTGGACAATTCGAAGTTACCATGGCACTGAAACAGGTGGCATATGACTTCTTTTCCACACTTACAACTGTTGCAGCATCCCATGGTTACATGATCAAAGCTTGGATGCATGGCAACTGGCATGTAATTATGACAGTTGCAATGCCTTGGGGTCTTGTGATCAGTTTTTGCGACCTTCCAATAGCAAAGTCAAGGGGGAAGACAGATTCACTTAGCAACCATGCTACTAACTTAACAACTGCTGTGATTCAATTTACAACTATGGCAAGAAAGGTCATCAAATGGGGCAACAGTCACTTAACAACTGTCTCACTTAGCAATAGAAATTTTGGGCTCAGTTGTGGTCATAGGTCAAGGACAACCTGTAATCAATCTGAGTTTGAGCAGCCATGTGAAGATACTCTAGACCAGTGATGGCTAACCTTTTTGTCATCGTGTGCCAGGAGCGGGAGGGAGGGGGTCGCGCGCAAGCATGCCCACACCCATAATTCTATGCGCCCCGCCCCGCTCCCCCCGCTCCTGGCACGCGATGGCACGGTGGGCCTGTAGGCCTGTTTTTCTTTCTCCCCAGGATCCAGAGCCCTTCTAGAAGATTGGGGAGGGCAAAAATAGTCTTCCCTACCCCCCGGAGGCCCTCCGGAGGCCGGAAATGGCCCGCTTGCCGACTTCTGGTCCCACCGGAAGTTGGCAAACGGGCTGCTTCTGGCCTCCGGAGGGCCTCTGAGGGTGGAGGAAGGCCATTTTCATCCTCCCCAAGCTCCTAGAAAGGCTCTGGAGCCTGGGGAGAGAGAAAAACAGGCCTTCCCCATCACCACCCCAAGGCCCTCTGGAGGCAGAAAACAGCCTGTTTCCCTACTTCTGGTAGGCCTAGAAGGCCCGAAAATCAGCTGGCCGGCACATGCATGTACGCCGGAGCTGAGCTTGTGTGCCCACCGATATGGCTACACATGCCACCTGTGCCACAGGTTCGCCATCACGACTCTAGACATTGTGAAAATGCTCTAACCACTTAAGGAAAACCAGAAGGGAAAATATATATTTCAATAATTCTCCATAGAAACCCCTGCCATGTGGTCTTTCTAAAGTTTTAAAAATTGAGATTAGCTGAGCTGTCAGAAAGCAGATTTTCCCAACTCTGCAAAGATCAGGCCTTCAAGTTGTCACTTCGCCAAACCATGTTGTGGCAAGTTGGAGCCATTTTTAAAAAATTCATTCCATGACAAAAATCAATTGAAGCTTAATCTGATCCTAAACTTAATTATTTGTCATGCGTAATTTTTTTTTAAAAAGGGGGGATTTTTTTTTTTAAAAAGGGTGTAACAAGAATATGTAATTTTCCAAATTTGCTATGGATACAAAATGATACCTATGTCTAATTATAATCTTATGTCACAGAACAATAGTCTTACATCTTACAGCCCCAACAATTTTTTTCCCATTTGTAATTGTCACTGGTTATTTTGAAATCACCCAATTATTAAAGGTTCTGTACCATGCCTGTTGTGTTAGCTCTGCAGAATTCCTTGCAGAGTCTACCATTTTCTGACTGAAGTCAGAATGGAAGGTTTAACGATTATTTCTAACTTATTAGTGATAGAGAAGCATAATGGACCTTTGCTTGTTGGGTTCTTTGATATATTGTTACCACACTTTCCTACTAAAAGGCATTGAAATATTAAGATGTATTCAAAAATTTGAAAATATTTACAGCATCTCCTTATTAGCACTGCTCATGTTTCCATATCCTATAATCATACTTTGGAGAACCACCTTGGATTAATTTCACTTGGGTGACCTCAGAAATCTGATAACAAGCAGAGAAATCTGTATGGTAAGCAATTTCTCTTCTAGTTGACCATGGGAGAGTGAAGGGAGGGAGGGAGGGAGGGAGGAAAGGAAAGGAAAGGAAAGGAAAGGAAAGGAAAGGAAAGGAAAGGAAAGGAAAGGAAGGAAGGAAGGAAGGAAGGAAGGAAGGAAGGAAGGAAGGAAGGAAGGAAGGAAGGAAGGAAGGAAGGAAAGGAAAGGAAGAAGGGAAGGAAGGAAGGGAGGGAGGGAGGGAGGAAAGGAAAGAAAGAAGGGAAGGAAGAAAGGGAGGGAGGCAGGGAGGAAAAGAAAGGAAGAAAGGGAAGGAAGGAAGGAAGGAAGGAAGGAAAGAAGGAAGGAAGGAGGATCCTACTTCCTGACCTTTCATAATTCTTGAAAAAAATAATCTAGAATGAATGAGGAATTTCTTGACAGTTAGAACAATTAATCAGTGGAACAGTTTGCCTTCAGAAGTTGTGGGTGCTCCATCACTGGAGGTTTTTAAGACTGGATAATTTGTCTGAAAGGTAGAATAGAATAGAGCTGGAAGGGACCTTGGAGGTCTTCTAGTCCACCCCCTGCTCAAGCAGGAGAACCTATACAATCTCAGTCAAGTGACTGTCCAGTCTCTTCTTAAAAACTTCCAGTGATGGAGTGCCCACGATTTCTGAAGGCAAGCTGTTCCACTGGTTAATTGTCCTCTCTGTTAGGAAATTTCTCCTTAATTCTAGGTTGCTTCTCTCTTTGATCAGTTTCCAACCATTATTCCTTGTCCTGCTTTGGTCAATAATTTGACCCCCTCGAATACTGAAATACTGCTATCAATGTTATGTTATGCCCTCTGGAATGAATGAATGAATTGCCCCCGGATATTCGTAACATCTCTGATCTCCGGGTTTTTCGCTGTGCCCTCAAGACCTTATTGTTCCGACAGGCGGGGGCTGTCAAATTGAATGATTTTAAAATTGGGTTTTAATTTTGGGTTTTAAAATTCGGCCAAAACTGTTTAATGATTTTAATTAATTTTAACTATGATATTGTATATTTGTATATTTGTATTTTAATTCTGGCTGTACACCGCCCTGAGTCCTTCGGGAGAATGGGCGGTATATAAATAAAATGATGATGATGATGATGATGATGATGATGATGATGATGATGATGATGGTTATAGGGTTCCTGCTTGAGCAAGGGATTAAACCAGTGGTGGGATTCAAATAATTTAACAACCGGTTCTCTGCCCTAATGATTTCTTCCAACAACCAGTTCATCAAACTGCTCAGAAAGTTAACAACCGGTTCTCCCGAAGAGGTGCGAACTGGCTGAATCCCACCACTGGATTAGACTAGAACAGGGGTCTGCAACCTTAAACACTCAAAGAGCCATTTGGATCCATTTCCCACAGAAAAGAAAACACCGGGAGCCACAAAACCCTTCCCGTGCCTGACTATTTCTTAAGCAGCCACAAAACTAGCATATGTAGTTGAATTAAATGTTCTGTTTTCTTCTGAGATTTTTATTTTCTTGGATTTATCCATGGTTGGCCTACCAGGGGTTGAAAAGTTCGATAAATCACATGATGGCAGGTGTTGCACATTGGCAGTTGTGACGCATATTTTGAGTGACAGGGAGAGGGGTGAAAGAGCCACATGCGGCTCCAGAGCCGCAGGTTGCTGACCCCTGGACTAGAAGACCTCCAAGACTGCCCATTCAACTATTCTGATATTCTGCTATTCTGAGCTTTCAAAGACATCCCACTGATGTAGAAATAAAGATGATGGTTTCAGCCCTTGAACACTGTCACAAAATCACACCGATCCAAGGTTATTTGGTACAGAATCCTTGTGTGGTGCTAAAAGCTTACTAAGTTTTGGAGGCAAAATGCAAAACTCACATTTCAATTTTGAACAGGCTATTTTATTCCCAGGTTCAAGTCTTCTACAGTAGTGGCCAAAATTATGGAAACCTTTTGGGGAAAGTATATTTTTGAGGTTTGATGGCTAATAAAAGTGGCTAATAAACCACTTTTTTTTTTTTTTTTGAGTTTCAAGATCATCATATTCCACTGCTGGAATGGCCTGGGAATAGCCCAGATTTTAACCCAATTCTAGGGAACCGGTTCTAGGGAACCGACTCAAGAAACTTGTTTGTCAGAAGCGATCCAGCAATAAAACCCAGTTAATAGAAGCCATCATTCAATCTTGGTTTCACATTATAACAGCTGCAGAACTAAAAGACTTGGTTCACTCCATGGGAAGACGTTGTAAGACCGTAATTCATGCTAAAGGTTACCCAACTTAAGTATTAACTGACATGGTGATAATTTTTGTATATCTCGTTTCTTCTACGTGTTTCACTTTTCTTTTTCATACTGTAACTGCTATTCTAATAGCAAATCCTTCATAAAAGTGATTGCATTACATTCTTGATTAAATCATCTTTCCATTGATATATAATTCTATGGTACTACTCCAAAAAAAGAAAGTGGTGTTATTAGCTAGTTTTAGAAAATACACTTTTCCCAAAAGGTTTCCACAACTTTGGCCACTACTGTAGGTCAATTTATAATAATAATAATAATTTTATTTCTATACCGCCCTTCTCCCGAAGGACTCAGGGCAGTGTACAGCCTATTTAAAAACAGAATAAACATCAATTTAAAATAATTTAAAAGTATTAAATAAATTTGGCTTAATTTAAAAACCCCCAAAATTTAAAACATCCAATTAAAAATTATGTTGAAAATTAAAAATTTTTCTCTTGCCAGAGCTTGATTCCAGCAGGTGTCATAAAGGAAAAACTCTCTGGCTGAGAACAGCTGTATCCTATCAGGTTCTCATTAATGTCATCTGGAAAACACCCCTCGATATTAAATACAGTTTCATGTCATCTGCTGGATGCCACCAAATGTAAATTTGATGAGTTTTCTCTTCGCCAGGAACTCATAGAGGAAATGGATTATCTAGAATTATTGGAATAGAACGAGCTGGGTAGGATATTGAGCCAGCTTAGGTCATTCTCTAAATTTCTCAGCTAAGCATAGCTTTGAACAATGGGTTTCGCTAACCAGATCCTATTATCCTTCGGACCAATGGTTTTCAAATTTTGTGCCAGTAGGGAACTCATTCCGTGTGGCTTCATCCGCTAAAGAATCCCCAGCATGCTGAAAGGAAAACCTAGGGCATTTTTTCACAGCTTGAATTAAAAACCTGGGAAAAGAAAATGGAAAAGACGCAAACAAACAGGGGAAGCCGAACTTTCTTTGGGGAAAGCATCGACCAAATCAATTAATGCTTCTTCCTGTCATGGCCCATTGAATTCGAAAACAAACAACTTGGTTCTAGGAGCTCAAGGAAACTTGCTGTGTTGTCATTGGTTTTGCCAGGGACGCATTTTCAGAAGCTATGGCACTTGGAGAGGGTCATTTGAGGTCATGTAAACCAGTGGTGAAATCCTCCATGGTTTGCCATCGGATCGCTGCCTGTGCATGCATGCTTCGCGCCAAATGTGCACATGCATGTGCAGTGCACACCAAACTCACACTGCGCACACATGCACAGTGCACACCAAACGCATGCTGTGTCCAGAAAAAGGAGGCTTAAGAAGGTAAGTAAAACAGCGAGGGGGGGAGCAGCTGTGCCGTGTGATTTAGAATATAAATCACGCGGGACAGCTGATCATCGGAAATACTGGTTCGGACGAACTGGTAACTTTTTTTAACTACCGGTTCGCCTGAACCGGTAGCTTTTATTACTACCAGTTCACCCAAACCGATGAGAACCGGTAGCATTTCACCCCTGATGTAAACCAGCTTGAATGTAATTGCTTTGACAAGGTCAGTACCTCCGTTCTTCTCCCCAACCTTTGTGTGGTGGCATGTCTGTTTCTGCATGGCTGCTGTTTTAAAACAAAGATAAGGTAAGGTAAGGTAAGGTAAGGTAAGGTAAGGTAGGGTAGGGTAGGGTATGATAGGATAGGATAGGATAGGATAGGATAGGATAGGATAGGATAGGATAGGATAGGATAGGATAGGATAGGATAGGATACGATAGGATAGGATAGGATAGGATAGGATACGATAGGATAGGAAGATGAGATGAGATGAAATGAGATGGTAAGGTAAGGTAAGGTAGGGTAAGATAGGATAGGATGAGATGAGATGAGATGAGATGAGATGAGATGAGATGAGATGAGATGAGATAAGATAAGATAAGATAAGATAAGATAAGATAAGATAAGATAAGATAAGATAAGATAAGATAAGATAAGATAAGATAAGATAAAATAAGATAAGCTTTACTGTCATTTTTTTTTCCTGTGGGACTCTAGCACACATTTCTGACATATGGCAGTCCAGTCTCTTCTTGAAAGCTTCCAGTGATAAAGCTCCCACAACTTCTGAAGGCAACTTCTGTTCCATTGCTTGATTGTTTCCACTGTCAAAAAATTTCTCCTTATTTCTAGGTTGAATCTCTCCTTGATCAGTTTCCATCCATTATTCCTTGCCTGGCCTTCAGGTGCCTTGGAAAATAGGTTGACCCCCTCTTCTCTGTGGCAGCCCCTCAAATATTGGAACACTGCTATCATGTCTCCCCTGGTCCTTCTCTTCACTAGAGTAGCAGAGTGCATAGAAGAGCAATAAAGATGATTAGGGGACTGGAGGCTGAAACATCTGAAGAACAGTTGCAGGAATTCGGTTTGTCTAGTTTTAATGAAAAGGAGGACTAGGGATGAAAAGATAGCTGATGTTCCAATACCTCAGGGGTTGCCACAAAGAAGAGTGGGGCAACCTATTCTCCAAAGCACCAGAAGGCAGGACAAGAAGCAATGAGTGGAAACTAATCAAGGAGAGAACCAACCTGGAACTAAGGAGGAATTTCTTGACATGCAAACAAATAATCAATGGAACGACTTGCCTTCAGAAGTTGTGAGTACTCCAACATTGAGGGTTTTTTTTTTTTTTTAAAGAGATTGGACAACCATTTGTCTGAAATGGTATAGGTTTTCCTGCTTGAGCAGAGAGTTGGACTAGAAGACCTCCAGAGTCCCTTTCAACTCTATTATTCTGAAACTGGGCTGGGTTGTCCCTTCCGAGACTTTGCCATAAACCCCATTCCTTCTGAGGACTCATTAACAGTAACAGTAGAGTTGGAAGGGACCTTGGAGGTCATCTAGTCAAACCCCCTGCTCACGCAGGAGACCTATGTTAGAATAGAATAGAATAGAATAGAATAGAATAGAATAGAATAGAATAGAATAGAATAGAATAGAATAGAATAGAATAGAATAGAATAGAATAGAATTCTTTATTGGCCAAGTGTGATTGGACACACAAGGAATTTGTCTTGGGGCATACGCTCTCAGAGTACATAAAAGAAAAGATACATTCGTCAAGAATCATAAGGTACAACACTTAATGATAGTCATAGGGAAACAGTCAATATAAATCTTAAGGATACCAGCAACAAGGTTACAGTCATACAGTCATCAGTGGGAGGAGATGGGTGATAGGAACGATGAGAAGATTAATAGTAATGCATTCTTAGTAACTGGTTTGAGAGTGTTGAAGGAATTATTTGTTTAGCAGAGTGATGGCATTCGGGAAAAAACTGTTCTGGTGTCTAGTTGTTCTGGTGTGCAGTGCTCTATAGTGTCGTTTTGAGGGTAGTAGTTGAAACAGTTTATGTCCAGGATGTGAAGGGGTCTGTAAATACTTTCATAGCCCTCTTTTTGACTTTTACGGTATACAGGTCCTCAATGAAAGGCAGGTTGGTAGCCATTGTTTTTTCTGCCGTTCTTATTATCCTCTGAAGTCTGTGTCTGTCTTTTTGGGCTGCAGAGCCAAACCAGACAGTTATAGAGGTGCAGATGACAGACTCAACAATTCTTCTGTAGAACTGGATCAGCAGCTCCTTGGGCAGTTCGAGCTTCCTGAGTTGGCGCAGAAAGAACAGTCTTTGTTGTGCTGTTTGATGACGTTTTTGATGTTGGGCGTCCATTTTAGGTCGTGAGATATGGTAGAACCTAGAAATCTGAAGGTCTCTAGGGATTCGAACCGCCGAACTACCGACCTTTCTGATCAACAAGCTCAGCCATCTTAGCCGCTGAGCCACCTAGCCAGGTACTCAGCTGTCCCTTGTTTGATCACTGTCTCATCTTCAGCCCTTCCTCCTGTTTCTCAAGGTCATTCCCATTACATCTTGACACAATCACAACGTGGGGGCCACCACTTTGAATTTTTTTTTAATCACACCCCACAGAAACCTGTGTGTGTTCTCTTGGGCTATCTTTTTGCCTTTCCTCCCTCCCTGCTTTCTTTGAAAAGAACTTTCCTACTCTAAAATAATTTATTTTCGACCGCCGCCACAGAGCACAAATTCTTATTGAAGTGGATGCAAAAAGAAGGATTGCCCCCCCCCCCCATCCACCCACCCACCCACCAAAAAATAGGCAGAAGCAGGGAAGGCTGGTGGCAGGGAGAAGAAGCGAGTTGTTTTTAGAAAAAGGAATCAAACCCTATCATGCCAAAACAGATGACCACCTCTTGCGTCTCTTATTTTCAATTCTTTGAAGTTTTAATCTTTTGAAAAGAAAAGCCTTTTAGCTGCTCTGTGGCAACAAGACAGTAACTTTTTGACTCCCGGTTCATAAACGGATCTCTTCTGTTTCTTCACAATTACTGCTAAGTGAGTTTAAATCTGATCCTTCGTTGCTGGTGTATCAGCGCTCCGGGGATGGTTTACGCTACCTTTATCATTCCGCTTCATTCTTCCGCAACCCTTTCTTTAAATTTTATTTTTACTCTAAAAAAAAAAAATCCACTTGAAAGCTGGTTTCCTTTAGATGTTATGCAAAGTATATGACCTGTCAATTAATCTTCTTGATTTCTCTTTGGTTAGCATTGGCATCCCAACCCCAAACAGTTCGAATATGTGAAATCTCTTTCCAACAGTCTAATTAAAATGAAACAATGGAATGTCAAAACAATTGGATTTTGCTCCCTTAACAATGAGACTGTTTCACCCAGCCGTTAAATCTCAGTGCAGACTCCTGTCCACTGCTGTGCCATCCTATCCTGGGGAAAAACAGAGATCTTGGTTACCTGGAGAAAAATGCAGAAACCTCAGAGATAAAGTTGAGCCTATTACAAAAAACAGAAGAAGCAGCAGCAGCAGAAGAAGAAGAAGAAGGAGAAGAAGAAGCAAAAGCAGCAAAAGCAGAAGCAGAAGAAGCAAAAGCAGAAGAAGCAGAAGCAGCAGAAGCAGAAGAAGCAGAGGAAGAGGAAGAAAAAGGAGGAGGAGGAGATGATGATGATGATGATGATTTTGATAATGCAAGATCTACATGAAGCCATTAGATGTTGCCTTTCCATTTGAGTTGCGATATTATAGCATTAATATAATACACAGGTCATCCTCAACTTACGACAACAATTTAGCCTAACAGTTCTGTTGCTAAATGAGGAAGTTAAGTGAGTTTTGCCCCTATCTTACAGTCCTTCTTGCCACAGTGATTACTTGAATCACAGCCATTCTTAAATTAGTAACATGGTTGTTAAGTGAATCTGAGTCCCCATTGACTTTGCTTGTCAGAAGATTGCAAAAACTGATCACATGGCCCTGGGACATTGCAATCTTCATAAATAACATGCCAGTTGCCTAGCATCCAAATTTTGATCACGTGAGGACGGGGAATTTTTCAATGGTCGTAAGAGTGAAAAACAGTCATAAGTCATTTTTCCAGCAAAATGACTTCAGTGACCATTGTTGTAACTTCAAATGGTCACTGAACAAATGGTTGTAAGTGTACCTGTCTCGCTACCATGAATAAGGGTAGACAGTCTTTTTTTTTCAAAGCCTGCAGTCTGGGGAAGTTGGGAGAGACAAAACACTTCAGATTTAATTCCTGTAAGTGTCAACCCCATAAGGTAATCCATACGAAGCACTCCCAGGAGTACTAGTTCTATCCGTGTTGTAAAGTTTCATTAACAGAATCTTGCATGTCTGAAAATACATCTCCCTCTTGTCAGCTTTTAGAATAGGAGGGGGCGTCCCTTCCAAGGGTTTCTCATATCCTTTTCCTTCTCAAGGCTTGGCTGCCTTTTATCCAGTGGTGGGATTCAGCCAGTTCGCACCATTTCGGGAGAACCGGTTGTTAACTTTCTGAGCAATTTGGCAAACTGGTTGCTGGAAGAAATCATTAAGGCAGAGAACCGGTTGTTAAATTACTTGAATCCAATCACTGCTTTTACCTGACTATTGTGTACTCTGAGGTTTTTCCTTCTTTCTCCCAAGGGGAGATAGATAGATAGATTGGATTGATAGATAGTATAGATACCGTGTTTTCCCCAAAATAAGTCCCTGTCTTATATTTTTTTGAATCCTGAAATAAGTGCTTGGCCTTATTGCCATACACTCAAAAGCCCGATTGGGCTTATTTTCAGGAGATGTCTTATTTTGGGAGAAAGAGGGTGGATAGATAGTTGAATAGAATAGAATAGAATAGAATAGAATAGAATAGAATAGAATAGAATAGAATAGAATAGAATAGCAGAGTTGGAAGGGACCTTGGAGGTCTTCTAGTCCAACCCTCTGCTTAGGCAGGAAACCCTACACCACTTCAGACAAATGGTTATCCAACATCTTCTTTAAAATTTCCAGTGTTGGAGCATTTACAACTTCTGGAGGCAAGTTGTTCTACTGATTAATTGTTCTCACTATCAGGAAATTTCTCCTTAGTTCTAAGTTGCTTCTCTTCTTGATTAGTTTCCACCCATTGCTTCTTGTCCTGCCCTCTGGTGCTTCGGAGAATAGCTATTATATATAATTCTATCATTTCCAGGGGCAATAAGTTTTGAATGAAGAAGGAGATTTTTTAAAAAAATCAATTCGTAAGAAACGTAAACCTCAGTGGGCAAAAGAAACTGCACACGAGCTGTAGGTATTTACCATCTGGACTGTAGTTAATTATCTGGCTGTTTTACTACGGGGCCTTTGTGCTGATTGCGACCACATTTCAGGATCAAAACGAGGCTGTCTCTTCGCTCTAAAATGTTTACCTTAGCCAACAGGTGAAATCTTATGCGAAGGAAAGTCCCTGTTCTATTAAGCTTTAATTGAAAAAAAAAACACCACCCGAAGCTTACCTGAGGTGTTAATTAGAATCTAGATTCAGGTGCTAACCTTTTTGACTGATAGCGCCTGTTGAGTAATTGCAGGAAAGGGGCCCATTCCAGGCAGAGCAGCAATTACTGAATTAGTAGAAAAGTTCAGGTAGAGCCTCAGATTTCCAATCACGGTAGAGCAGTTGGCGAGCCAGGACAGCTAATCCGAGGGGGAAATCAACTCCAGTCTCACCTATAGACACCAATCCGAATGTTCTTTAAGGAGTGGCTGTTTGTTCAGCTCCTCTATGAAAGATCCAAGGGTTTATTATTTTGTATAAAAAAATACGCTGTCTCTTTTGTGTGTGGAGGGGGGGAAACTAGCAGCATCTAGGAAGCAGCATCTGAAGCAGGGGTGAAATCCAGCAGGTTCTGACAGGTTCTGGAGAACCGGTAGTGGAAATTTTGAGTCGTTCGGAGAACCGGCAAATACCACCTCTGGCTGACCCCAGGAGTGGGGAGGGAATGGAGATGTTGCAATATCCTTCCCCCAGGAGTGGGGAGGGAATGGGGATTTTGCAATATCCTTCCCCCAGGAGTGGGGAGGGAATGGAGATTTTGCAATATCCTTCCCCTAGGAGTGGGGAGGGAATGGGGATTTGGCAGTATCCTTCCCCTGGAGTGGGGAGGGAATGGGGATTTGGCACTATCCTTCCTCCAGGAGTGGGGAGGGATTTGGGATTTGGCAGTATCTTTCCCCTGCCACGCCCACCAAGCCACGCCCACCAAGCCACACCACACCACCACTTCTTCTCCATCTCCTTCTCCATCTTCCTCCTCCTCCTCCTGCCTTCTTCTTCTTCTTCTCCATCTTCTTCCTCCTCCTCCTGCCTCCTCCTCCTGCCTCCTCCTCCTCCTCCTCCTCCTCCTCCTCCTCTTCTTCTTCTTCTTCTTCTTCTTCTTCTTCTTCTTCTTCTTCTTCTTCTTCTTCTTCTTCTTCTTCTTCTTCTTCTTCTTCTTCTTCTTCTTCTTCTTCTTCTTCTTCTTCTTCTTCTTCTTCTTCTTCTTCTTCTTCGCTGTGTTTCCAGGAGGAAAAGCAGAGCTGAAGCAGGGTTATTGTGGGACAATCCCTTCAACAACTATATAGAAAGCTGAATGTATGCTGACTGAGCAGTTGGATCAAATCCAACCCTTGTTTTGGCAAGAATTAAGCACTGACACTAATGCAATCCAAACATTATAAAACGGCCCTCTACATGCCATCTTTTTTATTGAAAGCATTTCTTAGTATACATGTCAACATATTCCTATAGAGCAGGGGTGGGCTTCAAAAATTTTAGCAAGGGGTTCTCTGCCCAGTTGCTGGGTGGGTGTGGTCATGGTGGGCATGGCCTAGTCAGCCTCCTGCACCACGGTGGGGGGGGCGGTGTTTTTACCCTCCCTGGGCTCTGGAGGCTTTCCTCGAGCCTCCAGAAGGGCAAAAATTGCCTCCCCAGGCTCCGGAGGCCCTCTGGAGGCTGGAAACGGGCCCGTTTCCAGCCTTCCTGAACTTCTGGTAGGCCTGTTTTTTGCCTTCCCCAAGCTTCTGCATGTGCCCTGCACTTACTTGATCCAAAACAGGCCGCATGGGGACTCCTGGGAGGGGCGGGGTGGGATGGGTGAGGCCAGCCAGGAGTGTGATTTGGGGGTTCTTTGAACTGCACAGAATCTTAGCTAGAGGTTCTCCCAAACCGCTGCGAACCCCCAGCAGCCCACCCCTGCTATAGAGATCAAGTCAAGACTTGGGTCTAGAAATACCTAATTATTTTTTTTTAGATTTATATCCAATCTTCTTTTAGGAGAAGAGCAGACTGAGCGGGAAGGTGGAGTTAAATGTGTCATCAGTCTGGAATCATTGCATTGTCACAAGAGATCTAAGTCCAGTCTCATATGAATTCTGTTGACCCTTATCTAGTGCCAATTTAGCTTTGACCATTAGTTGACTAGATTTTTGTATCAGAAGTAGGAGGAATAAACTGTTCTGTGCTTTGAACTCAACAAATGCTCTTGATCATTT
This sequence comes from Pituophis catenifer annectens, assembly GCF_029215685.1. Classification (NCBI taxonomy): domain Eukaryota; kingdom Metazoa; phylum Chordata; class Lepidosauria; order Squamata; family Colubridae; genus Pituophis; species Pituophis catenifer. Next base: position 8,232,529 of record NW_027256886.1, on the reverse strand, counting down.
GCATTTCTCACTTTTAAGAGTTCGGGGCAATGCTCCCAACATCTTTTCAAACATGTTTCCAGTGTCTTTCTCCCCACTTGGAACTGAACCCAGATGGACATTTCTTCCAACACTACAAGACAAGACACTACAACACCTAAGAAAACCTCAATTTTTAATTGTTCAAAAGGAAGCTCAGTGTGCAATACTCTGTTCCTGGAGGAAATATTTTTATTTTCTTGCTTCCTCTATTTTGCAATGACCCTGTCCATCTAACCTGCACCCTTTGATATGTTTAAATCAAAGTACCAGAGATTTGGCACTTAGAAAAAAAAACACTGCACATCAAATTAAACTTAAACCATAACGCATAGGACAGTGCTGGTTTGTTCTTTGCTAACTTACCTTCACTTATCATGGCTTAAGACCTGGTTATCTACGGGACCGCCTACTACCACCAATAGCCTCCTACCAGCCAGTACGCTCTCATAGAGAGGGGCTCCTCCGGGTGCCCTCAGCCAAACAATGTTGACTGGCGGCCCCTAGGGGGAGGGCCTTCTCTGTGGGGGCACCTACTATCTGGAACGAGCTCCCCCCGGAAATACGGAGGATCCCGGATCTGCGCACCTTCCGCCGCGCTCTTAAGACCTTTTTATTCCACCAGGCGGGCCTGGCCTAATCTTTTCCCTCTTTTTAATTATGCAAATTTTAATCGGTTTTTAAATGATTGGGGTGTTTTAATCTGTCTGGGCCAAATTGTTTAATTCAATTTTACTTTGTTTTTAAATTTTGTATCTATGTATTTTTACTGTTTGGCTGTTCACCGCCCTGAGTCCTTCGGTAGTAGGGCGGTATATAAATCAAATAAAGTAAGTAAGTAAGTAAGTTCCTTGCTCGCAAAAAACCCCCAAAACAACAAACCCAGCTTTCTCCACTTTTGAATAGTTATTTTTTTCAAGGCAGTGCAAAAAGGGGAAAATATGTGAAGTTTCAAACCCGGGCCTATTAATCTGATCCTCCTTTAAACCTTTTTGACATGTTTAGAAGCTTGTAACGTTGGTGTCCTTCAGGTGTGTGGGCTGCCATGTTTGTTAGCAATGTTTGCTTTAGGAATTTAAGTGTCTGAACATTTATAATATCTCAAGGGATCTCTGAGTTCCAGCATGATAGGGCACGCAGCCTGAGACAAACATTTCATGGAAATCTAAACGCTAGTCCCTCTTAAGCCGACGGAGATATAAAAATCCAGAAATTCAGGTACTTGGGTTTTAAAAGGGTACAAAAATTATATATATATATATATATATATATATCTCCTCATGGGAAGCTCTGTTGTGTTAGTTTCATGGGAATTATTGAGTTCGCTTGTGGCAAGAAGTTCTGGTCCTGTCTTGCCAAAGATTCGTTTGAGAAAGTTTTAAAGGACATTAGGTCAGTGTTTCATGTAAATTAATGCATTGATAAATGGAACAATACTAATTCCCATTCTGCTGTATAAGAACAGATTAAAAAGACAGTATAATGATAATGAGTGCTGGAGGAATAGACCAGGGGTTTGCAGGGGTTCAGAAGAACCTCTAGCTAAGATTCTGTGCAGTTCGGAGTACCCCCAAATCCCACTCCTGGCTGGGCCTGCCCACCACGCCCCTCCCCTCTCAGGACTCCCCAGGTGGCCCATTTTGGATGCAGGTAAGTGCAGGGCGCACACGGAGGGTCTGGGAGGGCGAAAAACGGGCCTACTGGAAGCTCAGGAAGGTTGGAAGCGGGCCCGTTTCTGGCCTCCAGAGGGCCTCCAGAGCTTGGGAAGGCTGTTTTTGCCCTCCTGGAGGCTCGAGAAAAGCCTCTGGAGCCTGGGGAGGGTAAAAACGCCCTCCCCGCTGTGGTGCAGGAGGCCGATTAGGCCATGCCCACCATGGCCATGCCCACCCAGCAACTGGGCAAAGAACCCCTTGCTAAAATTTTTGAAGCCCACCTCTGGAATAGACTATAGGACACGGGTGTCCATTCTTTTGGGTTGCCTGGGCCACATTGAGTGAATTGTCTTAGGCCACGTATAAAATACAGAATATGGTAAATGTATATAAATCACCGAATAATGTTAAACGTTTACTAACTTGTGGGGCAGCATTACTAGTTGTACAGAGCCACATGCAGCCTCTGTGCTGTGGGTTGGATATAGAAAATGATTAGAGCCCGTTCCTATGACGATACAGTGGCCAGAATGGTTCAGAAAGCCTTATGAAGGCTAGGACCAGCTCTAGCAACTGGTCACAATAATTCACTTATCCTAATAGTAGGGTTGGCTTTGATGCATAAAATACCGGCTGAAGCATCTGATCTTCTCAGGTTTTCAGTGACACACATGATGGGAAGGCTTCTCTAGATCTAATGAAAAGGTTTAATGAAAAGAAGGACCAGGGGTGACATGATAGCAGTGTTCCAATATCTCAGATGTTGCCACAAAGAAGAGGGAGTCACCCTATTCTCCAAAGCACCTGAAGGCAGGATAAGAAGCAATGGGTGGAAACAAACCAAGGAGAGAAACAACCAAGAACTAGGGGGGAATTTCCTGACAGTGAGAAAAATTAACCAGTGGAATAACTTGCCTTCAGAAGTTGTAAATGTTCCAACACTGGAAGTTTTTAAGAAGAGATTGGACAACCATTTGTCTGAAATGGTATAAGGCAGTGATGGCTAACCTTTTTTCCGCCATGTGCCAAAAGCAGGGGGAGCATGGGGGGTCATGCGCGTGTGTGCCCATACCCATAATTCAATGCGCCCCGCGCATGCGCACGCTCCCCCCGCTTTTGGCATGCGATGGACCCGGTAGGCCTGCTTTTCACCCTCCCCAGGCTCCAGAGGCTTTCTTGGAGCCTGGGGAGGGCGAAAACAGGCTTCCCCACCTCTCTGGAGGCCCTCTGGAGGCCAGAAAAGGCCCGTTTGCCGACTTCCAGTGGGCCCGGAAGGCCCGAAAATCAACACTCGCGTGCCCACCGATATGGCTCCGAGTGCCACCTGTGGCACATGTGCCATAGGTTCGCCATCATGGGTATAAGGTCTTCTGCCAGAGCAGGGGATTGGACTACTAGAAGACCTCCAAGGTCCCCTCCAACTCTGTTATTCTGTTACTCTGTTAGGTTATACCTCTGTGAAATATAAATATTGCACCAGGACAGTGGTGGGTTGACCCCCCCATTTGCCCCGGTTCTATAGAACCGGTAGTAAAACCGGCAAGAGGCTCCGCCCACTGACCCCAACGTCATCAAAATGCTTCTGCGCATGCACAGAAGAGTGCGCGCGCGGCCCCGCTGCGAACCAGTAGTAAAGGTAAGTAGAACCCACCCCTGCACCAGGACTATATATATCTGGTGGCAGTGCAAATGTGGAGTGGCTTTCTTGGGATCTGAGTAACCTCAGATATTATTTTGAGGCATCAAGTTGTATTATTTTCAACTTGACTAAGCTATTCTACCTTGAACCAGCTTTGGTCTTTAAATTTCAAACCCTGCAACTTTCCTCTGTATCCTTGGAAATTATGCAAGATAATTTCTTATTTCTATGCATTTTTTTTTACTTTGTTAGACTGTTTGCTAGTCAAAGCTGTCAGTGTCAAACCCATATTTTTATATAAGATTTTATTTTGATTACCTCATATTTTTGAACAGATAATGGTGCAGGGTGGTAGTGTTAAGTGCTGTTCTTGATGGGTTATTTTGAGATAATTTTTCTGTTTATTCCTCTTTAAATAACACCAAGGTAAACTACCTTGAAGTGACAGTATGCATATTTTATTAAAATAAATAAAAGCTGTTTATACTGAGGATACTACAAATATCTGTAATTTTTCCACCTTTTAAAAGAAAAAGGGCATAGTAGCTTCTGTATATCAATATTCCAATACAAACAAACCAATCAAATGAAAACAGAAAACAACAATGACATACACACACAAAACACACACACACAGTTTTTCTAAAAAAATATTATCATTAGATCCATAAAAAAGATGGCTGTGCACAAAGATATAGATCTTCAGAAGTTTATACTACAGGTAGTCCTTGACTTACAACAGTTTGTTTAGTGACCGTTTTGAAGTTACAAGGGCACTGAAAAAAGTGACTTATGACCATTTTTCATACTTATGACCATTGCAGCATCCCCATGGTCATGTGATTTACATTCGGATGCTTGACAAACTGATTCACATTTATGACGGTTGCAGTCTTGAGATCATATAATCTTTTGTGACCGTCTAACACGCAGTCAATGGGGACGCCAGATTCACTCAACAACCATGTTACTAATTTAATAACTGTAGTGATTCACTTAACCAATGTGGCAAGAAAAGTCATAAAATGGGACAAAACTCACTTAACATGTTTCTCACTTAGCAACATAAATTCGGGCTCAGTTGAAGTCATAAGTTGAAGACTACCTGATTAAGTTATTGAATAGAGAACCTGGTGCAGAAATCAGGCAACTGTATAATCTTGGACATCTATAATTCCAATCTCTAAAGCTCTTAGGATGGTAAAATGGATGAATAGGAATGCTACACTACATACATTAGATGCCTGTTTTTGTGGAGAAGTGAATGTCCAGAGCTAAAAGCATTCAGAACAGTGGTGGGTTCCTCCTGGTTCCGCCCGGTTCCGCCAAGCCGGTAGCGGTGACGATATGATGTCACCGAACCAGTTCTGCCTCCGCCCCCCACCCCCCGCCCCCCTACCAACCTTGCGTTATTCTTACCTTTTATTTGACCCCACCCCCAATCTATTGCTGCCTCCTGAGTCCCAGCTGATGGGCTATAAGAAAAAAAACTGTTTAAACTCTTGCCGCGGGGTTTCAAAGGGCCGCTCTACAGCTGATCAGTGGTAAAAGGCAGTTTGGTGGTAGACCAGTGCCTCCAAAAACAAATGAGTAGACTGGTGCCTGCAAAAATAAATGGGTAGACCAGTGCCTGCAAAAACAAATGAGTAGACTGGTGCCTGCAAAAGTAGACCAGTGCCTGCAAAAATAAATGGGTAGACCAGTGCCTGCAAAAATAAATTGGTAGACCAGTGCCTGCAAAAATAAATGAGTAGACCAGTGCCTGCAAAAACAAATGAGTAGACTGGTGCCTGCAAAAATAAATGAGTAGACCAGTGCCTGCAAAAACAAATGAGTAGACTGGTGCCTGCAAAAATAAATGAGTAGACTGGTACAGCTCTGCAAGCAGTTAAAAGCCTGGTAGGCCAGTACCTCTACTAAATCCTAAAGAATTGTCACATGACCATCAAGCCACGCCCACAAAATAAGCCACACCCACAGAACTGATCCAGAACATAGAATAATAAGGTTGCTAGGGACCCTGGATGTCTTCTACTCCAACCTTCTGCTCAAGCAGAAGACCCTATAATGTTTCATAAAAATGGCTGTCCACTCTCTTCTTGAAAACCTCCAGTGGTGAAGCACCTAGAACTACTGGAGACCAGCTCTTCCACTAATTAATCATTCTCCCTATCACGAAAGTTCTTCTTAACTCTGGGTTGGATCACTCTTTTGTATATTTTCATCCCTTACTTCGTCTCTTGCCCTCAAGTGCTTTGGAGAATAGGTGGTCCCCCTTTTCTTTGTGACAGCCCCTCAGATATTGGAAGACTTCTATCATGTCACCCCTAATCCTTCTCATCAGACGTACCCAGAGGTGGGTTTCAGCAGGTTCTGACCAGTTCTGGAGAACCGGTAGTGGAAATTTTGAGTAGTTCGGAGAATCAGTAAATCCCACCTCTGTCTGGCCCCGCCTCCATCTATTCTCTGCCTCTCAAGTTCCAGCTGACCGGGCGGAAATGGGGATTTTGCAGTATCCTTCCCCTGGAGTGGATAGGAATGGAGATTTTACAGTATCCTTCCCCTGCCACGTCCACCAAGCTAAATATCCACCAAGCTAAATATCTAAACTCAATACTTACCATGTTCTGGTATGGCTCTAACAGACCTTGTGGTGTGAACCATAGAGAGCTGATAAATGAAGTAGACAATTACGTTTTCCAAGCATTTTAGAATATGGCTCACAACTTTTAGTCATTGTAAGGGGGGTTTGCATGGGTCTACCATACCTGGACTGTGATTGACCAGGCAGGCAATCAGAAAAAAATTGGGTCTCTCAAATTAACATTCTGCCTGGGGTGTCTCAGAGTCTTAAAAAGGCCTTGGCTTTAATGGTTTATTAAACAAATAAGGTACACCTGGAAAACTTAAGTGCACTCCATGAGCCTCATAAAAATATTATGGGATGCTTTCATCAGGCAGAAATATATGGACATAACTTTTACAGTAACCTAACCAGAAAGAAATTGCAGTAAGTTACTTTAGTGGAGGACAGAGATGAGATTATAAGATAATCCATATTTTATTTGTTTGTTTACCTATTTAAGAGGTCTTTTTCAGCTCCCTTTTTTCTATTTAAGAGGCACTCAGGTCATTTTTGCTCTGAAAATACAGGAGTCACTTAGCCATCGTTGTAGCATAAGGCTTTGGGATAACTTGAAGAGTATAATCAGTTTTGAAGTTGAGGGGGGTGGGAATGGACAGTCATATTTTGTTTTTAATAATTATTTGATTATTTGATTATTTGATTATTGATCTAAATGCATTTTTTCATAAGCATATTCCACAAACCTATTGCCCTCCTTAAAAAATCCAAATACATCTCGGCCATAAATGCGGATCAGTTGTTGAGCTCCCAAAATGCAGTCACGTGACATGAGGGGGATACCAACAGAACGTTGGAACTGAATCATAAGTACCCAGAGGAGGTCCATCAAAACTTTAAAGGCTCACTAAGTGACTGGTCATAAGTCAAGGACTAAGATGGTTAGGGCACCAAGTTGGAAACCAAGAGATAGTGAGTTCTAATCCTGCTTTGGGCACAAAGCCATCTGAGTTTGGAAATCTTCTAGTCCGACCTCCTGCTTAAGCAGGAGATCTTATACCATTGTGGACAATAGTTGTCCAATCTGTTCTTGAAAATCACCCATAATGGAGCACCCATGATTTCTGGATGCAAGCTATTCCACTGATTAATTGTTCTCATTGTCAGAAAATTTCTCCTTAGTTCTAGACTGAAAGTTCTAGAGGTTCTTGTATTTCATTATCCCTCTGCTAGGTATCTTGGATTTTACATAAACACTGGGATATAAATAATCAAAATGTAATTTGCATGTTCTGCACATGAATTTGCTCTATAACAAATCAACGCAAACTTGTTTGCTGGTTTTTCTTTCTTTCTTTCTTTCTTTCTTTCTTTCTTTCTTTCTTTCTTTCTTTCTTTCTTTCTTCGATTTATATGCCACCCTTCTCTGGAGACTCAGGGCGGCTTACAATGCGTTAAGCAATAGCCTTCATACTTTTGTATATACCTGCTTAGTAGGGCTTTCGGGCCCCCTCTAAGCGGTGTTCTTTTTTTATACAAAGTCATTTTATTGCCCCCACAATCTGGGTCCTCATTTTACCTACCTCGAAAGGATGGAAGGCTGAGTCAACCTTGAGCCTGGTGAGATTTGAACTTGCAGTAATTGCAGGCAGCAGGTGTTACTTAACAGCATTTTAGTCTGCTGCGCCACCAAGGCTCTATTTTAATTATAAAAAAATATTAATTATAAATTTTACATTCTCCATTATAAACATATCCTGATGGGGTGCTTCAATATGAATTCATGGGATAAATAAATAGAACCACAGAAATCCAGGTTGGTCCTAAATTAACATAGGAAAGCTTCCTTAAACATTTCCAATTATGCATGAACTGCAACAGAATCAGCTTGCATATTTTATTTCTGTGAGGAGAACATTACAGAGCATGTGACTGCTACCACAAGAATGAGATTTCTAGTTGAGGGGATTGTAGTAAAGACTGCAGATCTAGAATCCATTTGCCCCCACTAGGCCCCTCAAGTTAGGAATGGATACATTCCCAAATTATTGCTTCCTGTAGAGCCAGATGATCAGTTCAGAGTGACCCAGTCTAGGTTTCCCTCAGTGGGACTTCTAGGGCCCATGATGGCCATCTCCTTTCCTATTATGAGTTGGAAGGGGGGAGATTTCCCATTTTACTGGTTCTGAATTTGCCTTTGGAGTTCATCAGGTGAAAAGACATCAACTATCTAAATAAATAGAGTTAAGTAGATGTTGGAGGTGGTGATTTTCTATTTTTATTCCTTTCCTTTCTATTTGTCCATTATAGGAGAATAATCTTCAGCTCACTGCCTAGGAGAACAGTCATAATACCGTTATAATACTCATCGGTTAGAAAACATAGAATGCTAAGGTTGAAAGGTGTTAAGGAATTCACAGAGTAACCCTTGAATAGCAAGGGTGTGTACATGAAAGCGATTGAGAGCAGATACGAATAAACACAGTCAATACACAGATACACTGAGTTGTACTTACTTTCAGGAAATAGTAAGGCACAGTCCAATAAACAGTCCAGGTCATACACATATAAAGAAGGAGATAGCAAAATTACAGTCCAGGGATAATCCAATAACAAAGTCTTCTTACCAGTCGTCATAGTCATTCACAATAAACAGTTCTTCTGGATTTGCAAACAGTAGCATATAGAGATATCAGAAAGCAAGAACAGCAAAGAGAAACAAACCATATTTCTAGCTCTCTCTTAAGGAGATTGGCTACAAAGATAACCAATCAGGACACAGTATGATGCAATACAGCAGTCTTAAAGCTATATAGATGGTTTATATATTGCCAACCCAACAAGGTAGGTAATACTCATTTCCTAACAGAAGGGATCTTGGAGGACTTCTAGTTCAACCCTCTGCTCAAGCAGGAGACCTTATACTATGCTGGCTGGACAAATGGTTGTCCAGTCTCTTCTTGAAAACTGCTAGTGATGGAGCGCCTACAACTTCCAGTGGTAACCTGTTCCACTGATTAATTGTTCCACTGTCAGGAAATGTCTACTTAGTTCTAGGCTGCATCTCTCTTTAATAAGGTTCCACCCATTACTTCTTGTCCTGCCCTCAGGTGCTTTAGACCAGGGGATTCCAATCTTGGCAACTTTAAGGCTTCTGGACTTCAACTCCCAGAATTCCTCAGCCAGCTTTGTTGGCTGAGGAACTCTGGGAGTTGAAGTCCACAAGTTTTAAAGTTGCCAAGGTTGGAGACCCCTGCTTTAGACAATAGGTTGACCTCCTGTTCTCTGTGACAGCCCCTCAAATACTGGAAGACTGCTATCATACCATCCCTAGTCCTTCTCTTCGTTAGACTAGACATACCCATGTCCCTCAATTGGAATGATTAATCCCTCCGTTGGAGCGATGTGACCCCTGTGATGTTGTCAAGTTATTGTGAGTCACCATCTTTTCTTTCTTGCTTCACTGTTCTATCTCTGTCCCCCCTCTCATGGGTGTTCAATAACTGTGGAAATAACATAGGAAAGATAATTATTTCTAAAATCTGAGTTTCTTCATGTGACTTTGCTTCTCCTCCAACATCCCAGCTCAGATTGACATCTTGACAAGGCCTTCCTTGTATGTTTATTTTGATAAATAAAATAAAATAAAATCCACTCCTCCCCCTTTTATAGAAAAACTGGATATTTAAATTTCCAGATGGAAAAAAAGATGATAAACTTAGCAACCTGTTGTGTGGCCCAGCAAAGCTTTTTATTGCTTCTCATTCACCATATGGCATACCATTCACCGCCTGTACCCTAATGAGAATTACGTTTGCAGGTAATTTTCAATTGATTGTCTTGGGATAAACAAATCTCACATACTTGTTTTGCTAATGTATTCAAGTAGGCTCGCAGGGGGAAAAGATTAATTATCTAAAAAGCAAGCAGGGGCCTTTGCATTATGCAAAAGAGCCAACTATGATGAGAAAGAAGCCACCTGTTGCTATGACAGCAGAGAGGTTGTGATGAGGTAAACGGGGTTTCCTGAGCTGATTGGCCCAAATGAGATCACGGTGACCAACCGTAGGGACTTAAATCTATGTAAGACTAATAATAATAATAATAATAATAATAATAATAATAATAATAATAATAACAACAACAACAACAACAACAACAACAACAACACAACAACTGCGCTACTTGGAACATCATGTATTTTAAGAAGATACTTGGTTTATACCTAGGACGCTGGCAGCAACCCATATTTTATTTATTTATTTATTTTATTTTTATTTTTATTCAATTTATATCCCACCCTTCTCCTAGTGGACTCAGGGTGGTGTACAGCCAGAACTAAAACACATACCAATACAAAATTTAAAATTTTTAAAAGAATTATATAACTGTGGCCCAAAATTTAAAACGTTCAAACTAAAACCCATTTGACAATTTAAAAGGCTAAAAAAGGCTAAAAAGTGTGGGGGGGAGGGTTTCATGCCAGCCCTGCTTGATGGAAAAGAAAAGTTTTTAGGACACGGCGAAAAACCCGGAGATCCTATGTCCTTCGTATCTCCGGGGACAAATCATTCCAGAGGGCAGGAGCTGCCACAGAGAAGGCCCTCCCCCTGGGGGTCGCCAGCCGACATTGCCTGGCTGACGGCACCCTGAGGAGTCCCTCTCTGTGGGAGCATACTGGTCGGTGGGAGGCTGTCGGCGGCAGAAGGCGGTCCCGCAAATACCCAGGTCCTATGCCATGGAGCACTTTAAAGGTGGTGACCAACATATCAACCATTAGCACCAGTCAATTGTATTTGTGACACATTTTTAAATGTTCAGTTGACTGAGTTTCATGTTTAATGAATAAAAGATAATAATAATAAAAAATAATAATAATTTGAAATTTGACATTTGAAAAATAATAAAGTTGAAACTGTATCACACTTAATATGTGAGCGCAGCAAAATCGTGCAAACTGATTACAAAGCTGGACACGATCGAGTTGCTAAATTAATCCACTGGTCATTATGTAAAAAATACAATTTACCTGTATCCAAAAAGTCGTGGGATCATAAAGTGGGAAAAGTTATAAGAAGGTTTAATACTTGCATTAGTTTGTAGAACAAGCACTACAAACTAATGCCATGAAGCGAAGATACAAAAATCCACTGACAATCCAAACTGCCGACTTTGCAACAACAAAGTTGAAACTGTTTCACATTTAATATGTGAGTGCAGGCAAATCACGCAAACTAATTACAAAGCTAGACAGGACTGAGTTGCTAAATTAGTCTACTGGTCATTATATAAAAAATACGACTTACCTGTATCCAAAAAGTCATGGGAACATAAAGTGGAAAAAGTTATAGAAAATGAGAAGGTGAAGATTTTGTGGGACTTTTGAATATAGACAGATCGTCATTTGGAACACAACACGCCAGATATCACAGTTGTCGAAAACCGAAATGTACAATTTATTGACATCGCGATACTAGGAGATGCCAGAGTTGAGGAAAAAGAACTGGAAAAAAATCACGAAATATCGTGACCTGGCCATCGAAACTATGCAATTATGGATGAAAAATGTAACAGTGATACCTATTGTCATTGGGGCACTTGGTACCATGTCCAAGAATTTTATAAGATACATCAACAAATTGCAACTTCCTGCAATAACACCAGTGGAACTGCAAAAAACTGCGCTACTTGGAATATCGTACATCTTAAGAAGGTACTTGGTTGATACCTAGGATGCTGGCAGCAATCCGTATCAACCATTAGCACCAGTCAATGGTATTTGTGATGCATTTTTGAATGTTCAGTTGACTGAGTTTCATGTTTAATAAATAAAGTTAATAATAATAATAATAATAATAATAATAATAATAATAATAATAATAATTTGATATCTAGTTGATACCTAGGATGCTGGCAGCAACTTGTATCAGCCATTAGCACCAGTCAGTGGTATTTGTGACACATTTTTAAATGTCCAGTTGACTGAGTTCCATGTTTAATGAATAAAAGAAATAATAATAATGATGATGTTGATGATCAGTGGTGGTTGCTCCCGGTTCGGTCCGGTTCTTGTGAACCGGTAGTAATGGCGGTGGGAGGCTCCGCCTACCTGCCCAGATGTCACCATGAACGATTTGCGCATGCATGCGTGCTCCCATAGCGAACTGGCAGCGGAGGTAAGTAGAACCCACCCCTGATGATGATGATGAGATGATGGTGATGATGGGAAGTCTTGCAATGATCCTACAAAGGAATTTTTATTTGAAGGCAACAGAATCAGGGCTTTGTGACCGTTAGAAGGAATATGTAGCAGCTAATAAAAAAATTTGAGAGAAAGACAATAGAATTAGCCTAGTTATTGTTACAGATCTCCACATACGTTTTAATCTGTTTTTCACTAATACCTTCATTCAAGATAAAGCACATCTTATTCTCCCCATAATACCTTTGCTGTCAAACATTATTATCTTGTACCTGTTTATATAATTGATTATAAGCCACCTACGGATAATTCAAAAGGGGCTGGCATTGTTACAAACATTTGCAAGCTATGCTCAGTCTGAATAGGAGAATGGAGACCGTTCATTCTTAACAATTCATTTTCTCTTGTTCCTGGATTGGTGTTTCCTTATAATAACCAGTTGAAATCAATGGACATACATGAGTCAAGTCAACTAAAGTCTCATTGATGCTTTCTTATTATGGTTCAAAGCCCATCTATCACCAGGATACACACATTACTCAGTGGTGGGATTCAAATAATTTAACAACCGGTTCTCTGCCCTAATATCCATCTGGGTAGGTGTGCTCAGTGGTCATGTGACCGTATGGGCATGGCCAACTCAATGTTACTCAGGTCGATGGGCGCTTCGCCTTAGCTGTTACAATGTAATAGGGGTTAACCAGAGAGGCAGTTTCTGTAAGCAGGGCAATAAAGATTAGGCTAGAAACAACACCAGAATGTTTTCTTCCTGCCTTCCTTACAGGATTAGCCCTGTAAAGTGGAAAAAAACAAAATAAGATTTCTTCCAACAACAGGTTCTCTGAACGGCTTAGAAAGTTAACAACCAGTTCTCCCAAATTGGTGCAAATCAGCTGAATCCCACCACTGACATTACTGTATATAAAGTCATTGTTTAGTTAACTAAGGGTTATTGAGTAGACTGCTTCCCTGGATTCAGACATCACATTAAACTGTAAGCCATGGTCTGAAAACTATTTTGTCTGAAATGGTGTAGGGTTTCCTGCCTGAGCAGAGTTAGAACCAGAAGACATCCAAGTCTATTATTCTGTTATTCTGTTTACTAACCACAGTGGTTGTGTTGCATAACACACAACGTGTGAATCCCAGCTTCTATTTGTGTACACTCCTTGACTTCAAAATTGTTACGCATAATAACTTTTGAACCTAATTAATATTTGAGTAGCAGTTTAAGAAGGCGGTAGACTAGACTATGAAGAAGGAAAAAATAGCCAGGAAGAAGATCCTACCCAATAACGTCTATCTGTTAGGAGGAGAGCAGGCAGAGCTGGGGAGAGGGGGGGTGGAGTTAAGCACATCATCAGTTTAGAATTCCTGTGTTCCTGAATTCCATTGACCCTTATCTGGTGCCAATTTAGCGTTGAACTTTAGTTGACCAGATACTTGTGAATAAGCTTAAATAAATATTCTCAGCCGTAACCTTATGAATGGTACCAATTCTTTGTGTCTGATACCACTTTGCCCCCCAGAAAGGAATATGGATTATGGACATGGATTATCAGGAACCAAGCTTCATATCAAGGGAAATTGACTTTTGTAAAAACCTTCCGGTAGGTAGGCGGCTGAGAAGTACTGGTAGTCCTTGACTTACGACCACAATAGAGCCCAAATTTTCCATTGCTAAGCAAGACATTTGTTAACTGAGTTGTGCCCCATTATGCAACTTGTTTTTGCCAGAGTTGTTAAGCGAATACACTGCTGTTGTTAAAGGGAATTATGCAGTTGTTCAGTGAATCTGGCGTCCCCTATTGATTTTGCTTGTTAGAAGCCAGTCGAGAAGGTTACAAATGGTGATCACACAATTTATGACAGTGCGACTGCCATAAATATGCGCGATTTTTGATCATGTGGACATGGGGATGCTGCAACGGTCATAAGTGTACAAATGCAGAGAAGAGCAACAAAGTTGATTAGGGGACTGGAGCAGTGGTGGGCTCCTCCCGGTTCGGTCCGGTTCGGCCGAGCCGGTAGCAGTGACGATATGACATCACCGAACCGGTTCTCCCCCCGCCCTCCCACCCCCCACCCACCCACGTTATTCTTACCTTTCATTTGGTCCCACCCCCAATCTATTGCTACCTCCTGAGTCCCAGCTGATGACTAGAGGGAAAAAAACTGTTTAAACTCTTGCCGTGGGGCTTCAAAGGGCCGTCCTACAGCTGATCAGTGTTAAAAGCGAACAAATGAGTCGGGTCGTAAGTGCGAGGACTGGTCGTAAGTGCGAGGACCTTCCAGAAATGACTGACCAGCTAGCCACGCCCACCTAGTCACATGATCTCCAAGCCACACCCACAAAATAAGCCACGCCCACAGAACTGGTAGTAAAAAATTTAGAACCCACCCCTGGACTGGAGGCTAAAACACCTAAAGAACGGTTGCTGGAATTGGGCAAGTCTAGTTTGATGAAAAGAAGGACTCTGAGGTGACATGATAGCAGTCTTCCAGTGTTTGAGGGGCTGCCACAAAGAAGAGGGAGTCAAGCTATTCTCCAAAGCACCTGAGGGCAGGAGAAGAAGCAATGGGTGGAAACTAATCAAGGAGAGAAGCAACTTAGAACTAAGGAGAAATTTCCTGATAGTTAGAACAATTAATCAGTGGAACAACTTGCCTCCAGAAGTTGTGAATGCTCCAACACTGGAAGTTTTTAAGAAGATGTTGGAAAACCATTTGTCTGTCAGTTTCAGTGCCATTGTAACTTTGAGCAGACATTAAACAAATGGTTAAGAGTTGAGGTCTACCTATGGACAACCTACACATCCTGTGTAAGCGCACATAAGCAATAGCAATAGCACTTAGACCAGTGGTGGATTTCAACATTTTTTACTACTGATTCTGTGGGCGTGGCTTGGTGGGCGTGGTTTGGTGGGCATGGCAAGGGAAGGTTACTGCAAAATCCCCATTTCCTCCCAATCAGCAGAGAATAGATGGGGGCAGTGCCAGTCAGAACTTTTACTACCGGTTCTCCGAACTACTCAAAATTTCCGCTACCGGTTCTCCAGAACTGGTTAGAACCTGCTGAAACCCACCTCTGACATAGACTTATATACCGCTTCACAGTGCTTTTACAACTCTCTCTAAGTGGTTTACAGAATCAGCATATTGCCCCCAACAATCTGGATCCTCATTTTACCCACCTTGGAAGGATAGGTAAACATATCTACCCACAAAGAAGAGGGAGTCAAGCTATTCTCCAAAGCACCTGAGGGTAGAACAAGAAGCAATGGGTGGAAACTAATCAAGGAGAGAAGCGACCTAGAACTAAGGAGAAATTTCCTGACAGTTAGAACAATTAATAAGTGGAGCAACTTGCCTGCAGAAGTTATGAATGCTCCAACACTGGAAATTTTTAAGCAGATGTTGGATAACCATTTGTCTGAAGTGTGTAGGGTTTCCTGCCTGGGCAGAGGGTTGGACTAGAAGACCTCCAAAGTCCCTTCCAACTCTGCTATTCTATTCTATTCTATTCTATTCTATTCTATTCTATTCTATTCTATTCTATTCTATTCTATTCTATTCTATAAATGCAAAGTTTTTCTCCCCCTAATTATTGCAGATTGATCTGAGAACCCCCCCTCACCCCCGTAATGGCACTTCTTCATCCATGTGAACCATTTTGGATGTTAATAAAATGCGCTTCCGCCCTGTGTCTCAGGATCAAAGGGGGTTTTGTTTCTTCAATGCAAAGAAGAAGCACAAAACCCAAAGTGTTCGTGTATTGGACGGTGGGTGGGTGTAAATGTTTTTCTCTCAGATTTATATATGCTTAAAATACTGTGCAAACATAATTAACGTCAGGGGCTAGATGACAAGATAGAAGGAAGTTCAATGCGAAAAGGAGAAGAATAAACTGTTTTATGACAGGCGGAGGAGAAAAATGAGTTGGCTGCAGGCAAGATTGTCTGTATTATTCTGATAGATATGATGGGAGCTCTTGCCTCCTCCTATAGAAAGTAACAGCTGGTAAGCAGGGAAGCAACCCCGAAGAGAGATCTGTTTTTGCCTTTAATCTACTCCGGTGCTGTTTGGTGCCCACTTTAGTGTAAGACTCAGTAACTCACGGACAAAAGCTGTTGATAGATAGGCACAATTACTTGCTCTAGTATTGCTCTCAACTGTCTGCCTTGACTGATGACGGTGGATAAAGTTTAGCTCAAGCCTGGGGAAAAGCCTTTAATTATATATATATATATATATATATATATATATATATATATATATATATATATATGTATATATATGTATATATATGTATATATATATATTAGACAGAAAAAGAAAAAAAGGCCCACTCTTGTTTTCGTGATCCCCTTTCTTTTAAACTTTGAAAAGAAGGAGGATTGAATTTTCTTGCAAGCAATTTATGTCGATTTAAAAAAAAACCATTGGACTTGGGAGAGTAGGAATCAAACACATTTTCACCCAAAATCTTACCCGTGTTGGTGCAATTAATATTGACATAGGTAGTCCTTGACTTACGACCACAATTAAGCCCAAAATTTCTGTTGCTAAGCGAAAAATTGGTCAAGGGAATTTGGCCCCATTCTACAACCTTTCTTGCTAATGAAGTGAATCATTGCAGTTGTTAAATTAGTGACACACAGAGGTGGTAATCAGCCGGTAATTGGTGAACCGGTCGCTCCGACGATCAGTTGGCCCCGCCCACCCACCCCTGCTTTATCCTGTCCTCTATTTCCTGCTTTGTAGCTCATCTCAATCGTGCGGCACAGCTGATTCCCCCACCCTTACTGTTCTACTTACCGTTGCTGACTTGGAAGGTAAGCAGCTGAGCTTCTAAATGCTCCATTTTCAGCGCTGCATGCAAGTATGTGTGCACGCACAAAACACACACTCAGTTGTTAAACCAGCAGCATTCCACCACTGGTGACATGGTTATTAAGTGATTGATTTTGCTTGTCAGAAGGTCACAAAAGGGGATCCCGTGACCAGTGGTGGGTTCCTTCCGGTTTGGTCCGGTTTGGCCGAGCTGGTAGCGGTGACGATATGACATCACTGAACAGGTTCTCCCCCCCCCGCCCTCCCACCGGGGCCCCCACCCCCCCCACATTATTCTTACTTTTTATTTGGTCCCACCCCCAATCTATTGCTGCCTCCTGAGTCCCAGCTGATGACTAGAGGGAAAAAAACTGTTTAAACTCTTGCTGCAGGGCTTCAAAGGGCCGTCCTACAGCTGATCAGTGTTCAAAGCAAACAAATGAGTCGGGTCGTAAGTGCGAGGACTGGTCGTAAGTGCGAGGACCTTCCAGAAATGACTAACCAGCTAGCCACGCCCACCTAGTCACATGACCTCCAAGCCACACCCACAAAATAAGCCACGCCCACAGAACCGGTAGTAAAAAAATTTAGAACCCACCTCTGCCCGTGACCCTGGGACACTGCAATTGTCATAAATATATATAATTATAATATAACGTAAATAATATACAACATAAATAATGCATTTATTCCTTTAGCAAAAAACCCAAAAAACTGGTTTGTGGTGTCACTTTACAAATTCAGTGCAATGTCGTTGAATCTTTAGATATGCAGACGCACAAAAAGCGAATTGGAAACGTGAGTTCTTGTTTAGCACATTTGACATCCTAAGAGCAGTCGGGGGGGGGGGGGAGGAGGAGAAGAAAGGACAAAACAGGGAAAGATAGACATCACACATTTTTTTTCAAGTTTCAAGTTCTCATGAAGGTTGGACCTAGAAGAGCAATACTTGAAATGGTCTAAAAATACAGAAAGGGTGGAGCAAATCCTGTGACAGTTGTGAGCACTCTGTCAAATGTATTGCCCAATCCACAATGCAACAATGCAATAAAACCTGTCATTAAACAGGTATTAAGGATAGTCATCCTTATACTGTTCTACCAAACCTTATCATCTGTAGATCAGATGAATGGTCTTCCTAGAAAATCTCTGAGTGAAGCTCAGCTTGTCATGATTTCATGGATGACTATCATGTACCTTTTTTTGCAAAAAAATCTAAGTTGATTTTCTGTTGCCTTCTTCCAAGATATTTTTTAGCTAGCTAGCTAGCTAGCTAGCTAGCTAGCTAGCTAGATAGATAGATAGATAGATAGATAGATAGATAGATAGATAGATAGATAGATAGATAGATAGAATTCTTTATTGGCCAAGTGTGATTGAACACACAAGGAATTTGTCTTGGTGCTTTATGTACTGCTCTCAAAGTACATAAAAGAAAAGATACATTCGTCAAGAATCATAAGGTACAACACTTAATGATAGTCATAGTGAACAAATAAGCAATCATATTAGGAAACATTAGCTGAATTAACCTATGCAGCCCTGAGATTTCCTGATATTTTCCCATTCAAGTATTGACCAGCTCCAACCCTGGTTAGCTTTTTGAGATTGCCGAAAGTGGGTTAGGCTATCATAATTCATTCAGCAATTTTTTGCTTCCTAACTACTGCTAAATGTCAATTGAGGCCTCCATAGTCCTGGCTCTTACTACTGTTAGCTCCCCAAGAGGTATATATCCAGTGATGAAGCATGCTGGGAGTTATAGTTCAGCCATATGCACAGACTCCCAGCTTGTTTATTTCCCAAATGTATTCTAGAATCCCCAAGAGCTCTTTGTTCCCCAAAGAAATGCATGCTGCTACTCTTAAGTCCTACAGTACGAAAAGGCGTGGTGACATGATAGCAGTGTTCCAATATCTAAAGCAGAGGTCTTCAAACTTGGCAGCTTTAAGACTTGTGGACTTCAACTCCCAGAATTCTCCAGCCAGCATACGGTTAGCATAGCTGTCTGGAGAATTCTGGGAGTTGAAGTCCACAAGTCTTAAAGCTGCCAAGTTTGAAGACCTCTGATCTAAAGGGTACCACATAGAAGAAGGAATCAACCTGAGGGAATCAATCCAAAGCACTTGAAGGTAAAACAAGAAGCAACGGATGGAAACTAATCAACCAATCTAGAACTGAGGAGAAATTTCCTGACCGTTAGAACTATTAATCAGTGAAACAACTAGCCTCCAGCATGGGTGCTCCAACACTAAAGTTTTTTAAGAAGAGATTGGACAACCATTTGTCTGAAATGGTGTAGGGCAGTGGTGGCGAACCTTTTACTCACTGAGTGCCAAACAGGTACGCGCTTCATGAGCTTCGTGCATGTGTGTGCCAGTGGTGGGTTGCCCCCCAGTTCGGACCGGTTCTATAGAACCAGTGGTAAAACCGGCGGGAGGCTACGCCCACTGACCCTGACGTCATCAGAAGCGATCTGCACATGCGTGCACGTGAGCGATCCCATTGCGAACCGGTAGTAAAGGTAAGTAGTACCCACCCCTGGTGTGTGTTATCCGCCCTAACGTATGGCTCCTCCCCCGTGCGCTCTGTGTGCAACCACATCATCTGTGCATGCGTGCGGCTTTCGCGCGGCTCCCCCATGTGCTATGTGTGCAATTGCATTATCTGTGCATGCGTGCAGATTGCGCATGGCTCCCCCATGCACTGCACATGCAATCGCACTATCTGCACATGCATGTGCAATGAACGAATGCCGTCTATGCATGGATGCACTGCACACAAGTACTCACACGCCAGGGGTGGGTTCTACTTACCTTTACTACCAGATCGCAATGGGGCTGTGCGCACGCACACGCGTGAGCAAAGCAAGCACATGCGCACGCTCTTCTGCATGCGAGGGAGCATTCTGATGACGTCAGGGTCGCTGGGTGGAGCCTCCCACCAGTTTTACTATCAGTGTGAACTGGAGGCAACAGACCACTGTCACACGCATGCACAAATGCACATGCATGTACAGGAGAGCTCCAAAGACCAGCTGGGTCCCCTGAATTGCATGCGTACCGGAGGCCCGAACACCAGCTGGGGCACGCGTGCATGCGCAGCTGCAGGTGAATTGGTTGACAGCTCAACAGCCCGGAAAGATCGCTCTGTGTGCCACCTCGGGCACGCATGCCATAGGTTCCCCATCACGGGTGTAGGGCTTCCAGCTTGAGCAGGGGTTCTTTTACTACCGGATTGCAACGGGAGAGCAGGCATGCGCACTTCTGCACATGCGCAGATTGTCCATTATGATGTCCGGGCTGGTGGGCGGAGCCTCCCGCCCAGGGATGGGTTCTACTTACCTTTACTACTGGTTTGCAATGGGGTCACGCGCACACGCGAGCGAAGCAAAGCATGCGCAGAAGCATTTTGATGACGTCGGGGTCGGTGGGCAGAGCCTTCCGCCGGTTTTACTACGTGCGAACCGGGGGCCAACCCACCACTGCTCCTGCCGCTTTTACTACCGGTTCGCAAGAACCGGACAGAACCAGGAGCAACCCACCACTGCCTCCGAAGTCCCTTCCAACTCTGTTATTCTCTGTTATTCTGTTGCTTTGCTTCTCATTCAAGATACCAGCCATTCACCGTTCCTTCTATCGTTTATTGTTTTTCTTCAAGGATTTCATACCTAGCCATCCAGGTAAGGGCCAATTACGGCTTCCTCTTGATTAATGCAGGAACCAGCTAAGCCAGCTCCAGTGTGCTTCAAGCTTTGATTGATAAGCTTGAGAGAGTCTCTATGCCAGGTATGTAGGTCAGGAAGAGATAACAAGTGGAAAAGTGTGAGCTGAAAGGAGAGGGGGAGAGAGAGAGACCACACAGGGAGAATGCAAGCTATGTTTCCCCATTACGGCTGAAGAGTTGCAAGATAATTCAGTTCTTTGGCAACATAATGCAATCCAATTGTAATGCCCCATTTATTTTATGCATCACTCTGATTGCTATCTGTGACATGCATACTGTACTCTAATGCTTGTTGCTTTCTAGAAAAGTATTGCTGAATTACTCCAGGGTTGGAAGTTTTTTTTTTTTTTTTATAGCATTCACGTTTTATTTCTCAAAACACGGAACTACTGAAATCAGAGATGGGCAGAAGTGTCAATTTCTGATTTTCTCTCAACATCTCGTTTCCTTTGCAAATCCCATTCACCCTATTCCTAAGGGTCTTGCTCCAAACCTGTATATCTTTTTCATAACAGTTTTGCCTAAAATGCTTTTTTTTTTTTTACAATTTCTCCCAGAGTAATGCATTTTTGTACATCGCTTTCAGAAACTATATTTTTTCCCTGCAGGCTTTTGTCAAATGTACCTCAAAAACATAGCAAATTGCCCTACAGTGCAAAGAGATGCGTGAGCCTGGTGGCGCAGCAGACTAATAGCTTGTTATTAACATTCAGCTGCCTGCAATTACTGCATGTTCGAATCTCCCCAGGCTCAAGGTTGACTCAGCCTTCCATCCTTTCTAAGGTAGGTAAATTGAGGACCCAGTTTGTGGGGGCAATAAACTGACTTTGTATAAATATACAAAAGTATGAAGGCTATTGCTTAACGCATTGTAAGCCCCCCTGAGTCTCCGGAGAAGGGCGGCATATAAATCAAATTAAAAAAAAAATGAAAAAACAAAAAGGTTCATAATTGATGGATTATTTATCCCACCTTTATTATTTATGTAAATAACTCAACCTATCCAACACACTTTCCTCCTTCTATTTTCTCCACAACAACAACCTTGGGAAATGGGTTGGGCTGAGAGAGAGTGATTGGCTCAAAGTCATTCAGCCAGCTTTCATGCCTAGGGTGGAACTAAAACTCACAATCTTCTGGTGATTCGCCCAATGTCACCCAGCTGGCTTTCATGGCTAAGGCAGGACTAGAACTCACAGTCTCCTCCTGATTGGCCCAAAATCACCCAGCTGGGCTTCATGGCTAAGGTGGGGCTAGAACTCACAATCCCCTGGTGATTGGCCCAAAGTCACCCAGCTGGCTTTCATAGTTAATTCTCCTGGTGATTGGCCTAAAACCACCCAGCTGGCCTTCATGGCTAATTGTTATTCACATAATAATGGTGGCAAGAAAGATCATAACATGGGGTGAAATTCATTTAACAAGTGTCTCACTCAGCAACAGACATTTTGGGCTCCTTTGTGGTCATAAGTAGAGGATTACCTGTACCCTAATGTGGAAAGCATGGAAGTAAAACAATGCCAATCCTTAACTCAGATGAGTGCCAGGTTTGGCAAAGTAATCAAACTAGTAAACACAGGCTACCTTGGTCTCACCTAGGATTTGCCAGCATTCAAGACAAATGTTTATTTATATTGGAAGCATGACAATTAAAATAAGGCACACTATATAAAGTAAAATGGGATGCGGTGGCTCAGTGACTAAGACATTGAGCTTGTCGATCAAAAGGTCGGCAGTTCAGCAGTTCGAATCCCTAGTGCCGCGTAATGGGGTGAGCTCCTGTTACTTGTCCCAGCTTCTGCCAACCTAGCAGTTCGAAAGCACGTAAAAAATGCAAGTAGAAAAATAAGGACCACCTTTGGTGGGAAGGTAACAGTGTTCCGTGCGCCTTTGGCGTTTAGTCATGCTGGCCACATGACCACAGAGACGTCTTCAGACAGCGCTGGCTCTTCGGCTTTGAAACTGAGATGAGCACCGCCCCCTAGAGTCGGGAACGAGTAGCACATATGCGCGAGGGGAACTTTACCTTTACCTTTAAATGTAAAACTTATCTCAGGCTGTCCAGTTACATTCAAAAAAATTGTTTTGGTAGCAGACCCTGGCTTGGCGGCCTGGATGGTCTCGCATCCCATTCCGGTTATGAACATAGAACATAGAATAATAGAATTGGAAGGGACCTGGGAGGTCTTCTAGCGAAGGCTGTGAGTGGCCCTCCCGAGCTCCGTTTTCACTGGCAGAAGGTTGCAGGAGGCCATCACAACTGAAAACAGAGCTCGCGAAGGCTGCGATTGGCCCTCCTGAGCTCCGTTTTCGCTGGCAGAGGGTTGCAGGAGGCCGTCGCAGCCAAAAACAGAGCTTGGGAGCCTGTTTTCACTGGCAGAGCACTCGGGCCACCTCAGGTGGCCCACCACAAGTGATGTTGATTTGCCCATGTCCACCCTGGCCACGCTCACCCCAGCCCCCTGAGGTTAAACACAACCCTGATGTGGCCCTCAATGAAATCGAGTTTGACACCCCTGGTTTAGAGTGTCTCTGGATCGTGTTCAGGACAAATAAAAAAAATACATTGCACAGCCAGGTTTCCTCAAAGGTCACAAACCTTTGTTTTGTTTTCATTCTTTCTTTTTTAAAAATGTTTTATTAATTTTCTATTATATACATTCCTTAATGCTAAATAAACACTGTGTTTTTATGAGTATTTAATTTGCTTAACAATACAAATGCCATTCTTATTCCCCCCCCCTTTTTTTCCAACCGTTGGTAAAATAAATTCCAAGTTTGATCATATTCGGTGTCTTCTTTCTATCTGATTTTCAATGTCAGTCTGTCCATTTCTGCACAGTGTAATATCTTCTTAATTATCTCCTCATCTTGGGGTTGTTTCTTCACCTTTCCAATATTGTGCGAAGCTAATCCTCGCTGCTGTTAATACAATACAATAATGTAATAATATAATGTATTACATGTAATGTAAAGTAAGAAAAGGAGAAACGGAATATTATATGGTATGGGAGAAATTGTATGAATGGTTAGAGGAGAAGTATAAAGGGCAAGGAAAGAGTAAAGGAGGAAGATATAGGAGCTGAAATGTAGTAACAAACTAGTGGAAATGGAACGGACACAGAATGTAAGATAGAAATTGAGTACATTGTTATCTTTATGTATATAAATCAATATTAGAATCATATTTATAAAGGGCAAATTGAAGTAAGAGAGAAAAATGGGTATGTTTACTGATGCAAAAATGTTGAAAAGAAGAAAATTGTAAAAAAAAATTGTTTTAAAAAAACCTGTTTAATAAAAATTATTTTTTTAAAAAAACATGTAATACTAAATACATATTTCTCTTGTCAAGTTTTTCTGATATCATCCCTAATAAAAACAGTTCAGGTTAAAAAATCTACATGCTTCCCTATTATCTTTTCTAGCCATCTATGAATTTTTGTCCAATTTTTTTTGCTTTTGTTTTAACACAAGTCCACAACATATGTTTTGTTTTCTGAATGCTTGTGTGAGTCACTTCCAGGCCTACCCATTTTGTTCTTCCGACTTACGCATCACGCACCATCCTTCCCCTTGTTGTTCTTGGTACCTCTCCCAGGAGTTTTGATTGAGTAAGTCCACCGTCTTACCCCCCCCAAACACACACACACACACACACACACACACACACACACAATTTTCCCTTCCGCCCAGGTGTCAGGTCTTCAGCTCTCAGGTGGGTCTTGCTTTGCATGTCAGTCTGGAAGCTGATGGACTTACCAAGGTATGGCTGATTGAACAAAGTAGAAGAGGGGAGTAGTCAGAACTGCAGGTGTGAGCAATCTATGAAGATCACTGCTAATCCATTAGGTACTAGGACTCCCTGGGATGGGGGAAAAAAAATCAGGTAGAAAAGACTAAGTGAAGTGAAAAAAAAGAGAGAGTAGAAGGGGAGGGATTGAAAAAAAAATGTGGTTTCCTTCTTCCAGGTGGCTCAGTGGTTTGAGGTTCATGAAATGCACCATCTTTTTTTTTCTTTTTCTTTTTTGCCTTCCTCTTGTTCAACTCACAATGAAGTTTGTTTGGGAATTTCTTCATCGACATTAGTTGAGTTGAGAGAGTTTGAGGAATGTAGGGGTGGGCCCAGCTCCCCCAGATGTCTTGCTTTGTTTTGATTCTTTAATCCCTGTCCTATCCTGGGTGCTCTTCTTGGATCAGGAAACGGTTTTTCGGAGTTTCTGCGAAAGGAAGGAAGATGTCACTCTGTGGAAAGAGAGAGGAAAATAATGGCCCGTTGGTGCCACACAATGAAAGGGAGATACTGAAAACGCAACTTGTATGTTAATTCAAGCTGTTATAATTAAGACCCTAGGTTTTTTCCTCCGAGGAATTTAATTTTAACGGGCTCGTTTTCCTCTGCTGTTCCTCAGCTGTGCTGTCAGTAAGGCCGAAGGAAATGACTGATGCAGGAAGACCTATGGAGAAATGGATTGGTAAATGAGAATATGTGCATTAAGGCCAGCCAAACTCTGTGTCTGCATTCGCATAATAGACTTAGTTAGGTTGCTTATTGAATTAGACCATTTTCTAGGTTCGTACAATATCTGGGCTGCAGAAATCCAAATAACCACTAAATAGCAAAGAGAACCACTCTCATCTAGAGGTGGTCTGGATTTTTTGTAACCAGAAATGATAGCTCTACAAAATAATGGACAATATCAGTGTTTCTCAACCTTGGCAATTTGGAGATGGGTGGACTACAACTCCCAGAACTCAGAATTTCTGGGAGTTGAAGTCCATCCATCTTCAAGTTATAGTACCGTGCTTCCCTGAAAATAAGACCCTGCCTTATATTTTTTTTTTGAACCCTGAAATAAGTGCTTGGCCTTATTGCCATGAGCTCAAAAGCCTGATTGGGCTTATTATCAGGGGATGTCTTATTTTGGGGAAAACAAGGTATAAATCCTTCCATTCCCCACTATCCTGCCAGAGTGGAAGAAGCTTCTTGGATGAGAAGCAAAACGTCTTAGAAAGAAAAAAGCAAGGAAATCCAGTTGCCTCCTGAAAAAAGCACCTTTGGGACAACCATGACTTGGATGACTGAGAATCTATTCAGAATTTTAGCTATACAATTTGGGATGAACACCCTTTGAATGGTGTAGGAATAGGAATGGATTTCCAGAGGAAAAAATTGCAGACTACAGGAATCAGGAGCACTACTCAAGTGACCCCGAGGACACAGATAAACCTCCAAGTGATTCAAGGACCCTCTAAAAGGATGCAAATGACCAGCTGTCTGCAAAGAATATAAATCCTTCCATTCCCCACTATCCTGCCAGAGCTGAAGAAGCTTCTTAGATGAGAAGCAAAACATCTTCGAAAGAAAAAACAAGAAAGTCCAGTTGGCTCCTGAAAAAAGCACCTTTGGGACAACCATGACCTGGATGACTGAGAATCTCTACAGACTAAGTTTGAGAAACACTGGACTATATAACCTAGACAGAAGGGTAAATTTCACACAATGCTATAAGCTACATGAAAAAAATATAACACTAAGTTCATATCTTTTTTTGGACAAGTAGCCAGTAAACCTTTCAATGACTGTTAAATATGCAGTGTGAACATAGCCAATGAATCACAATCAGTGGTGGGTTCCTCCCGGTTCGGTCCGGTTCAGCTGAGCCGGTAGCGGTGACGATATGACATCACCGAACCAGTTCTTCCCCCCCCGCCCTCCCCCCCCCACGTTATTCTTACCTTTTATTTGGTCCCACCCCCAATCTATTGCTGCCTCCTGAGTACCAGCTGATGACTAGAGGGAAAAAAACTGTTTAAACTCTTGCTGCGGGGCTTCAAAGGGCCGTCCTACAGCTGATCAATGTTAAAAGCAAACAAATGAGTCGGGTCGTAAGTGCGAGGACTGGTCGTAAGTGCGAGGACCTTCCAGAAATGACTTTGACCAGCTAGCCACGCCCACCTAGTCACATGACCTCCAAGCCACACCCACAAAATAAGCCATGCCCACAGAACCGGTAGTAAAAAAAATTAGAACCCACCCCTGATCACAATGTCAGGGTTCCAAGTAACACCCCCAACGAAATCAAACTCCGAGGCTTGAAGTTCCTCAAAGCTAACTTTTATTAGAGATGCCATATTGGCACATCTGGGAAAACCCGAATCTGAGAGCTTCTGGGTTTTCCACACCTAAAAGAAAGCTCAAGACCTTGTCCCTCTCCCACATGTCCACCACACATCCAATCAGGTACCATCCGGAACAGAAGATACCTCTTTATTCTTCTCAACACAGCTGCAGGGCACCATGGCCTTGACTTCCTATAAAGAATTTTATTTTGACTACATATCTTCTTCCCTCTATGCAGTCCCCCATCCCAATTTCCCACAGTAGGATTTGTGGCAGGCCTGAAGCCTGAAGGCACAAAGGTAGAAAGATGGCTTCCAGGTCTGACAGGCTGCCCCCCTCAGAAAAGACGTGTGTCCTGGGAAAGAACAATACATGGGGGTTAACCATACCCATAACCACCCCTCATCTCCTAACGAGGTGTCACAATTACATTCACATCTTAGCTGGGCCAGGGAAATGATAGATAGGCGGATCTCTTGTGTAGGAATTAGCAAATCTGTCTCTTTGGCTTTTGGTTCCTTTAGCACAAGCAACTGTCCTCTAGAAAACTCTTACAGCTCTTCCGTTCTAGCATTGAAACACACATGGCTTCCAGAGGAAAGATTTTTTTTCCAGCTTCAGATGGGTCACCAACTTGAATGACAATAACTTGATTCATGGGCTGGTAACCTCAAAACTGGACTTGTAGTTCCATTGCTAAGTCATGTTTGATTCTTTGCAATCCATGGACCATAACATGCCAGGCCCTCCTGTCCTCCACTGTCTCCCAGAGTTTACCCAAATCCATGTTCATTGCATCAATGACACTATCTAACCTTCTCATCATTGGCTGCCCCCTTCTTCTTCGGACTTCCATCTTTCCCAACATCAGGGCCTTTTCCAGTGAGTCCTCTCTTCTCATTTGGTGGCCAAAGTACCATATATTTTGGAGTATAAGACACACCATTTTCCCCCCTAAAAGGGGATGAAAATTTGGGTGCATCTTATACACCAAATGTAGCCCCACCCACCCACTGGCCCCTACTCTTTGTCCTCTGCCTCCCAGCAATTTACCTCCTTGCAGCAAGCAGCAAAAAGCAAAAGGCCCATTTCAGTTTCAGCACAGCCTAATTAGCACAAGTTGATGTTGGATTGGCCTCCCGACTCTCAGCTGTTTCAGGCTGCAGGGATTGCTGTTACCTATTGCTGTGGGGTCCTCTGCTGTTTGCTGCAAGGAGGTAAATTGCTGGGAGCAGATTTTTTTTCTTGTGCTAATCAAGCTTTGCTGAAAATGAAAATGAAAGTAAAGCAGGCTGTTTGCTGTTTGCTGCAATGAGGCAAACTTGCTGGGAGGCAGAGGCAGATTTCTTTTTCTTGTTTTCCTCATCAAAAAAGGTAGGTGCGTCTTATAGTCCGGAGCGTCTTATACTCCAAAAAATACGGTGTTTGAGCTTCAGCTTCAGGATCTGTTCTTCCAAAGAACAGTCAGGGTGGACTGTTCCTTTAGGATGGACTGATTGGATCTCCTTAGAATCCCACAGACTCTCAAGAGTCTTTCTCCACAAGATAGAACTACAGTGGTGCATTTTCAATGAGATTGACTTTCAAATCATTTTGGGAGCTGTGTGTGGTGCAAAAAAGTAGGTTATAATATTACACCTACCCTGCCTTGGCTGCAATTTGCGACCAGACAAGTTCAAGACCATAAGTTTATATATACGCTCTCTGTACTACATGAAGATGTATGCATTTGGACACCTGTAATCTTCTGGAGGTAGTGACAGATTTTATTTTCCTGGGCTCCAAGATCACCGCAGATGGGGACTGCAGCCAAGAAATTAAAAGACGCTTGCTCCTGGGGAGGAAAGCTATGGCAAATCTAGACAGCATCTACAACATCTACTAAAAAGCAGAAATATCACCCTGCCAACAAAAGTGAGTATAGTCAAGGCTATGGTTTTCCCAGTTGCAATGTATGGCTGTGAAAGTTGGACCATAAGGAGGGCTGAGCGCCAAAGAATTGAGGCCTTTGAACTCTGGTGCTGGAGAAGACTCCTGCGAGTCCCTTGGACTGCAAGGCTATCCAACCGGTCAGTCCTAGAGGAGATCGACCCTGACTGCTCTTTAGAAGGCCAGATCCTGAAGATGAAACTCAAATTCTTTGGCCACCTAATGAGGAGGAAGGAGAAGAGCCTAATGCTGGGAAAGATGGAGGGCAAAAGAAGTAGGGGATGACAGAGAATGAGGTGGCTGGATGGAGTCACTGAAGCAGTAGGTGTGAGTTTAAATGGACTCCAGAGGATGGTAGAGGACAGGAAGGCCTGGAGGAACGTTGTCCATGTGTCCGTGATAGGTTGGACATGACTTTGCAACTAACAACAACAAACCTTCTCTCTTACCTTCTCCCTTACCTTCAACCCAAGATCGTTGAGGGATGCCCTATTGAACTGATGGGAATTTACTATGTATTAATCTATGAGTTCTTGGAAGAATCAACCTTTGGAAATGCCATGGATAACTCAAGAATTGAAAGAGAAAATGGCAAAACATTCACTCCAAGATCATAGTGTGGATAAAATACCAGGAGCTAAATTCAATTAGAAGTGACTTTTTAATCTTGTGAAAAAAAAAATCATTTTGGCTATCAAAGCCTCAGCTGTGACATAGTTTCTCTTATTTTTCTACTCATTGTAAAAGTCTTTATTTACTCCAGCTTTTATATGAATAAATACCACTGTGTCTTTTGTCTTCTCTGTTGTTCTCATTTTAGGATCCTGCAATGTTACGGCCTAAAGATGGTCTGCAACAGCTTCTATGTCTCTAATTTGAGGCCATTTACATAAGAAAAGCAGACATTCCATTCTCTAAATCCATAAAACTAATGCACAATATAACGTGACCCCTTCAATTAGATTATCTAGCAATGGGGCAGAGAAAGCCATACTGAAGTTTCCAGAAACATATTACAAAGTCTCTCTGGGTTGCTGAGTTATTGAGAAGAAGCCACTAAACTTTTCAATGTGACATGGATATAAATTTACACCCTGGAATAAATACTTCAGAGATTTAAGGAAACATCATCTCCTGCATAGCAGCCGCCCACACCATTGTGTTCGTTGGTAACATACCAGACACTCGCACACACCTGTGAAATATTGGCATTGCAGTTCGCATATCAAGTCTACTGAACATATGACCTGCACCGCTTTTGTGTTGTTGTTACAATCCCAGGTGGATCAGCTGTGTGTATACTCTTAGGTAATTATTTATTCATTCACAGACTTTAATTGATCCTCTGCCTTATTTCTCAAGCTCCGGTTAGATTAGTACATTTGAAAGTTTTTCTTTCTTTTTTTAACTATCTCCATTCCTCTATCAGTCCTCATAGTATCTTATGCAAGATCTCGTGGTCTTCATGGAGAAGACTAAATGGAATTAGCAACAATGAATTCCAGCTTCCAGTTGTTCCAGCCATTCCATTCGCTCTTTTTTAAAAAATAATGTTTATTGAAGTTTTTTTTTTAACCAAGTAAGAACCACAAGAGAAAAAGAGAAAAGAGAAAGTAAAGTAAAAAGAAATTCTCCACATCTTCTGACAGAAGTCTATGTTTCTAAGCTTGTGCTCTGTTTTAGTTGGGTTAAAACCTCAGGGTTTTAACTTTTGGACCTCAGGGACCACTAAATTCATAATTTTAAATCCCGCGGACTGCTAATATGATCTGCCTAATGACTGGCTGGGTGGGTGTGGCCAACTTGATGTCACTCACCTCGAAGGGCGCCTTGCCAGCCTCTACTTGCCACTCCTTGCCTGCTCGCCCGGGCTCCTTAGGGCCCCAACAGGAAGCAGTTGTTGGAGCTAAGCAGCCACCATGAGAAAGAGTTGGCAAAACAGCTGGCTCAGTTCAAATTGGATCTGGCCGAGAGTGAGGCTCAGCAGAAGCACCTCACTGAGGACTATGAGCACAGGCTTTCCAAGCAGAGGGAAGACCTGTGGGAGTACAAGGCCAGTTACCGGCGCCTGGAGGCTCAGCAGGCTGAGATGGTCAGCCAATTCCAGGCCATGATGCAGTCTCACTGGAACAAGGCCCTCTGGCTCTTCGCCACCAGCAGCACTTCCCTCCAGCCTTCGCCCAAAGCCCCACACCAGGAGGCTGAAGCAGACCCCAAGTCGGAATTTCTTCCCTCCTCTGACCCACACAAGAAGACCCCAAAGGGGGACACTCTCTGCAGCAACACAAACGTTCATTGCATGTATCTGACCCAAGGGCCGTAGTTTGAGGACCCCTGAATTAGTGCAATATAAAAAATGCAAATAATTTTTCTGAGGACCACCAAAATTTTCTCGTGGACCACTGGTATAGAGTTTCTGCCTAAGCAGGGCATTGGACTAGAAGACCTCCAAGGTCCCTTCCAACTCTTCTCTTCTCTTCTCTTCTCTTCTCTTCTCTTCTCTTCTCTTCTCTTCTCTTCTCTTCTCTTCTCTTCTCTTCTCTTCTCGAAACATCTGCAAGAAAACCACCAAACTCAGTGAGTACAGAGAACTCCACAGTTCAACCCTGAGCTACAAGTATTCTCTTCTATCAGTAGAAGTATATGGATTGCTCTTTTGTTATAACCTCATACCTCTGAGACCCTAGAATTACTTTTTAAAAATTAAAAATAAAATCTTTCTGAGACAATGTTCATTTTATGCTATATATTCAACATATACTGTTTTCACATAACTGGGAAATAGTGCCGTATTCCTCAACTGTCTTTAATTCTGTGTTGTCGATAATTTTATTATGTCCTTTTTTAGTCTATGAAACCAAATGGCCAATGATTCTTAAATTTGACCCATAAAATCTCCAAGACGGAATGGATATCATCATCATCATCATCGAAAAAAAGATGGTAGACGGTTGGGAGATGAGTCTATTTGGCTGCTTTTTATGGATTACAGAGCATTTTCAAAATTTACAATTATGATGACTCCCCCAGATGCTTCCCCAGTTATCTCTCCAGATGTCGGCTTGGAGGAAGATGAACCAATTCCAGGCACATTTGGAGGGGAGTTGGTCAATGGCTCCAAGCAGCCATCTGAGAGGGATTTGGCTGAAGCACAGCTGCAGCAGGATAGCCCTTGAGGTTTCATGTAGGGAAAGGGTGCAGCTGTAGCTGGTCAGTGAAGAGGAAGAGGAACTGCCTTCTGTAACTGATCCAAGAACATGTAAGGAAGAGAAAAGGCAGGAGCAGAGAAAGTCAACCAGATTACTCGCGAGGTTATGTAGGACAGCAGACAGATGGAGGGGATGCTGGAAACAATGTGTTCATTTCCTACCTGTGTGTTTGCTGGTTGTTGTGATTCTTGCCTTGCTTTGGATTGACACCAGTGGTGGGTTCCAACCGGTGTTACCACCGGTTCTCTTCATGCACATGCTTTGCGCACGATCGCTGTGTGCATGCTCGCTTTGCTTGCATGCGCGCCAAACTTGCGCTCCATGCAAACGCATTAGATTTCTGGCCAGCTGAGGTGCAGCAATCCACTCTGCCGTGCCTATCAGTTGGGCTAAAAAACGACAAATAAAGGTAGGTATAATGTGGGGGCGGGTGGGAGGGCCCATCTCACAGTCATAGAGAACTGGTTTGCTGATGTCACATCATCACCACTACTGGCTCGCCTGAACAGGGCTGAAACGGGAGCAACCCACCACTGATTGACACCATACCTTGACTTGGATCGTGCCTTGTGAACTCTGGATTTTTCTTGCCTTCTTGTATTGTGCATTCAGTTTTGCCTGCTGGGTTTATTTTGATTGGGAAACTTTCAAGTGTGGACTCATTGGCCATCGTTTGTGGACTAGGATCGGTCTGCTTGTGGCTGGACTTAATTGGGACAGTTCTGGGTTTTTGGTGAAGGGAGTTGTGGGGGAATATTAATAAACCCACTAAACCGTAGTTACATGTGTACATGTATAAGCGGGACAGCACAAACAGTGATGAAATCCGGCCAGATCTATCCGGCTTGCACAAACTGGTAGGGCTGGCGGCGGGACGCTTCCCCACCCACCGGGACTTCATTACGTCCCAATTTTGACCCTCTGCACATGTGCAAAAGAGGCGTGCACAGTCACATTTCTGAACCGGTAGCAAAGGTAAGTGCATTTCACCGCTGAGCACAACTATAAGGTTGCAGGTTACCAGCTCTCCATAATATTGGTGCAGTTAGTACCAAACAAGGGTTAACGATAGTGTGATACTTGTAAAAGAAAGTAAATATCTTGAAAATTCATCACTGGGAAAGTCGGTGCAAAGTAGAGAAATTGCAATGCACACATTTATAATATTGCTCACAGCTAGCCATGTTTACGCACCACATTTTCCATTAGATTAGCACCCAAATCATTGGTGATGCACTATTAAAAAAAGAGGAACACTCCTAAGAAATCAGTGAGCTTGATGTTTCTTCTACACACTCTGCAGCTTCATTCAATTACACTTATTCTTTGGAATCCTTGAGGCTGAATTAACACTATAATTTCTGATAGCAAGTCTCTTTCGATTCTTGATATAAAAAGATGAAAACCTCCCAGGAAGTCAGGCTTTCAAAATGTGGGATCCACCTCCCAATTACCGCTACCAAGTTCCCATCGTTCAATTTAGGATTCAAACTCACTAAAAATCCAGACGGGTGCTTAGTCAAATATATATATGTCCCTGCCGTTTTGAAGTGGAGATATGCCACTGTCCTAAACTCTTGGAAAATGAAGATTTCAGAATGAAGATTAGAAGAATGTTGCATTTAAAAAAAAAAAAAATAGAAAAAGACAAAAATTTAAGAATGACTTGCCCTTAAGGGAGTTTCTTTCCATGTTTCTGATTTACTGTTAGGAATATTGTTCTTTTGATGTAGGGGGAAAAAAATCAAATAATTTTCTGAGATATGCAAAGATACCTTTCTAATCTGATAAAAGGTACCATATTTTATTTTGTTTTATCAGATTTTCATCAATTACCACCTAGCAGCTTTGAAGGGCAGTGCAATGGGTTGAATTGAGTTGCTACTGAACAACTAACACAGTAACACAATAACATAAGGGCTATCAATAGATTCAAACTCAATGTAATTTGCTCTAATCTTGATTGTAGGAAATATGACTTCTGCAATAGAGTAGTAAATATCTGGAACACTCTACCTGATCCTGTTGTTAGTCTCTCTAATCCCCATACCTTTTACCTTAAACTGTCTACCTTTCATGTTTCTTAAAAGGTCCCTAAGGGGGCGTGCATAAGTGCACCAACATACCTACCATCTCTGTCCTACTGTCCCCATTTATATGTAATCATTCTATGTGTTTATGGCTATGTTTTGCCTATTTATATCCTTTTATTTATGCCAATTTTTTTCATGTGTCCAAGTCTTATGTCTAGTTGTTTCCTTGTACTTGTTGACAAATAAATTAATAACAACAACAACAACAACTCATTTGAATAGATGAAGATTCATAGGAACCTTCCTTTCTTTCTTCCTTTCTTCCTTCCTTCCTTCCTTCCTTCCTTCCTTCCTTCCTTCCTTCTTGCCTTCCTTCCTGTCTTCCTTCCTGCCTTCCTTCTTTCACTCACTCACTCCTTCCTTCCTTCCTTCCTTCCTTCCTTCCTTCCTTCCTTCCTTCCTTCCTTCCTTCCTTCCTTCCTTCCCTCCCTCTGTTGTCCATAAAGGGAGTGTGCAAAAAGACAAAATAGCACTGTGACCACATTCTGTTCTATAAAACAATTTCTCAGTTGAATGGCCTTGACTCTAAACTTCCCGCAATCACCATTTTCTACCATGTTTCCCTGAAAATAAGACAGGGTCTTATATTAATTTTTGCTCCAAAAGATGCATTAGGGCTTATTTTCTGGTTAGGTCTTATTTTGGGAGGGGAAATATGGTACTAAATCCATCCATCTGGTTGATAATCTTAACTGGGGCTTATTTTGGGGGTAGGGATTATATTACAAGCATCCTGAAAAATCATGCTAGGAGTTATTTTCCAATTGGGTCTCATTTTCGGGGAAACAGGTATTAGAAATATCTCATCCTTTGCCAAGTGTTTTAAAGAAGGATAGGATAGGATAGGATAGGATAGGATAGGATAGGATAGGATAGGATAGGATAGGATAGGACAGGACAGGACAGGACAGGACAGGACAGGACAGGACAGCTCAGAGAAATCTGCTCTCTGATTAAAAAAATTAATTAACACTATGTTTTTGTTTTTTCTTCAACCGTATCTTGCCAAGCTTTTTCAGATGTGGCTTGTTATTGCCTCCTTCCAAGGATCAAGAGAGAGCGACCGGCCTAAGATAACTTAGCTGGCTTTGTGCTTAAGTCAAAACTAGAATTCAAGGTCTCCCTTTTTTTTTTTTTTTTTTTGCCTAATCTTTTAACCAGTGGTGGGATTCAAATAATTTAACAACCGGTTCTCTGCCCTAATGATTTCTTCCAACAACCAGTTCACCAAACTGCTCAGAAAGTTAACAACCGGTTCTCCCGAAGTGGTGCGAACTGGCGGAATCCCACCACTGCTTTTAACCAAACTGGCTCCTGCTATGCCTACCTCATTACCTCATTTCATAGATTCTCATTGATTGGTATCTATGCAGCTAAATTCGTAAGAATAGGCTTCATTAGCTTATCTCATATATAAGGTCTCAACACATTAATATAAGTTTCAGTGATGTATTAAAACATGGCAGAACTCACTATGGAATGTAAAATAAAACAATTTTGCTTTCAAAGCACAGGTATAATTGGTACGTTAATTGCAGTCAATTTTACCTCCCTCAATATTATTAACCTCCTGATTTCCTCCAGCGTGGCAAACGGGAAGATCATTCTTTCATACTTTCTCAAGAAGGAGATTAAATAATAAGCACAAATGAAGTCCAAATCTAGTACGAGACACACACACACATACACACATACACACACAGAGCTGCACAGAGAAAAGATACGTCTCCCAGCTGTCTTACTAATACATCCCGTGTCTAAGATAGCTATCAAAGCTGTCATTCAGCAGTTGAGACTTGGAATTATAGCAATTATGACAGTTTGTGCCAATAGCCAGGAGGTGGGGATTTTTTGATGTGGTTAAAAATAACATCTGTTTAAAAAAAAAACCCATAAAAATTACATTGTGCTAATTTTCTGATAAGATAATGTTGAAGCTAGGTTGTAAGTCTTCCAGCTTCACTTTTCAATTAGAATTCTTTCCTTCTGGGCTTTGCCACCTCATCTCTGGGATCCAATTTCATTCTGAGAAGTTCATTTGTTTTTCACTTTCTTAATTAATTGTTTTGTATAGGTCTTGCCTTTTGAGCCAATCTCAATCTTCCAGACTCATTAACGAGCCTCGATCGCCACAATGCGATATAAAACACCGGTGTGGGCTTCGTTCTCGCTGCCGCACGAAAAACTACGCGGCTAAAAAAAATCGAATAGCTGCACGCCTTGAGAAGAGAGCAAACGGCAAGAGGTTTGCAACTGGGAGGCAAATAAGACTGCAAATCAAATTTTATAGTATTTCAATCTTCTCTGTACAAGCCAGGTGCCTGATTTGAGTGAACCAGCAGATTGGAATGAATAATCACAACAACTGCAGTCTTGCCAAAGTGAAAGTTGAAGATCTCCTTTACAATTTGTACTTTACTCAATTTGTAAAGGTAAAGGTTTCCCCTGTGGAGTCATGTCTGACTCTAGAGGGCAGTGCTCATAGAGCAGCAGGGAAATGCCCCCTAGAGGCAGAGAGAGTGCTCCATTTCTTAGCCGAGGGAGCCAGCGTTGGCCAAGACATTTCTGTAGTCATATAGCCACCATGACTATATGCTGAGATGCATGGAATGCCATTGCCTTCCCACCAAAGTGGTACCTATTTACCTACTCGCATTTTCATGCTTTTGAACTGCTAGGTCGGGAGGAGCTGGAGCAAGTAACGGGAGCTCACCACAGCACACAGTGCTTGGGTCTCGAACTTAGGCTGTCCGCTCAGGAACTTTAACCGCTGAGCCCATCTCAGTTTATACTAGGGGTTTATCTATAATCCGATTCTACTGAAAGCAATATCAAGCCTGGCACTGGTCCAGCTGCTTGGGAGCCCTAAGGATGATTGGGAGATGGAGGTTGTGGGAGATTTGCCATGGTTGGAAATGAACCATGGGCATGGATGCTATTACAAAGTCAGAGCAGCAAAACCAGTAGGATTCCTATTGGCATCTTTGGTGTATCATCCAGATACAGGTTGTTAAAATGTTTTCAAATGTAATGTAATGTAATGTAATGTAATGTAATGTAATGTAATGTAATGTAATGTAATGTAATGTAATAATTTAATAATTTAATAATTTAATTTAATTTAATTTAATTTAATTTAATTTAATTTAATTTAATTTAATTTAATTTAATTTAATTATCGCATTTCTATGCCGCCCAACTTCCAAGGGACTCTGGGTGGCTTACAGCAAAAATAATGGAACAATGAACATAGAAAAATTATTAAAAAACATTATAAAAACATTTTAAAAACATTAAAAGCCCATGCACACCATTCATGGCCGGATCTCGCAAGATTGCAACAGCGAGGTCCTCACCGCTTTTCGGAAGGCCAATAGGGTGGGGATGGTCCGGATCTCAGGAGGTAACTGGTTCCAGAGAGCTGGGGCAGCCACAGAGAAGGCCCTCCCCTGCGGGCCCGCCAGCCGGCATTGTTTAGCTGACGGGACCCGGAGAAGACCAGCTCTGTGGGATCTTACCACAGAGCTGGGAGCTATGTGGTAGAAGGCGCTATGCAGTAGAATGTAAATATGGGGTTGTGCATCGATGTCCCCACACTTTTGTGATTCAAGACACATTTCATGAACCCTATGCATTGAAGAAGAAACCTTGATAATACGCCATTGGTTTGGTGTAGTAATTGAAGTGTTAGGATAGTACTAAGGACACCCAGGTTCAAGCCTCACTTCATCCATGGAAAATCTATGCAGGACTTTTGGATGAATCACTCCCTCTCTTAGCCCAACCTATCTGACTGGGCTGTTGTGAAGATAAAATGAAGGAAGTTTATCCATGGAAGCTGCCTTTCGTTTCTGAAGAAAAAGCAGCATACCAAACCAACAGCCAAGTAGCATACACAAGATCATCTATATCCATGATGGTGAATGTGCCGTAGGTGGCATGCAGAGCCATATCAGTGGGCACATGAGTATTGCCCTAGCTTAGCTCCGGCACACATGCACGCGCCGGCCAGCTGATTTTTGGGCCTTCAGGGCCCACCGGAAGTTGGAAACAGGCTGTTTTCAGCCTCCCCAGGCTCCAAGAAAGCCTCTGGAGCCTGGAGAGGGCAAAAAATGAGCAAGGCCCACCGGGCCATCTTATACCAAAAGTGGGGGGAGAGCGGGTGTGTGTGTATCTGTTCTGCCCCAGCTCCGGATTCCCGAGGATATTGACACACACCAATGGTCCTTATCAAATTTATTAAGTAGCAAGAATAAACCAAAGTCCGGCAAAGGTTGGCAACCAGCCCAGAAAACAAGATACGATAAGACTTTTCCAAAAATGCTCTGATGATAATTACAAGTTGTTTCTAGCAAGAAACTTACTAACGGCATGTGACTTAAATAGGCTAAGGGAGTGGCCAATTATCCTCAAGACTTACTCTCGAGGAGACCTCCTCCTCCTCCTCCTGAGTAGCCACTTCTGCCTTTTGGCAGCCCTGCGTGCTCGCGCATTGAGGAGAGGCTCCTCCGCTCTCTCCACTTGAAGGAGCCTCTGGAGGTTCTGAAGGCCCTGGCTGAGTCTCTACCTCTGGCACCACACCCTCTTCAGCCTCATCGCTGTCCGACGTGAGTGCCGGCTGTGCTGGCTGCTGTCGCGACACCACACCAGCCTCCTTGTCGTCGGGATCAGCCACGTTCCGTGCAGGCTGCTGGCGGGCCACAATAGTATCACGTGCGCATGCATGGGGGGGGGTAGAGCACATTGAATTATGGGTGTGGGCATGTGCATGTGTGATCCCCCCCGCTACCCCCACTTTTGGCACGCGACAGCAAAAAGGTTAGCCATCACTGATCTATATACTACTAAAACTCCTGTTGTCATGACATTTAACTGGCTGGAATGATGAAACAACAGTTTTTGAACCGAAGTACTTTAAAAATGGGCTAATTTATAGAATGTCACCAAAAAAAATTGAGACTCATGACTCTTGAGGGAATGAAATTTGGGGAAGTTGTAGCTGCTTTGGTGCTACTGGCTGTTAGAATAGAATAGAATAACAGAGTTGGAAGGGACCTTGGAGATCTTCTAGTCCAACCCCCTGCCCAGGCAGGAAACCCTACACCACTTCAGACAAACAGTTATCCAACATCTTCTTAAAAATTTCCAGTGTTGGAGCATTCACAACTTCTGGAGGCAAGTTGTTCCACTTACTAATTGTTCTAACTGTCAGGAAATTTCCTGACAGTTAGGAAATTTCCTGTTGCTTTTTTGTTCTTTGTTTTCAATGTTCTGTGACAGTTTCCCAGCCAGTCTTGCAATCCCTTGTCCCTCCTACATCCTGCAGCAGCCACTTTCC
Organism: Pituophis catenifer annectens; assembly: GCF_029215685.1. NCBI lineage: Eukaryota > Metazoa > Chordata > Lepidosauria > Squamata > Colubridae > Pituophis > Pituophis catenifer. The sequence goes on along the minus strand of NW_027256886.1, from coordinate 8,193,182 downwards.
TGCCTGTTGGGAAGGGAAGGGAAATTTCCAATTCCCCCTGCCAGATTTTCACAAGGAAACTCAATGGGAAAGTCCGTTGGAAGTTCCCACTGCTTTTTTGCCTGCCCTGAGTCATTCTATTTCTCTTCTTAGGGAAAGAAATATTTCTGAAATGATGATCCAATGGAGTACGGGTTGTCTAGTCAGTTTTAAAATAGTTTGGGTTTTTTTCCTTAAAGGAATAGCTTCGCATTTGTCTCAGTTAAAATGCATTGTGTTATCTTCAGCCCACTTCTCCAAACTTAATCTGATTTCACATCACCTTCTACTCTCAGTTCTCTTAAAACTAATTGCATATCTCCTGGCAAGTCAAAATGCCTTCCCTTTGCCGCTGTAGCATTTGTCATGATGGACTACTGCCAAACTAAATTAAACGGCAAGATTTTTCAGGTAGAGCTGGGCATAAATTAACTTTTTTTTAAGGTCTTGCTGAAAAGCCTCAAACCCGCCTTGGATTCTTCTCCTGCAATCACAACCACGGGGGAGATGCTGACCTTAAATTGGATTTTGCCCAATAATTTTTGGGTGTGAACAAGTAGATTTGAATCAAATGCAAATGGTCAGAACCGTCAAGGGAGAAAAAGAAACAACACTTTTGTGCGAAGGAAAGCTTAAAGATCTTAATTCACTTCCTTTAAAAGCTTTCATGAACTTGCCAAACATATATTACATATCTACTGAAGATAAAAGGGAAAAAATGTCAACATAAAAGGCTCTGGGCCAGTTCAGGTTTTATTTTCCACTGGCTGGCTGTTATTTTTTAACTTGGGGTCAAATAACTCCAGAGCCTAACAAATATTGTCTTAATCAAGCCCAGGAGCCCAAGTTGCATGTATTATAAACTCTTTTAAAGATGCCATTTCATTTTTTAAAAAGTATGATAAATGCATCAATTTAGGTGGAATCCCTGGTTTAATTTCTACAAAGAAATTAATGCCGTCCTATTTAGGTACGCTTTTGAGACCTGGTGCATGCGTGGAAGGGGTGCACCAGTAGTGGATTACTCTCGGTTCTGTCCGGTTCAATAGAACCGGTTGTCAGCGTTCCAGAAAACCCCCAACTCCGAGTAAAGATGCGGAAGCAAGCATTTTCCAAAGTCCCAATGCTGACACCGGTAGTAAAAGTGGCAGGAGGCTCTGCCCACCTGCCCGGATGTCATAATTGACAATCTGCGCATGTGCAGAAGCGAACGCGTGTGCTCCCATTGCGAACCGGTAGTAAAGGAAAGTAGAACTTACCCCTGGTGCGTGCACGAGCAAAGCACATGTGAGGAAGGCCGGGTACATGCACGGAAGATGCACACGTGCATGATGCGTGCACACACGTGGTGAACCGGTGGTAACAAAATATGAAACCCACCGCTGGGCAGAATGCCAGTCTGTCATAAGCAATGGGGGGAATGAGCTGTGAGGGGGAAGAAGCAGGCTGGGATGAGGATAATTGAAACTATTTTTCATACTATCCTGTGGGAGCTGCTTGCCATTCCAAGGTCAAGGAATGGGATGCGAGACCATCCAGGCCGCCAAGCCAGGGACTGCTACCAAAACAAATTTTTTGAATGTAACTGGACAGCCTGAGATAAATTTTTACATTTAAAGGTAAAGGTTCCCCTCGCACATATGTGCTAGTCATTCCCAACTCTAGGGGGCGGTGTTCATTTCTGTTTCAAAGCTGAAAAGCCAGCGCTGTCCGAAAGACGTCTCCGTGGTCATATGGCTAAATGCCAAAGGCGCACGGAACGCTGTCACCTTCCCACCAAAGGTGGTCCCTATTTTCCTACTTGAATTTTTTTACATGCTTTTGAACTGCTAGGTTGGCAGAAGCTGGGACAAGTAACGGGAGCTCACCCCGTTACGCGGCATTAGGGATTCGAACCGTTGAACTGCTGATGACCTAGCAGTTCAAAAGCATGTTTGGTGGGAAGATTCCATGCGCCTTTGGGGTTTAGTCATGCTGGCCACATGACCACGGAGACGTCTTCGGACAGTGCTGGCTCTTCAGCTTTGAAATAAAGATGAGCATACATACTGTATGTGTAAGGGGAACCTTTACCTTTAAGAGTATAATTGGGGCCTCCCATGGAAGACTGATTTTTTTTTAGAACTTCTCACTAATGTACCAGATCTGATAGCTCTGACTTTTATTCTAAGATTTGCGAAGGATGGTATCTTAAGGTACTTTGCTTTTTGTTTGCCTCCAGTTCTAGCACCGTTATTATTTTCTTCTTTGTTGTTCAGCTTGCTAATGTCATGATGCCATTTGGGTGTTCCGGAGGAGAAAAAAAATGATTGGGCTTATGTACTAAAAATAGGCTGTATCAAATGTCATCCTACAAATATATTGGTGCAGCTGGCTGACTGGTTGGTGGCGGGGAGGAAGTCAACAAACAAGGCTTTCTGTTTTGAATTGCATAAATTTATTTTGCGCCCCGGTCCCATCCATAGAAAGGCTAAGGCTGGGAAGATGAATGACAGGACAGGGTGATGCAAGCCCCACCCCCTTTGCAGATAAGTGCATCTATGTCCAAAAGGGTGAAGCTTTCATTACAATGCTGTCGAACCATCTTACCTGTTTTAAACTCTCCTCCAGATAGCATTGCCTCTTCGGGTGAGGGATTATTTATCTGTTTAGTTTATGGCAGTGTTACATTCTCCAGGTGACTACAATGTCAATGCGAAGTAGTAGTTTGGCTGCCTGAGATTGCTAGCCCTGTTTGGATTACCCTTAAGCGCTTGTCAAGATGAGCCACAGGGGGCGAGCTAGTTTCACACCAGAAAGAAAAATAAGCAGCTTTCCTGAAGTGTCGTCCTGGGCCCTCTCCCTCCGCCAAAGCCACCTCACAAATGGGCATTACAAACAGGAAGGTCCAGCACCAGTAGGATTCTAACCATCCACACGAAGCACCAGCTTGTCTCCCCAATGAAGTGGTATCTATTTATCTACTTGCATGTAACATGCTTTCAAACTGCTGGAGCTGGAGTGAGTGACAGGAGCTCACCCCGTCACACAGTGCTGGGATTTGAACTGTTGGGCCAGAGACAATCTCTAGTGTCATTAAGCCTCCTAGGTGTGTGGTCTTGACCCTCCATCAGCAGCCAAATATTGTAGTAAGGTTTCTCTCTTTTCAAGATTGTAATTGGCCACTCTGTTTCTTAGCAGTTGTCCAGTATTGTCTCAGGAAACTATACCATAAACTTCAACATCCTCACTAGGCTTTCTTGTGGTTCATCCATTCCTATGGTCCACCCTTCATCCGAGCTCCCTGCTTACATTTTTCTGATAATATAATCTTTTTCAGCCTTTAAACCACCTTTAAATCTGCTGATACTTCCTTTAGGAGCATGACCACTGCCATTTGAATTACAGAAATGATAGCTGCATTCATTCATTCATCCATCCCTCCATCCATCCATCCATTCAATTTCTAGAGCTGCCCATCTCTTTTTTTTTTGTAAAAAGTTTTTTTTTTATTTTTTAAACAAACAAACAATGCATCATTAATCATTCAGTGTGTCATCTGAATACATATTTTGTGTCCTCTATTTCTTCCTCCATTGTCTTACTATATTTCTATCACATCTTTATATTTTCATTTAATTTGTTACAACATTCTTTCCAAATTTCTTACATTTATATTAATTCATTTTATGCCTCCATTCTCCCCATTTTTCTTACTATATTTCTATCTTGCTTTTACATCTTCATTCAATTCATTACAACACTTTCCCCAAAATTTTTAATCATATTGATTTTCATATATATCTCTTCTCTAACCATTGATAAAATTGTCCCCATACCTTAAAATACTCTGATTCTTCTTTTTCTTTCATTGCCAATGTTAAGCTATTCATTTCTGCACATTCCAATATTTTCTTAATTACTTCTCCCTCTGTAGGGATTTTCTCTGCTTTCCAATTTTGTGCAAATACAATCCTCGCTGCAGTTATAACATGTATGATCAAGTATATATTTTCTTTACTATATTTCTCTGGTAAGATACCCAATAGGAACAGTTCAGGTTTTAAGTCAATATGTTGTTATGTCATTTCCTCTAACCATGTTCGAATTTTAACCCAATAATATATATAGAGCTGCCCATCTCAATCCAATCAATTCTTCCTAGTAATGTTGAATTCACCAATTTTATGGGTTTGTCCAAAATGTTTGTCCACATCATCTGGATAACCAAGTGGTCAGACAAACTGCTAAGCAAAAATCCCCAACCCCATCCAAGGTTAATATTAAACCATGTTAACATGTGTGAACACTGGCACTAAATCTGATCAAAGGCTTCCAGGCTCTGCTGCTATTAACATATAAGGAACAGCAATTTCTTTTAAAAAAATAAAAATTCCTTAGCTGATGAAAAAGGATAATATTTGTAGCTCCGGATTGAAATGAGGGGTGCTTGGTGCTCTCTGAGCTTGATTATTTTCTTGCAGATATTTCATTACCCAAACTAGCATTAGAATAGAATAGAATTTTTTATTGGCCAAGTATGATTGGATACACAAGGAATTTGTCTTGGCGCATATGCTCTCAGTGTACATAAAAGAAAAGATACGTTCATCAAGAATCATAAGGTACAACACTTAATGATAGTCATAGGGTACAAATAAGCAATCAGGAAACAATTTCAATATAAATCGTAAGGATACAAGCAACAAAGTTACAGTCATACCATCATAAGTGGAAAGAGATCGGTGGTGGGAATGATGACAAGATTAATAGTAGTAAAGACTTAGTAAATAGTTTGACAGTGTTGAGGGAATTATTTGCTTAGCAGAGTGATGGTGTTCGGGAAAAAACTGTCCTTGTGTCTAGTTGTTCTGGTGTGCAGTGCTCTATAGCGTTATTTTGAGGGTAGGAGTTGAAACAATTTATGTCCAGGATGCGAGGGGTCTGTAAATATTTTCATAGCCCTTTTTTTGACTCGTGCAGTATACAGGTCCTCAATGGAAGGCAGGTTGGTAGCCATGGTTTTTTCTGCAGTTCTAATTATCCTCTGAAGTCTTAAACTACATGTAATACAATTTCAGAGCTTTATGTTTCGATTTCTGGTTTATGGTAACCCAGACAGAGATCTGCACTTCTGCTCACAGGTCATCACTGTTCATGATTCTTGGGAAGCCAAAAGGACTTTTCTGAAAGGTTCATTTGACACCTGCCCTTACATTCTACATAGTTTTCTGTCCAGTGAATTTAATGGCTTAGCAAATGGGAGGGTGTGAGAAAATACTGAAATAATTCCCTAGCATTATATTTTAAGTGGTTTGTTCTACTGCCTTTCAGGTAAGATATTGATTTATCTGATCATTTCAACCATTGCATAGCTTCCCTCCAATGGAAGCTGGCCTCTTCTTCAGTGCCCTGACTGTAATGGGTAATAGCCTTGCTCTCCTGACCTGCCATTTTACAGTTCCATTCTTAGTTCCAGTTTGATCTGCCTCAAAAGGATGCCATGAAGATTGTATCTCCTGATTCACGAATAGACCTTGGGGTTTTAATTTTAAAATAATAAAAATAAAAAAAATAAAGAGGCTCCCACAAGTCTGAACTCGGCCTCCTCCTTCCCTTTCAAACACACTTTTATAGCTTCTTTATTTTATGAAAACCCTTTCCTTTAACACAGGGGTGTCAAACTCGATTTCACTAAGAGCTGCATCAGGATTATATTTGACTTTGGGAGAGGGGGGAAGGGGGACCGTGGCCAGAGTGGGTGTGGCCAGCTTGACGTCACTCATGTCAGAGGCAGGGCCCAAGCACTCTGCCAGTGAAAATGGGCTCCCAAGTTCAGTTTTTGGCTGCGACGGCCTCCTGCAACCCTCTGCCAGCGAAAACAGAGCTCAGGAAGGCTACCTGCAGCCCTTGTGGCAGGGGTGAAATCCAGCAGGTTCTGACAGGTTCTGGAGAACCGGTAGCGGAAATTTTGAGCAGTTCGGAGAACCGGCAAATGCCACCTCTGGCTGGCCCCAGAGTGGGGTGGGAATGGGGATTTTGCAATATCCTTCCCCCAGGAGTGGGGAGGGAATGGGGATTTTGCAGTATCCTTCCCCTGGAGTGGGGTGGGAATAGAGATTTTGCAGTATCCTTCCCCTGCCATGCCCACACCATGCCCACCAAGCTACGCCCACAGAACTAGTAGTAAAAGAATTTGGATTTCACCACTGCCTTGTGAGCTCTGTTTTCTGCAGCGATGGCCTCCTACAACCCTCTGCCACCCGCGGCCCTCCCGAGCTCCATTTTCACTGGCAGAGACACCACGGGCTGGTCCTTTGCTATTTCCAGAACGGCCCTACGGGCCAGATCTAAGCACCCCATGGGCCTAATCTGGCCCGTGAGCCTTGAGCTTGACAGCTCTGGCTTTAACAGAAATTAAAGTTACAAGTTCTCACAAGTTCAGTTAGCCTATAAGATAGTTACCTACGGAGATTAACCTCCTTGGTCATCTGCTCTAACCTATGATGCAGCCCCTTGCAGAAATGGCTAAGGGAGGTTTCACGTCGAAGGAGAAATTTGGAGAAGGTAACGGAATAACAGAACAACAGAGTTGGAAAAGTGAGTTGGAGGGAAATAACTCAGCTCAAATAACTAAATGCTTCTTTTGAGGGCTTGATGTCTTTGAGGTATGCTAATGTGGTTGGCCCAAATTAAGACAAATGCTACCAGTGGTGGCTCAACGATATCGGTTTCCCATTCCTGCTGTTCTTGAATGACGTTCCCTGTGGCTATAATTACCTTTAGTTGTTTTTTTTCCTCTTTCTGCCAGCATAATCCAATTATAAACCAATAGCTAAACCCACAATATGTTTTTCTTGCTCCTCGAACTAGAGTGTATGTGCCAAGGAGCGCTCATAAAAATATGGCCTTCATTCACTCCCAGGATATCCGCATTGTATCTAACATTTTTATGCCATTGAAGGCATGTTAGGTCAAAGAACAAAGTATTAGATTTCTCAGAGACACATGCATTTGTGTGTGTGTGTTTGAATCTGTTCCATAGACACATGCATTTGCGTGTCTGTTTGAATGTATTTTTGGCGCCCGCCGCAGTGTGCGGCAACAACAGCCAAAAAAGCTAATACAATCCTGAGTTGTATAAACAGAGGCATAGAATCAAAAATCAAGTGAAGTATTAGTACCGCTTTCTAAATCCTTTGTAAAGACTATAGCTGGAATAGGGCATCAAGTTTTGGTCACCACTTTACAAAAAAAGATATTGAGACTTTGGGAAAAAAAAGTGCAAAGAAGAACAACTGAGATGATTAAGGGCCTGGAGTCACAAACATCTGAAGGACGGTTACAGGAATTGGATGTGGTCAGTCTAGAGAAATGAAGGGCTAGGGATGACATGATAGTAGTATTCTAGTACGTGAGGAGCTGCCAGAAAGAAGAGAGGGTCAACTTATTTTCCAAAGCACCAGAAAGCAGGACAAGAAGCAATGGATGGAAACTAATCAAGAAGAGAAACAACCTGGAACTAAGGAGAAACTTCCTAACTATGAGAACAATTAACCAATGGAGTTACTTGCCTTCAGAAGTTATGGTTGGTCCATCACTGGAGGTTTTTAAGAAGAGACTGGACAGCCACTTATCTGAAATGGTATAGGATCTCCTGCTTGAGCAGAAGGTTGGACTATAAAACCTCCAAGGTTCCTTCCAACTCTATTCTGATTGCTTAATCATGTACCACACTTTCCTTGAAGACCTTCAAGCAGAGGTGGGTTTCAGCAGGTTCTGAACAGTTCTGGAGAACCGGTAGTGGAAATTTTGAGTAGTTCGGAGAACCGGTAGTCAAAATTCTGACTGGCCCCGCCCCCATCTGCCTCCCAAGTCCCAGCTGATCGGGAGGAAATGGGAATTTTGCGGTATCGTTCCCCTGCCACGCCCACCAAACAATGCCCACTAAGCCAGGCCACGCCCATCAAGCTATAGCCACAGAACCGGTAGTAAAAATTTTTGAAACCCACCACTGCCTTCAAGGTAGCACACCTAGGGGAATCATCATTTTACCACAGAGTGGTGTGGTTGAAAACCAATGAAATATTGAACTGAAAACAGGAAGTCATTGAATCATAGGGATGGAAGGGACCTTGGAGGTCTTGTAGTCCAACCTCCTACTCAAGGCGGAAGTCTTATACCAGGGGTCGGTAACCTTAAACACTCAAAGAGCCACAAAGGTCCTAACCGGAAGCCCCCTATTGAATTCTGGAGCTGACTGGAAGTCCAGTTCCCCCCACCATAGAGTCTCCTCCTAGAGTGGCATCCTTTTTCCTCTACCTGTCCTAACCGAAAGTCCTATCAATTGTGGAGCTGACCGGTGACAGGGAACTGCAGCAGAGGGATAAAAGAGCCACATGCGGCTCCAGAGCCACGGGTTGCTGACCCCTGTCTTATACCATCCCAGCCAAGTAGGATTTTAAAACAAAATCGCACAACTCCTAATAAAAAGGTAAAGCTCTAATATAAACTCTCACAGAAGAGAAGCCTGGGCTTCCACAGAGCCACATTTTGTCAAAGCTCCAAGCTCTAATTTATCTTTCTCAGAAGAGTTTGCTCTACTGATACTACTGGATGTAACCATTCAAATCACAGCCACTTAACTCCTTAAATCCTTTTCCAAAACTGATCCCTAAATCTCCCAAAAATATGCTGCACAGACTGGATGACCTGAGATCTTTTATTCTGACCGGATATACTTCCCAGAAATCAACAACTGTCTACCCCAGCTTCATCTTGTTATCACTTTTTTGCAGTGTTACTATGCTCATCTGAAGCAATCAAACCTTGCTGTTGATTGACACGATTCACATTTCTACTGTTCGGGGTGGGTGAGTCAATCTCTCTGCTCTTTAGAGAGAACTTATGCACTGAAAACAAATTCCTTGTGTGTCCAATCACACTTGGCCAATAAAGAATACTATTCTATATTCTGTTCTGTTCTGTTCTGTACTGTTCTACTCTCTACTCTACTCTATTTTACTCTACTCTATTCTTTCATCTTAAAACAGAAAAACTACTCTGGATATTTAAAAATGAACTCTGGTAGGTATGAGGTAAATATTATCTGATAAACGAGATTTTATATTCGTATCTCGAGATCAGAATTAAGCGCCTTGGCTGTTTGTAAATCACAACATGCGAAATTAACACCAAACAAACAACACCACAGTTCTGTATTATGTGTAACACCACTCATTGGAGAGGTTCTTGCTCAATGCATCATTTTCAAGGTGTTTTTTTTTTTTTAATTAGGTTTTCCAGAAGTTCCAGCTAGTTTGTGAAAGAAAGACTATTTTTGTCTTTTAAATAATTTACATTTGCGGTGAAAGCAATGTCTTATTATCATTGAAAATATGGTAATGAAGGCAGAGGAATTTTATGAGTTGCCTCTTTCTTTGGTCGCTCATCTTAAATATAAATGCAGGGCCCTCTTCCTTTCATATCAATAAAATATGCGGCCTGCAGTTATTCCTCTAAGTGTTCTAGAAGGAACTCTTCCCATTGCTGAAGTTCTGTAACCTTAGATGGTTTCAAATGTTCCTTTAGCACAATGTTGTTTGATCATGATCCTTTTCTCCCCCAACCCCTGTTCACTGAATGGAAAATTAAGAGACAAAGTGAATATTCATTTGCAAAAAAAGAGGGGAAAGTGGGTATTATTTACATAAAATCTGTTTTTCCTAAGTCGTATGCAATTTTAGAAAGAAATACTATTTTAGCTACTGCTTTTTAAGGTGTATTGGAGATGTAGTGCATTTTTTTAAAAAAAGTTGAGGCTTCAGTTTTACGGTTATGGCCAACATCTTGACCTTTTTTAACCACTTCTGCAGATGCTTTTGATTGGCAACTCTTCAGCTAGAAATGTCTTCAAATACAGGTAGTTCTCAACTTGCAACCACAGTTAAGACCTGGATTTTCATTATTAAGCAAGGCTTTTTTGCCATGGTTGTTACGTGAATCACGTAGACATTAAGCAAATCTGACTTTTCCCATGGATTTTGCTTGTCAAACATTGGCTGGTAAGGTTGCAAATGGCAATCAACATCATAAGTACGTACTGGTTGCCGAGTGCCCGAATTTTGATCATGTGACTATGGGGATGCTCCAACGGTCGTAAGTGCAAGGACTGGTTATAAGTCATTGTTTCAGTGCTGTTGTAACTTTGAATGTTCACTAAATGAATGGTTGTAAATCAAGGACTACCTATAGAAGTTTTTCATCAGAAAGACCTTCAGAATCGTAACTCTTCCAACTTTCAGCATTCCAAGTAATGCACCCATAGAAAACAGAACTCTGAAGCAGGCAAATTCCTCAAAGAACAATTTATTGGATACATCATATTGGCACAACTAGTGAAAGCCGACTCTAAAAGTTCCCATGGCTTTCACCTAATTAAAAGTAAAAGTTTCTCCTTTCCCCCAAGCCCCTGGTCATGCTGTCCAATCCAGGTGCTGCTTGGTTGCTTGGTTACTTGCTCCTCCTCTGGCCAGCCACCTGTGAGAATTTTCTTGGTTCCCACAGGAAAACTTTATTGTTTTGGCTACAAGACCCCATCTAATTATTTCCCCCCGCTCACCATTGTGTGGCAACCCTGAAGCCTTCAAGATGGCCTCAGTCCAGTCCACTTCAGGGTGGACACCAATAAGCAGGAGATCTGGCCAGCTGATCTTCACCATATAATTACTCAGACAGACAATAGAATAAAATAATAGAGTTGGAAGGGATCTTGGAGGTATTCTAGTCCAACCTCTTGCTTAGGCAGGAAACCCTACACCACTCCAGACAAATGGTTATCCAACATCTTCTTAAAAACTTCCAGTGTTGCAGCATTCACAATTTCTGGAGGCAAGTTGTTCCACTGATTAATTGTTCTGTCAGAAAATTTCTCTTTAATTCTAAATTGCTTCTTTCCTTGATTAGTTTCTACCCATTGCTTCTTGTCCTGCTTTCTGGTGCTTTAGATAATAGTTTGACTCCCTCTTCTTTGTGGCAGCCCCTGGGATATTGGAAGACTGCTATCATGTCTCCCCTAGTCCTTCTTTTCATTAAACTAGACCTACCCAGTTCCTGCAACCGTTCTTCATATGTGTTATTCCTCAAGTGGTAGCATATTTTTTGGCATCTCCTTTGCTTCTGTTGCTTGAACAGCAACTGTTATAAACCATTCAACTAGTAACTACAGTACATTTCACTTCCATAAATAGTGACTCCATTACCTGCTTGGTTTAAATCTGTAAGGCAGAATCAACGTTCAAGGAGAATTTGTTAGGAATAGAAAGATACTGATGTCTTTGATACGTTTGTTAAAAAATAAAAAATAGTTGTCTAATCTCTTCTTAAAAACTTCCAGTGTTGGAGAACCCACAACTTCGGAAAGCAAGTCATTCTGCTGATTAATTCTTCTAACTATCATGAAATTTCTCCTTAGTTCTAAGTTGCTTCTCTCCTTGGTTAGTTTCCACCCATTGCTTCCTGTCTTGTCTTCAGTTACTTTGGAAAATAGGTTGTGGCAGCCCTCCAAATATTGGAACACTGCTATCATGTCACCCCTAATCCTTCTTTTCACTAGAATGGATGTGGTTGAATTGTGAGGTAAAGGAAGGATTGTTTTGGAATCCCATTGCAGGCCTGGAATCTACATTCCAATCTCCAATTGGGATAGTTTTGTTTCTTGGTGTTCACTTGCCTATTGAGAATGAATAAAAACATTCAACCTTGAAAAAACGCAGGAGCTTCTGGGTTGACAGATCATTACTTTCCAAGCATCCTAGATATCCTCTTTGAATAAAGCATAGCTATTTGCTTTTCAGCGCTTAGAAGAAATTTACAATAGTTGTCTGCTTAATCCTACACATGTGGAATTCTTTCTAGGCTGTTTCTAACTAAAGGCTATACTAAAGTTTCTAACTAAATTTGCAAGTTTAATCTTTATACAATTTTATTCCAGGCTAGTCCCACAGGATCGATGTGGGCAGAAATTATGAGAATTAAACATTTTCACTTCCCAATGTTTAGTTAAATTGAACAGTCCATCTGGATAGACTCACTTTCCTAACATGGAGATTAAAGAATCTTAGGCCTAAATTTAACTTAACTTCCAGAAAATAAATTACTTTAGTATTTAAATCCACAATTTACAGCGTGAATTCTTCTGGTCTTTTGAATTTGGTCTAAAGTAAAGGTAAAGGTTCCCCTCGCACATATGTGCTAGTCGTTCCCGACTCTAGGGGGCGGTGCTCATCTCCATTTCAAAGCTGAAGAGCCAGCGCTGTCTGAAAACGTCTCCACGGTCATGTGGCCGGCATGACTAAACGCCAAAGGCGCACGGAACGCTGTTATCTTCCCACCAAAGGTGGTCCCTATTTTTCTACTTGCAATTTTTACGTGCTTTTAGGTTGGCAGAAGCTGGGATAAGTAACGGGAGCTCACCCCGTTTATGTGGCACTAGGGATTCGAACCGCTGGACTGCCGACCTTTCAATTGACAAGCTCAGCGTCTTAGCCACTGAGCCACTGCGTCCCTGAATTTGGTCTAGCAAATGGGCAAAATGAAAGTTTTCCGCTCCTCAATATTAGTTATCACATATAGTCGACCTTCATGCGAGCGAAAAATCTATGTGGTCACTGAGAGTTGACACTGGCTTGATTGCATGTAATCAATCAATCAATAGCTGGCATGGTTGGCCCAGGAAATATAAAAGAAGTACGGAGCTAAGTCAATACACCTTCTGATTTTTTTAGTTCAGCTCAGCACAAGGTAGCTGAAGCAGGAGCCAAATTGGAAACAGACACAACTAAATCTGAGCGGCAAGCCCCAGCTTGTAGGGCAGAAAATGTTGGTAGCAAGCATCAACAATACAGATTAATGTAAAGGGTAGCTGCCTCATTTAAGCTGTGGCAACTCCCCAGGTAGTCCTCGACTTACGATCGCCATTGAACCCAAAGTTTCTATCGCTGAGCGAGACATTTGTTAAGAGAGTTTGGCCCCATTGTACAACTTTCCTTGCCACATTTGTTAAATGAATCACTGCAGTTGTTAAATCAGTAACATGGTTGTTAAGTGAATCCGGCTTCCCCATTGATTTTGCTTGTCAGAAGGTCGTAAAAGGGGATCACATGATCCCGGGAACCCTACAACTGTCATAAATAGGAGTCAATTGCCAAGCGTCTGAATTTTGATCACCTGACCATGGGGATGCTGCAATGATCGTAAGTGTGAAAATGGTCATAAGTAAGTCTCTTTTTTCAGAGCCATTGTAACTTCAAACAAATGATTGTAAATCAAGGACTACCTGTACCTTTCCAGGATTATCTCGATTGTGCCAGCAAGCATTTTACACATGTGAATTTTGCATATTAGCCAGATCAACCACAATATTGTGTCCAGATGAAGACATGATCCATTGTGTTAAAAAAACAAAACAAAAAATAAAACTTATTCCTAGATTGCATATTACTTTTGCAGCACCAACTTTTGCTGTTAATCACCCTAATATACAACTAACACCCTGCATTGGGAGATGCCACCGCAAACCAAGATCTATCTATCATCTATCTATCTATCTAATTTTTAAAAATATTTCTTATATCAAAGGAGGAGAAAATAAAGAGAGAAAAGGGGTAAAATGTTTTTTTAAATTCCAAGAGAACAGAAAGAAAAAAAAAAGCTACAATAAAACCTAAATAACAACTTGACAACCAATAACAACTTGACAACTAGCTAAACAGACATATATGTATACCTATATTTTAAAATTAAAAGGAACAAAAATAAAATATATCAGGCTATTGAAATCATATAACTGTCTTCAACTGCATTATTAGAATTCAGGGTTTGAACAATGAATTAACACTGCATCATCAGAATCATATCAGCTTTTGTTCCTCTTTCAGTAGAAAGATTTGTAGAAAGAAAGTAGAGAGATTTCATTAAGCCAACTTGTAGAGTGTGAGACACAAGTTTTCTTCCATTTTAGATATTTACTACATATTTATTCTATCTTCAGCAGAGAAAGGCTAAGAGACAGTGGTGCGATTCAGCCGGTTCGGGCTGGTTCGGGTGAACCGGTAGTTAAATTGCTGGCTGGCCCTTCCTCTCTCCTCCCTGCCCCTTCCAGGACTCCCCACCGCCCCATTTTGGCTTCCAGATAAGTGCAGGGAGGCCTACTAGGCCCAAAATGGGGTGTGGTGGTGCAGCATGGCCCCCTGTGACCCATTTTTGCTCCCAGGAGGCTGCAGGGAGGCCTACTAGGCCCAAAACAGGGTGTGGGAGGGTGTAGCATGGCCCCCTGTGACCCGTTTTTGCTCCCAGGAGGCTGCAGGGAGGCCTACTAGGCCCAAAACAGGGCGTGGGAGGGTGCAGCATAGCCCCCTGTGGCCCGTTTTTGCCCCCAGGCCAGGAGGCTGCAGGGAGGCCTACTAGGCCCAAAACAGGGCGTGGGAGGGTGCAGCATGGTCCCCTGTGGCCCGTTTTTGCCCCCAGGCCAGGAGGCTGCAGGGAGGCCTACTAGGCCCAAAATGGGGCACGGGGGACACGTCCCCCCGTGGCCCGTTTTTGCTCCCAGGAGGCTGCAGGGAAGCCTACTAGGCCCAAAACAGGGCGTGGGAGGGTGCAGCATGCTCCCCTGTGGCCCGTTTTTGCCCCCAGGCCAGGAGGCTGCAGGGAGGCCTACTAGGCCCAAAATGGGGCGCAGGGGACACGTCCCCCTGTGGCCCATTTTTGCTCCCAGGACGGTGCTGGAGGCTGAGTGTTGCCTGTCACACCCCCTGGCCACGCCCACCATGACACAGGTTCTCTTCCATTTTAGATATTTATTACATATTTATCACATCTTCAGCAGAGAAAGGGTAAGAGACAACCTTTTTGAAAACCTCTTTTGGAGGCTCATAGAAGTCTGAATCGTAGGGGAAGAAGAGCAAAAAGGAGGAGATCCATTCTTAAATTTTAGAAAGCTCTTCTTTTAAATCTTCCCAAAATTCCAGAAGCAACATAAGTGATTTATATATCTTTTTCCCACTTGCCAGCTGTTGTCAAACACAGTTCACAAATTTTAGTTTCACATCTTTGCACTTTGCGATCTTACAAGAAGTCCATTGGCTTTATAAATTCCTTTCTCACACATTCAACACAATTGCTTAAGTCAAGTCATAGACCCCCACCCCCCAGACATCCGGACAATTCAATTAAATACAATAAAATTAAATAAAGAGAAATAAGGAGAAAGAAAAAGAAGCAAGCCCATCACATAATTAAATAAGATAAAAATGATACAACACTCTGGTGCTTTATCCAGAACACTACTCTACACAATGTGTTCAAAAGCGCAGGCCCACATTTTTGTGTGTTTGTGAGTGTTTGACATTCTTGATTCCCGGCAACTGCCTGGATTAGTTGCTAGCAGTTTTCTTGGCAAGATTTTCTTGGCTTGCAAGTTCCTTCTTCATACAACTGAGATAGAGTGACTGGCCCAAAGTCGCCCAGCTGGTTTTGTGCTAAGGCACGACTATACACACACAATCTCCTGTTCTTTAGCCTGATGCCTTAATATATACCAAACTCAGTATCCAAGCCCTGAAATTAATTTGCCATTAATAACTTGCAAATTCTGCAGGCTGCCAATAACTTGGATTATTTTGGGGTCCTCATCTGCTGGAAGGGATTTCACACAAAATTCATTTGGACATCCAAAACAGTTATTAAAAATTCTTGCACGTACCGTACATCTATAGAAATTGCGTTAGAGAATGGGTCGATGACTCAGCATTTCCACAAATCTTATATATTTAGCTTCTGCAAATATTGAAGTGTTCTTGGGCAAGTGACTTAACTTTTTTTTAGGTTTCAGGGACAGGGGTCCTCCTTTAGCAGCTATAATTGAAGATTGGCAACTAAGTTGTTAAGCAAAGCGATCACTAAATGAAATCGCAGCTTTATCTCTTATTTTACTTCCGATTTCCTAGCCTTTACAGACCTCAAAGGTCACACATGTGAGGATTGATCCCAAAATTACTTTTTGATCATCCTTGTAACTGTGAACGGTTGCTATATGAGGCAGTCGCAAAATGAGAACTATTTGTCTCCTCATTCTGATTAAACTTGTGACTATTTAGTCTATTATAATTCAGAATCCATGAGCCACAGTAGCGCAGTGATTAGAATGCAGTACTGCAGGCTACTTCTGCTGACAGTCAGCTGCCAGCAGTTCGATTCTCATCCGCTCAAGGACCCAAATATGCTGACTCTGTAAACTGTAAACTGCTTAGAGAGGGCTGTAAAACACTGTAAAGTGGTATATAAGTCTAAGTGCCATTGCTATTGCATTATTGTCGTTAAAACATATGTCACAAGAATATTTTTATCATTACTACTGGTACTACTGATAGAACCACTGGTAGGTTCATGCTAATGCTGGAGAAATTCGTAACTGACTCCTGCTGTCGCCCAAAGAATTCAGCAATGGTACAAATAAATCTCATTTGCTTAAGTTGGACACATTGTAATGCAATGTATGGATAAGTTTGAGGAAAGGGGAGAAGAGATGGAGGCTCCCTAAGTGTTCTGCCCCAGCTACGGATCCCAAAGAACACAGCACACACAAACTCTGAACAACACTTAGTTTACTCAAATAACGCAGTTTTAGCAAATGTTGGCTGTTAATAAGCGTTCTTAACAGCCTGCCAGAATTCCACAGATAAGATAGTCAGAGTCTTACTGGAGTTGACAGAAAGCCCAGAATCAAGGTTGTAGCGAAATCCCAACGCAATGATTAGCAAACTAAAGTTGTTTCCTTTAGCTTGTTGCAAGCTGAGTTCTTTCTTAAATAGGCTAAGAGAGTGGCCAATTAGCCCCAAGCCTTACTCTCGAGGAGACCTCCTCCTGAGGAACCACTCCTGCCTTTTGGCAGCTCTGTGTGCCCGTGCATTGAGAAGAGGCTCCTCCTCTTCATCCTCTTCACTTACAGGAGCCTCTGGAGGTTCTGAAGGCCCTGACTGAACCTCTGCCTCTGGCACCACATCTCCTTCAGCCTCCTCGCTGTCCGACTCGAGCACCGGCTGCACAGGCCGCTGGCGCAGCACCACACCGGCCTCCTCATCGTCGGGATCAGTAACAATCCGCGCAGGCTGCTGGCGGGCCACAACACTAAGTGGCTCAGTGGCTAAGACGCTGAGCTTGTCGATCAGAAAGGTCGGCGGTTCGAATCCCTCGTATAGGTCTCCTGCGTGAGCAGGGGGGTTGGACTAGATGACCTCCAACGTCCCTTCCAACTCTGTTACTGTTACTGTCTAGGAAACCATAACAAAAGAGATGGAGGAGCTTGTGGTAAAAGAAACTTCTGAAGGATCTACCATTATGGATCCAGGTCATGGTTGTCCCAAAGCTGCTTTTTACAAAAGGCAGCTGGACTTTCTCAGTTTTTTTACCTTTGAAAATGTTTCATTTCTCATCCAGGAAGCTTCTTCGGTTCTTGAAAGTAAGAAAGTCCAATTGCCTTTTGAAAAAAAAGCCCCTTTGGGACAACCATGATCTGGATTAGCAATAGTGTTTCACAGCCTTCTGTAAGCAGTTTACAGAGTCAGCATATTGTCCCCAACAATCTGGGTCCTCCTGAAATTATTGAGAATCTCCAAAGACATTTAGCTAACTAAGACCATCCCAAAGGTGCTTTTTCAAGAGGTAACTGGATTTTCTGTTTTTTTCTTTGAAGACATTTCGCTTCTCATCCAAGAAGCTTCCTCAGCTCTGTCTGAAGAAGCTTCTTGGATGGAGAAGAAGTTTCTTGGATGAGAAGTGAAACATCTTCAAAGAAAAACCAGAAAGTCCAGCTGCCTCTTGAAAAAGCACCTTTGGGACAGCCATGACCTGGATGACTGAGAGTCTCCATAAACATTTAGCTACTAAGAAGTTGTCCATCTACTTTTCCCTTCTTTAGTTCCTTCCTCTGTGAGTCCCTCAGAGGAAAATCCTATTTACCTATACTGTGTTCTATACATCCATGGTGGAAGATGAAGAATAGAAGCAATATGTATGTTGCATATGCTGCAGAGGCAGCTATGAATAATGCATGCTTGAAAGCATTGTCAGTGGAAGCAAAGTTTTCCCAAACACAAAACTTGATTGCCACAACATATGCTGATGTGAAAAACAGAGCAAAGCTAAATTAATATTTCGCAGTGCAGCTGTGACAAGATGGAGAAGGAAGCACTGTCTGCCGTCCTGGGACATGGCCTCCCAGACATACAAGCCATACTTGTGGATGACAACCGGAGGATAAGAAATATCTGAGAGAATAAATAACACGCTTTGCATACAGAGAGTTACATGCATGAAGATTAGAGAAGTTGAGAAAAAGTTGGAAAAAGGATGAGAAGAAGAAGGAGGAGGGACTAGGGAGTCTTAAGCAATGGAAGAATTACAGGTTCTAGGAGATTCAAGTTCATCATTGAAGAATCAACACAGGAGGTCATTGGGCAGTGTCATCCGGAAGCGACTAGAATAATCCAGAAGCACTTGTGAATAATCTCAAGCAGAAGCATTATTCTATATGCAAATACTGCCATATAGTTCTTGGAGAACCAAGCAGTATTATTTAGGAATTTGGCAGTCATCCTTCTAACAAAACTTTTATGTCCTTCCTTTCCTACTTCCTTTTCATCTTCCTCCCTTCCGCCTCCCTCCCTCCCTCCCTCCCTCCCTATCTCCTTCCCTTCCACTTTTCCTTCCTTCCTTCCATCTTCGTTTCTTCTTTTCGTCCCTCCTTCCTATCTCCTTCCCTCCCTCATTTCCTTCCTTCCTTCCTCCTTCCTTCCTTCTTATCTCCTTCCCTTCCACTTTTCCTTCCTCCCATCTTTTCCTTCCTTCCTTCCTCCTTCCCTTCCACTTTTCCTTCCTTCCTTCCATCTTCCATCTTCTTTCTTTCTTTCCTTCCTTCTTTTTCTTTTTCTTTCTTTCCTTCCTTCCTTCCTTCCTTCCTTCCTTCCTTCCTTCTTTCCTTCCTTCCTATCTCCTTCCCTCCCTCATTTCCTTCCTTCCTTCCTTCCTTCCTTCCTTCCTTCCTTCCTTCCTTCCTTCCTTCCTTCCTTCCTTCCTTCCTTCCTTCTTCCCTCCCTCCTCCCTCCCTCCCTTTCCTTCTCCCTCTCCTTCTCTATGTACATGGACCTGAACATTCACATTTATGTATTTTGAAACTGTTGTTCAAATATTTGTAGTCCTTAGAAGGCCAGAGTGCCTCCAAACAATTCTGGAGGCACAGAAGAGCTCTTTAAACTGAATGAAAATTATCAAAATAGCATTTGAAAGGGCCCTTGCTTAAATGCACTACAGGTATCGACAACTCTCCAAAAAGGGCTTGGCAGTAATGCAGCAGGTCACACTTAAATGAATTTCTCCCAAAGAGTATAACTTTAATAAGATAAACTGCCTTTGCACTAAAAACCACAGCATCAGAGATAGATAATAACACAATACAGATCACTTAAATGAACCTTCTGTTAGAGGAAATAGCCAGGCAACAGAGAGTAGCTCTAGCACCATGGAAAAAGAGGACAAAAATACCAAGAAGGAGGGGGAATCCACCTCTTAAAAGAATCAATTTTGCTGTGTATCAGAGCAAAACGCAAAACATTAACAACTTGAAGGCCGAGGGTTAAGTGGGCAGAAGCTTTTTTATTATATTTTTTTTCCTTGTCGTCGGCAAAATCAATCCACAGAAGAAAGTTTCAAAAGAACAGTTATCTGAAAGAAACTCTGTACAGCATGAAACAAAAAAGAAAAGAAAAGATGGAAGATACCTGGCCTTTTCAGATGGATATTTTGGTGTCTTATTTATATTTATTTGAGCAACTGCATACCAGGATCTAAAAAGCCCAAGAACATCAGCCCAATTTTGTGGGTTGTGTTTGTGGGTATCGATAGCAATCCGGGGAAGTGAATTTATTGGATTCATAAACATGGCATTGACAAAATAGGGCATCTCTCTCATCTTTTGCGCTGAGAACAGGGGTGGGTTCTACTTACCTTTACTACTGGTTCGCATCATGCCCACGTGTGCACGCTCGCTTCACTCACGCCCATGCGCACTCTTCTGCACATGCGCAGATTGTCCGAGTCAGTGGGCGGAGCCTTCAGCTGGTTTTACTACCAGTTCTTGCGAACCGGTCTGAACCCGAGGAAAACCCACCACTGGCTGAGAAGGAATAAAATTCAACGAGCTTAAAATTGTAATTGTCCTCCTGCTTTGTATCAAACTAGGACCTTCTATCTTCGTATAGAGCTGGAAAGTTCAGCAGCAATTTTCATTGGCTTGTGCATTTAATGTTGTGACCTGCCCAGAGTCATCCTGTGATGAGACGGGTGGCCAACCAATTTAATATCAATAAATAAATCACTGCATTTGTGTAGCAAACATTACATTTGCATTAATAAAGCAATTATTCAGATGAATGGCACATACAGAGAGAAAGACTTATGATTGCATGGAAGCAGAAACATAAGGCCTCACTTTCCTTACAGATAAAAGATTCACAACTGTGTACATATTTAGCAAAGAAATGTCGAGATTTCCAGATTACATTTTTACAAGTTTGTGTTTTACTTTATGGAATCAGATTTAGAGGCCTGCCTGGCATCAAGCTATAAATGTTGCAGTCAATAAAATACTGCTCCATAGAACTGGGTGAATTATCAATGAATCAATCATCAATCAGAATAGAGTTGGAAGGGACCTTGGAGATCTTCTAGTCCAACCCCCTGCTCAAGCAGGAAACCCTCTACCATTTTTGTCCAATCTTTTCTTAAAAAGCTCCAGTGAGGAAGAACCAACAACTTCTGGAGGCAAGCTGTTCCACTGGTTAATTGTTCTCACCGTTAGGAAGTTTCTCCTTAGTTCTAGGTTGCTTCTCTCCTTGATTATTGCTCCTTGTCTTGCCTTCTGATGCTTTGGAAAATATGTTGACACCCCCCCCCCTCCTCTTCTTTGTGGCAGCCCCTCAAATACTGGAATATTGCAATTATGTCACCCCAGTCCTTTTTTTCCTCTAGACTGGCCATACCCAATTCCTGCAACCGTTCATACGTTTAGTCTCCAGGCCTTTAGTTGTTCTTCTCTGCACTTTTTCCAACCTCTCAACTTTTTTTTTTTTTTTTGTAGCGTGGTAACCAAATCTGGATGCCGTATTCCATATGAAATTAACAGTAAATTAAACATTACATTAAACTGCTGACAAAAGTGTATTTATCCTTAGCAAGGAATGTCATATGAGACATGGTTAGAACTAAAGCTTTATCTTACTGGAAAAAAGGGCTGTAACAGGGGTGAGTTCCACTTATCTTTACTACTGGTTTGCTTGCTTCGCTCATGTGCGCGCTTGCGCTTGTGCTTCTGCGCATGCACAGAACATCCATGATGACATCCAGGTGGGTAAGGCTCTGCCTACCCCTACTTCCGCCACCATTACTACCGGTTTGCAAGAACCGGACCAAACCGGGAGCAACCCACCACTGTGCTGTAGGAAAATCTCTTAACCAAAAATGTTATAGGGCAGCGATGGCTAACCTTTTTGCCGCCGTGTGCCAAAAGCAGAGGGAGTATGTGGGGGCCACGCACACGCATGCCCACACTCATAATTCAATGCGCCCCGCACCCCCTGCACATGCACGCATGACCCCCCCACGCTCCCCCTGCTTTTGGCACGGTGGGCCCTGTAGGCCTGTTTTTTGCCCTTCCCAGGCTCCAGAGGCTTTCTTGGAGCCTGGGGAGGGCCAAAACGCCCTCCCCCCCCCAGAGGCCAGGAAGGGCCCATTTCCCAACATCCGGTGGGACTGGAAGGCCCGTTTTTTGCCCTCCCCAGGCTCCAGAGGCTTTCTAGGAGCCTGGGGAGGGCAAAAACGGCCTTCCCCACCCTCTCGGGAGGCCGGAAACAGCCCGTTTCCTGACTTCCGGTGGGCCCAAAAGGCCCGAAAATCAGCTGGCTGGTGAGCAAATGCGTGCTGGAGCTGAGCTAGGGCAACGCTCGTGTGCACACAGATATGGCTCCGCGTGACACCTGTGGCACGCGTGCCATAGGTTCGCCATCACGGTTATAGGGAATGGAGGTCAATATTTATTGGTCTATCTAGTGATGACTATGGACGATTGTGGTTTGGAATGCAGAAACAATTAATCAATTAATTAAATGAAAGAGAAAAACATATATATTCTGCATATGTGAAGCTAAAGGAAAGAAAACTGCAACACAGCTGAATGAAAGCAGCCTGAAGTTGATGAATGTCTTCAGAGAAGTGAAGATGTAGCTTTAATTATGAATGAAATATGCATCAGAAAGCGTGAATTGATGTCATGTAGGCTGCTGTTGTGTGTGGCTGAAAGCAAGAATCCATACAGTAGATTTGTGACTGCTGCATATACCGCTCCAGTGAATGTTGATAATAGAAGTATTAGGAACTGATTTGGAGATCGTTGTGCGATATTCTGAATGAATATTATCCTGAGGAGAAATTATTTTGTTAAGTGACATGATTGGATGGATCAGAACACACTGAGAGGGTACAGAAAATGTGACTGACCCCACTGCACTCAAGAATCAATGAGATTGATGACTTGTGAATATCTGCTGATTCAAAAGGTGTGCTTCAAATATCTACTGTATTTTTCAGAGTATAAGACGAACCTTTTTCTCCCCTAAAAGAGGCTGAAAATTTGGGTGCGTCTTATACACCGAATGTAGCCCTGCCCAGCCTCTGAAATGGAGGTTTCAGAGGCTGAAAACAAAGCCTCTTAAAGGAGGTTTCAGAGGCTGAAAAAAAGCCTCTTAAAGGGAGGTTTCAGAGGCTGAAAAAAAAAGCAAGGTGCAGAGCTCACAACCAACAAACCTGTTGCTAAAGTTCACCTCTGGGAACAGCTGATTGGGGGTATTCCGGGAGGCCATTCACCCGCCAATCAGCTTTTTTTCTTATTTTCCTCCCCAAAAACTAAGGTGTGTCTTATACTCCGGTGCACCTTATAGTCCGAAAAATATGGTAAACATAATTTTATGGATATGTACACAAGGCAGAGAAATGAATCTAAATCTAAAAGCAAGCTGATTTTATTGCCAAAGATGAAACAGTCACAGAATGAAATGTCTATGGTCATGGTTGTCCTATAGGTGCTTTTTCAAGAGGCAACTGGACTTCCTTTGTTTTTGCTTGAAGACATTTTGCTTCTTATCCAAGTAGCTTCTTCCATTTCTGATATCAGAATTGGAGAAGCTTCTTGGATAAGAAGCAAAATGTCTTCAAAGAAAAACCAGAAAGTCCCTGTTGAAAAAGCCCCTTTGGGACTGCCATGACTTGGATGACTGTGAATCTCCATAGACACCTTGGCAGAATAATATACTGATAATTATATAAGAATGCTTGTGATTACATTAGAGGTGTATTGATGGCAGTATCAAAGTATGCACTTTTGAGGGCAGATGAAATTTTTGTCGGCTGAATAATTTGCGGCTAACGTTAAATACATTGTATGATGCATTGTAGAGTATGGATTTGAAAATTAGTGTATAAAAGACCGAGATAGTTTTGATAGAGAAAATGCACTGGGTTATAAATAAATGGTGAAAACTAAATAGAATAATTCATGTACCTTGCAACAGAATGTTTATTTAAAAATGAAACAACAGATGGAGAAATATGAAGAAGAATGAATGTTGATAAAAATTGAGTACATGATCTGTAACAAGGAATGAATGTTTATGAGAAGAAACAAAAATGGCTTTTTATAAAAGCATGCCTTCTTTGTTCCAAGGAAGAGAAATTTTGGCAAATCGACAGTAACAAAAATAAGTTTAGTGCAGTGAGAACATTTGCTGAAAATTATTCATATTTATAGCCAACAACAAAGATGGCCTCAACTATGGAGAATTAAGAAGTATGCCTGGTACAACATAGTGAGAGAAGACTTCAGAATGAATATAATGAATACAATAGTTGTATAGGTAAAATGAAGATCAAAGTGGAAATAAATAAATGAAGTAGGAGTGAATGGATCAAGAGGAAAAGGAAGGCTGAGAAAATCATGGCTAGATGGGAGAGCCTTGGTGGCGTAGCAGACTAAAGCACTGTTAAGTAACACCAGCTGCCTGCAATTACTGCAAGTTCAAATCTCACCAGGCTCAAGGCTGACTCAGCCTTCCATCCTTCCGAGGTAGGTAAAATGAGGACCCAGATTGTGGGGGCAATAAGCTGACTTTGTATAAAAAAAAGAACACCGTTTGGGGGGGGGCGAAAGCCCTACTAAGCAGGTATATACAAAAGTATGAAGGGTATTGCTTAACGCATTGTAAGCCGCCCTGAGTCTCCAGAAAAGGGTGGCATATAAATCGAACCAATAAAATAGTTATCCAATCTCTTCTTAAAAACTTCTAGTGTTAGAGAATTCACAACTTCTGGAGGCAAGTTATTCCACTGATTAATTGTTCTATCTGGAAATGTCTCCTTAGTTCTAGGTTGCTTCTCTCATTAGATTCCACCCATTGTTTCTTGTCTTGTGCTCAGGTGCTTTGGAGAACACCTTGACTCCCTCTTCTTTGTGGCAGCCCCTGAGATAGTGGAACACTGCTACCATGTCTCCCCTAGTCCATCTTTTCATTAAACTAGACATACCCAGTTCCTGCAACTGTTCTTCATATGTTTCAGCCTCCAGTCCCCTAATTATCTTGGTTGCTCTTCTCTGCACTCCTTCTAGAGTCTCAGTATCTTTTTTACACTGTGGTGACCCATTATTACAATGATTACAGGCATGTCCTGTCTTTTCTCTAGACACTAAAGATGGTGTATATGGGGGTCATCCTTCATTTTTAACCTCATAGAAATGTTGTGCTGTGAAAAAAGAAAAATATAAAGTCACCCCAAAATATGTGCAGTTAGAGATTTGAGGTTAGAGTTAGAGGTTTCCTTGTTTCTGGTCCAACTTTCTAATGACTAAACTATACTTGAAAACCAGCATACTTCGTGCCTGCTTGCTACAAACCAATATATTGTTAACGAATTCTGATTTTTTTAAAAAAACATAACAGGCATAAGCTATTAGCTTCACAGGAACAGGAGAACCCCATGGTTCTCTTATTTCTTCTTTGGAAAAAAATTTTGTTTTTCCAAACATTTTTTTTTGGGGGGGGGCAATGTTTAAGTCATTTTATTTTAGATACAAATGTCCAGTTTAATTATATTTTGTTTTGCTTTAGTAAATTTTGTTGTGGTGGTCATGATGATTTTAATAAGATATTTTTTGGATAGAAAAGTGAGTTATCACAAAAAAACAGACAAACAAATATCGGGTCATATACTGCCTTTATTTATTTTTAAAAAATATGCATTTATTTAAAATAGCAAATGCAAATATTTAGGCAAAATTCCATTCTTTTTTTTTCTTTTTTGAAGATTTTGCTTGCTGAAGTGAGGGTTGGGATGAACAAATAACATGAGCCCATCCCCAAAATTACAGTGTTCATATATTGGAAAAGCCCTGAATTTAAACCTCACTTAGCAAAGCCAAAATTTACTTCCTGAAATATATCAATATTTGCTTTAGTTATTAAAGGTCTTATATGTGCAGGATATTTTTCCCCTTTCACTCAAACTTAGAATTTATTGAAAAGGACTAAAGACCAAGAGAAAATAACTAGCAAAAAAATACATCTCAAATAATGTTGTTCATAATTTCTGCAAATATAATTAATAGCTAAAAAGGCAACACTGCCTGAAAGATAACTATGGATCTGAAGACTCAGAAAAGAACTAAGAGAGATTTTTCTCTTGCTTAGTTTTTAAGTGGCAGCTTGATAGGATTTGAGCCTATGCTGAATTCTGGAAAATAAAATGTGAATTTCCTAAAAACGAATACCTGGCACCGTCATTGAATTCCACCACCACCACCATCCCCATGTTTAAAAATATGAAATTACATGGTAAAAGGAAGTGATAAAACCTCCATCAAAGTCCTGGGAATGCATCCACCTGTTTGCACATGTTCCTTGCTCACAGAGCAGGACATTTCTCATTTTACCTGTTAATCCACCACTTGGACATATTTGGAACAAGAGCTAAGCCCAACTCCGTGGTTTTGATTTCAAAGTGATTAGAAAGAGGGAGGGAGCAGGAATCGCTCATATACCAAAAGGTTAAAAGTTTAGTTTCTTACACTTATCTTTGAATAAAACAAGAATCATCTAGAAGGGCCATCTTCCCTGCTCCAAAAGAAAGCCTAATATTAATAGGATCACAGGAAGCATTAGTACCACTTTACATTGCCTTGGTAAGACTCTATTTGAAATATTGCATCCGGTTTTGATTGCCACGATATAAAAAAGATGTTGAGATTCTAGAAAGAGTGCAGAGAAGAGCAACAAAGATGATTAGGGGACTGGAGGCTAAAACATACGAAGAACGGTATGTCTAGTTTAATGAAAAGAAGGTCTAGGTGTGACAGGGTTCCAATATCTACAGGGCTGCCGCCTATTTTCCAAAGCATCAGAAGGCAAGGCAAGAAACAACGTATGGAAACTAATCAAGGAGAGAAGCAACCTAGAACTATGGAAAAAACTTTCCTGACAGTTAGAACAATTAACCGGCGGAACAGTTTGCCTTCAGAAGTTGTGGGTGCTTCATCACTGGAGGTTTTGAAGAAGGGATTGGACAACTATTTGTCTGAAAGGATATGGTTTCCTGCCTGAGCAGGGTTATTTATTTATTTATTTATTTATTTATTTATTTATTTATTTATTTATTTATTTATTTAAATTTGATTTATATGCCGCCCTTCTCCGGAGACTCAGGGCGGCTTACAGTGCGTTAAGCAATAGCCTTCATACTTTTGTATATTTATACAAAGTCATCTTATTGCCCCCACAAACTGAGTCCTCAATTTACCTACCTTAGAAAGGATGGAAGGCTGAGTCAACCTTGAGCCTGGCGAGATCCGATCTTACTTTAATTGCAGACAGGTGGTGTTAATTTATTTATTTATTAATTTATTTATTTATTTGTCAAGCATGTATAAGATAACAGATATAAGTATAAACATAATTTGAATACATGAAAAGAGTAAGTAAAAAGGAATATTAGGACAGGGACGGTAGGTACGCTGGTGCTCTTATGCAGGCCCCTTACAGACCTCTTAGGAATGGGGTGAGGTCAACAGTAGACAGTCTAAGGTTAAAGTTTTAGGGGTTTGGGGAAGAAACTACAGAGTCAGGTAGTGCATTCCAGGCATTGACCACTCTGTTGCTGAAATCGTATTTTCTGCAATCGAGTTTGGAGCAGTTTACCTTGAGTTTGTATCAGTGGTGAAATCCACATTTTTTTACTACTAGTTCTGTGGGCGTGGCTTGGTGAGCATGGCGTGGCTTGGTGGGCATGGCTTGATGGGCATGGCAGGGGAAGGATACTGCAAAATCCCCATTCCCCATTCCCCAATATTCTCCCCACTCCTGGGGGAAGGATATTTCAAAATCTCCATTCCCACCCCACTCTGGGGCCAGCCAGAGGTGGTATTTACCGGTTCTCCAAACTACTCAAAATTTCTGCTACTGGTTCTCCTGAACCTGTTAGAACCTGCTGGATTTCACCCCTGGTTTGTATCTATTGTGTGCTGGTGTATTATTGCGGTTGAAGCTGAAGTGGTCATTGACAGGTAGGACATGGTAGCAGATAATTTTATGTACTATGCTTAGGTCAGACCGAAGGCGGCATAGTTGTTGGACTAAAAGATCTCCAAGGTGCCTTCCAACTCTGTTATTCTATTCTATTCTAGTTTGGTAATGAAATGTCTGCAAGAAAGGAGCCTGAGTGGCGCAGGAGGCTAATGCCTCCTACTAAGGCAGCATTTAACATCCAGCTGCCTGCAATTACTGCGAGTTCAATTCTCACCAGGCTCAAGGTCGACTCAGCCTTTCATCCTTTCTAAGGTGGGTAAAATGAGGACCCGGTTTGTGGGAGCAATAAGCTGACTTTGTATAAAATATACAAAAGTATGAAGGCTATTGCTTAACGCATTGTAAGCTGCCCTGAGTCTCCGGAGAAAGGCGGCATATAAAAATAAATAAAAATAAAATTAAAAAAAATAAAATAAAAATAAAACCGTCAAGAATACTTCTAAGTATTAGAAAATGGACTAGAATTGATTAGAAAAGTTTGGAGACCCCCTGCTCTATAGATTAAATCAAAATATATTTAGCTTTTATTTCTGATCACTCTGGCAAAATGCTGCTCATATTTTCTTGGAAGCAAATTTCACATTAGAAGGTAACGGGCAGGGGACATGGGGTATCCGATTTCTGCTCTACCACACAATTATTTCTAGGACCTGAACCGCTGTTATAGGGCTTTGCCAGTACCACCCTATGTTTTTGGGAGGAAGTGTGGCTTTCAAATACAACAAATAAGAAGGTTCCATTTCAAAGTAGGGGAAGGAAGAAAAGACAGATCTGAAAATTAGAATTGATTCCCTTTCCACATACTCTTTTTAATTTAAAAATAATGCACAAAGAAGCTATTTTCTAAAGCATCAAGACCAATATCCTACATGCAGGACATTATTAAGTGCAGCATTATCAAGAAGATTATGGTCTTCTTACTTCAGAACACTAATTATAGTGTTTGTGGTTTCACGTTAATATGACACAAGCTCGGTTATTTTGAATATTCTAAACAGGCAAACCCCCCCCCCATTCCCATGCCTTGGAAGAGACATCTGTATAATAAGGCTGAGATTTGGAGAGAGGGAAGGGATGGATAAAATTGGCATGCAAACTTAGTCCAACAAAGAGTTTTCAAAGCAAATAGAGGGGGGGGGACCCTGTTTTACAGACATCTTTTAAAAATATATTTTTGACCACCCCTGTTTCCTAGCTGTATCTTTTTTAGTAGCATTACATGTAATTTTAATCTGATTGCAGCAGACCTGAATGTTAGCTACTTTGATTAAGTCTGTGTGATTAGAGAAAAATCATCTCTTTCTCTCTCTCCCTCTCTCTTTCTCTCTCTCTATATGTGTGTGTGTGTGTGTGTGATTATAATTTATATTTGCTTTATTTCTTTCTCAGCAAATATAAATTTGGTATAAAATGGTTTGTCGTGAATGCGACTGCTTGAGGGCTCCTGGATTGGAGCTGAAAGGCAAAAGGGAAACAGTATGCTCCCTCCCTTATTGGGGTAGACCAGGTGCTTCAATAGATATATATATACCAGTGGTGGGTTCCTCCTGGTTCGGTCCGGTTCGGCCGAGCCAGTAGTGGTGACGATATGACGTCACTGAATCGGTTCTCCCACCCCCGCCCTCCCCCTCCCCACCCCCCCACATTATTCTTACCTTTTATTTGGTCCCACCCCCAATCTATTGCTGCCTCCTGAGTCCCAGCTGATGACTAGAGGGGAAAAAAACTGTTTAAACTCTTGCCGCGGGGCTTCAAAGGGCCGTCCTACTGCTGATCAGTGTTAAAAGCAAACAAATGAGTTGGGTCATAAGTGCAAGGACTGGTCGTAAGTGCGAGGACCTTCCAGAAATGACTCTGACCAGCTAGCCGCGCCCACCTAGTCACATGACCTCCAAGCCACACCCACAAAATAAGCCACGCCCACAGAACCGGTAGTAAAAAAATTTAGAACCCACCCCTGATATATACCGATACATACATACATACATACATACATACATACAGTGGTGGGATTCAAATAATTTAACATCTAGTTCTCTGCCCTAATGACCGGCTGGGTGAGCGTGGCCATGGTGTGACAGGGTGTGAGGCAGCACTCAGCCTCCTGCACCCTACTGGGAGCAAAAACGGGCCATGAGTGGGGGCACCCCCC
The DNA here is from genome assembly GCF_029215685.1 of Pituophis catenifer annectens. Lineage (NCBI taxonomy): Eukaryota > Metazoa > Chordata > Lepidosauria > Squamata > Colubridae > Pituophis > Pituophis catenifer. The sequence continues at coordinate 8,163,299 of NW_027256886.1, read as the reverse complement.
CGCGGCCCATTTTGGGCCTAGTAGTCCTCCCTGCAGCCTCCTGGGAGCAAAAACGGGGCATATGGGGACTCCTGAAAGGGGCGGGGTGGAAAGGAGCAAGGTGGGAAGGGGTGAGGCCAGCCAGCAATTTAAAAACCGGTTTGCCTGAACCATCCCGAACCAGCTGAATCCCCCCACTGTGTTTGTACATATATATACACACACACACACACACACACACACACAATTATACCTACATGTTGAGAGAGAGAGAGAGAGAGAGAGAGAGAGAGTAGAGAGACAGAAATAGATAGATGATAGACACACAGAAAGGCAAACAGAAAAATAGAGAGATACATAGATTAGATAGGCAGGCAGGCAGGCAGACATAGACATAGGCACACAGATCTTCACAGAAATATATTCTCAAGTACCTCATATGTATTTAAATATGAACTCTGAGAGAGGCTGAGGTCATTTGAATCCTTGATTGGAGGCAACTTTCACTGAAATTAGCCAAAGTACCTGGGAGCTCTAAGTATATCCTCAGATTTCCAAAGGACTTGGTTTTGAGTAGGCTAATTTTGAGATCTTACTCATTGGAGACCATTCAACCTGCATACTAGGACTTTTCTGTTGAGTTAACGATGCATATAACCAAGTGGCTATATGAAGAGTGTGTCAAACATGCTTGTTCAAGAAAGGTTTGATACTTGATGCTCAAAAGCTTCTGATGGCAGAAGAGTGAAATAAAGCGATAGTCATTTCTAGTGTGCAACTGTGATCATATAAGACTTCATGCCCAGGTATGAAAACAGATTCATTTGCACAATCAACTAGAGTTTGTTACTATCAGTCTTGGATGGTCTACTGTCAGTCTTCTCTTTGTTAGCCTCCTACATAACCCCAGTCTACTTTCTTATTTGATGGATTAATGCCGCCATCCCCAACCTTTCTGGCTCTGTGGCCCAGCAGCTGGTGCAAACGAAGCTTCATGCACTTGCCCACTGCTCGTGCAGCCCAGTTCCCAATGGATTGTGGACTGTGGACCAGTCCACAAAGCAGGGGTAACTTGGGGACCTATGGATTAATGTACAGAACAAATTTAGGAAATGTGCTGCTTTAGCAATCTGCTCGAATATGTTGTGGACACAAAGCCTACTTATTCAGGACTTGATAGTATGTGATAGACTATTTACAATTTCCCCCCCTCCGTACAATTGTGTCTGATTCTTGGAGACTGCCTGGAAATGTCGGGGTGACCTGATAGCAATGTTCTAATATTTGAGGGGCTTCCGACTCTGTTATTATGTTGTGTTATTCTGCTATGCAGAGAAGATATCAAAACATTGGTTGAACGAACACACAAAAATACATGGTAGACGGAAAACTGACACCTTTATAATATAATAATAACAGAGTTGGAGGGGACCTTGGAGGTCTTCTAGTCCAACCCCCTGCTTAGGCAGGAAACCCTACACCACTTCAGACAAATGGTTATCCAACCTCTTCTTAAAAACTTCCAGTGTTGGAGCATTCACAACTTCTGCAGGCAAGTTGTTCCACTTATTAATTGTTCTAACTGTCAGGAAATTTCTCCTTAGTTCTAGGTTGATTCTCTCCTTGATTAGTTTCCATTCATTGTTTTTTGTCCTGCCCTCAGGTGCTTTGGAGAATAGCTTGACTCAGTAGTGGGTTGCCCCCGGTTCGGACCGGTTCACAAGAACCAGTAGTAAAACCGGTGGGACGCTCCGCCCACCAACCCCGACGTCATCAGGGCGCGCGCGGCCCTATTGCAAACCAGTAGTAAAGGTAAGTAGAACCCATCCCTGGTTTGACTCTCTCTTCTTTGTGGCAGCCCCTGAGATATTGCAACACTGCTATCATGTCACTTCTAGTCCTTCTTTTCATCAAACTAGACATACCCAGTTCCAGCAACCGTTCTTCATATGTTTTAGCCTCCAGTCTCCTAATCATCTTTGTTGCTCTTCTCTGCAGTCTTTCTAGAGTCTCAACATCTTTTTTACATTGTGGCGACCAAAACTGGATGCAATATTCCAAATGTGGTGTTACCAAGGTATTATTTTATTGGTTCAATTTATATGCCACCCTTCTCCAGAGACTCAGGGCGGCTTACAATGCGTTAAGCAATAGCCTTCATACTTTTGTATATACCTGCTTAGCAGGGCTTTCGGCCCCCCCCTAAGTGGTGTTCTTTTTTTATACAAAATCAGTTTATTGCCCCCACAATCCGGGTCCTCATTTTACCTACCTCAGAAGGATGGAAGACTGAGTCAACCTTGGGCCTGGTGAGATTCGAACTTGCAGCAATTGCAGGCAGCTGGTGCTAATTAACAGCACTTTAGTCTGCTGCGCCACCAAGGCTCTTATAAAATGGTATTAACACTTCACATGATCTTGATTCTAAAGTAATGAAACGATGACGTTACTTAGTATGAGTAATGAAACATCTGCAAGAAAACCATCAAGCTCATCAACAGTGTGATGGCAGATCTGACATTCTGCCCCACTTGAAAAAGCGATTTAATGCTGAAATAGAAAAGATAAGAACTACTCCAAGCCACTCCCCAAAATACGTCCACGGTGACCAAAACTGGGTGCAGTATTCCAAGTGTGGCCTTTACCAAGGCATTATAAAATGGTATTAACACTGCACATAATCTTGATTCTATCCCTCTGTTTATGCAGCCCAGAACTTTTTTACACAGGTAAGATACAGTATGTGTGAGTCTGTGTGATGAGTCTCTGCCTGCCAGGTGAAATAGCATAAAGCAGAAAAAGTATTGCCCCATGATAATCTGTACGTCTAGACTGAGTTTTGGTTTCATGGGTACTTTCAGCAGAAATATTACTATGGAGAATTTCCAAACACCACCCGTTTCTATTGACAAATGTAATCCTTTCTCTACTGTTCATCAGGGAGGGACTTGCGTATTACTTTCAAAAGATCGAGACTTGACAGTTCGCTCAAGTTTCTACGTTTATATTTTACTCCCAGTATTATATTTTAAAAAGTGCATGTTTTACTAGGAAAAACTAAGCAACTTCACTTAATTCCCATCCATTCTAAAGATTTTTCCTTTCTCTTCTCTATCCCACATCTTCAAGGTTAAAAAAAAAGAAAAAAATCAAATGTAAAAACTGCCCTTGCATCTATCTTACGGATTTTATAATGCATGTGTCGGTGTTGAGATATTAATAATAAATAAATAATATGTTTGACAAATAATAATCCAAAAGAGTCTAGTTATAACTGCATAATGCAAATCATTTTATTTATTTATTATTATTATTATTCATATTTCTACGCCGCCCACTCTCCAAGAACTCTGGGCGGCTTATACCAAAGACAGTATACTAAATAGCATATTGCCCCCAACAATCTGGGTCCTCATTTTACCCACCTCGGAAGGATGGAAGGCTGAGTCAACCTTGAGCTGGTGAGATTTGATCCGCTGATCTGCTGAACTAGCAGTCAGCTGAACTAGCTGCAGTACTGCACCCTAACCACTGCGCCACCTCTGCTCTCATGCCATACAACATTTCTACCTTTGGTTGTCTTTTTTAAAAAGAAAAACGCACACACACACACTCACACACACAGGGAGGGGAAATGAGAGATAGACACAGAGAGATAGAGATGAGAGAGAGAAAGAGAGAGAAATTAATAGATGGAGAAAGAGAGAGAGAGAGAGAGAGAAAGATAGGTAGGTAGGTAGATAGGTAGACAGATAGATGAATAAATGATGGATAGATAGATAGATAGATAGATAGATAGATAGATAGATGAATAAATGATGGATAGATAGATAGATAGATAGATAGATAGATAGATGAATAAATGATGGATAGATAGATAGATAGATGAATAAATGATAGATAGATAGATAGATAGATAGATAGATAGATAGATAGATAGATAAATAAATGATGGATAGATAGATAGATAGATAGATAGATAGATAGATAGATAGATAAATAAATAAATGATGGATAGATAGATGATGGATAGATAGGATAGATGCTAGATGGATAGATAGATGTTAGATAGGTGATAGATAGGATAGATAGATGCTAGATAGATACATAGGTGATGGATAGTTAAATAGATGGTAGATAAATGATAGAGGGGAGAGGAGAGAGAGGGAGAGAGGTTGGGAGGGAGAGAGATGTACCAAGTGTCTTGGGACACAGCAGCATCTCATTCAAGCCATCATTAAGCAAACTAAGGGTACAAAACCAAGAGAAAACCATACCAACGATTAGATGCACAAAACACATTTAAGGTCCTATGACAACAAACAGCGGTTGCCCCACCTTGTCTTCATCAACAGTGGCTTCCAAACAAGATTGTAGCTGAACTATCTCCAAGATAGAACTGCCCAGTCTCTAGGAAGCCCCCCCACCCCACCCCCAAAGTGTTAATGTTAAAGGGGCGAGGCACTGATTTTCATCTTTGCTCTCTCTATTTTGGGGATAGGCATTTGCTTCATCCTTCCTTTTTTTTTTTTTTTAAGGATTGATGGATTGTTATTCATGATGCTAGAGCCAAGAGATCCAGGCATTTTGATGAAAGATGTGATGTATCTTGGGATGGAGAGAGGGGTAGCAGGAAATAGTGGTTTATTTTTTTTTAAAAAAAATATTTGTGTTAAGCCTGTTTTAGGCTTATGTGTATTTTCCTGTTGCAAATGACAAGGCCCTTACATTGGATAGTAAAATGTGAAAGGAGACTGTGAGAAAAGAATTTGGAAGTTATTGGGAAGTTTTTATACTCAGGTAAACCACTGTGGCCGGGTTTACCTACTGTGTTCAGCAAAATTTAAACAGACCATACTGTGGGTCGGAATAAAGTTTTAAGCCTTCATCTTCTCCAATCCAAAGCTTTATCTGTTGCATCGCTGCCAAATCAGCTTCCATTTGTGTATTGTATGAGACTCTTGAACAGGTACCCTAGAACAAATAATCTATTATCTGACATCATTCTCTGCATCTCCATGTTGCCCTTTAAAATATGATTTAGGGGACCAGCAGCCAATCTGTGGCATCCCCCTTCTCGTTTTTGAAAGGACCCACTCCCCATTTTAATAATTTTTGTTTTTGTAGGTGAGGGAGTGGCAGAATCGGGGGGGGGGGGGCAGAGTTAAAAGAGGAATCAGCCTAAAATCCTTACATAGCCATAAGTGAGCTAACTCCAACCCCTCTTGAATTCTTTATCTAACTCAGGGGTGTCAAACTCGATTTCATTGAGGCCCGCATCAGGGTTGTGTTTGACCTTGGGGGTGGGGGGCATGGCCAGGGGTGTATGATGGGGGCGTGGCCAGCTCATTGTCACTCATGTCGGGTGAGCTCTGTGGTGGCCCGAGCACTCTGCCACAGAGGTGAAATCCAATTTTTTTTCCTACCGTTTCTGTGGGCGTGGCTTGGTGGGCGTGGCAGGGGAAGGATATTGCAAAATCTCCATTCCCTCCCCTCCTGGGTGAAGGATATTGCAAAATCTCCATTCCCACTTCACTCTGGGGCCAGCCAAAGGTGGTATTTGCCGGTTCTCCGAACTACTCAAAATTTCCGCTACCAGTTCTCCAGAACCTGTTAGAACCTGCTGGATTTCACCCCTGCTCTGCCAGCAAAAACAGCTCCTGAACTCCATTTTTGGCTGCAACAGCTTCCTGCAATCCTCTACCAGAGGCACTGCGGGCTGTTTCTTTGCTGTTTCCAGGGCGGCTCCTCAGGCCAAATCTAAGCACCCCGCAGGCCAGATCTGGGCCCTGGGCCCCTTGAGTTTGACACCCCTGATCTAACTCTAAGCAGGTGCTAACTGTTAGTTGAGAAAGTTCCTATGCATAAGTACGATTAGTCCTGAATCAATTTAATTGGATCTTCACCTGATCTTTTGCATCTGACAGTTTCTTGCCTATCTCAATAGTAAAAGCAACAAAAGCCAGGAAAGAAAAGTTTTCAAGAGCCCCGTAAGCAATAAGGATACCTTGATGCCTTTCAGTGACTTCCTGGCAGTATTTTTGTCATCACTTTCCCACTTTCAGAAAGGTTTAGCCAACACCATTTGTTATGTCTTTTAGAAAGGTAAGCCCGGGCCACCGGTATACCCTGTGGGTCATTCCAATCATGTCATTTTTTTTTCCCCCATAGAGCCCGACGTAATGGAGTAGGCAGGAAGGGAAAGTAGCTGTTACGGAGCTTTGCACTCCTGCCTTTTGTTTGCTTGTCTTTAATTACTTTCAACTACTTCCTCCTCGTCATTATAACAATGGGATGAAATGGTTCTTTTCTAAACGTTGGTGGAGTAAAGGCAGGCAGCAAAGGTTGTTGCAACCTATTATTATGACCTTTCTCTGCTCGGTAATTGTTTAGCAATTTGTACCTGGAGAATCATGTGGTGTGCCACACAAGATACGGGCAGAGTAGTTTGAGGACAGCCAGTATAATTATTAAGTGCCACCATTACAAGGGAGTTAAGCTCCGGTGCTTTAAAAAGCATCAAGTTGAAGTAGCAATGCTGGGATTAATTACTCTGTGTGTATGTGCGTGTGTGTGTACAACAATTATAAGACTAATAATCAGAACGTTCCAAAAAGTGTTGAAAATTCTCTCTCTTTGCTTTCTTTTATTATTATTATTATTATTATTATTATTATTATTATTATTATTATTATTATTATTACTCATTTTATTAAATATACAATTTAAAAACATTAGACTTGGTGCGACTTGTCTGGTACATATTTTTCTAACACTTTTTCTTTCGTGTATATTACAATATAACATCATGCATATTCCATATATACTTTTTGTACATTCAATCACACTTCAGTTACATACATATTTCCTTCGTATCTATTCAAATCCAATTTATTCCTATCTAATATTTCTTATATTATTTTATTTATTTTTCTCCCCTTTTCTTCACTCTGTTTCTAATTCTCTATCCTTACATTCTTCCTTTTCTCTAGCCATTTATAAAATGTATTCCAGGTTACATAGAATTCCGATTCATCTTTATCTTTGAGCTCCATTGTTAACCTGTCCATTTCTGCACAGGTCAATATTTTGTTGATTATTTCTACCTCCTGTTAAGACTAATAATCATAACGTTTCAAAAAGTGTTGAAAATTCTCTCTCTTGCTTTCATCCCCTCTCGTGATATGGTTCTGCTATAAGCTAACATCCAGCATTTAAATCAACTTCAATCTGTTGGCTCTTAAATGGATATTAAAACTTCGTCTCCCAGTCTTAGGATCAGTTTGGGCTAGCAGTTTCGGGAACAATTGTAGTTTTTCTAAACATCTATAGGCCACCAAAGATTGAGGAACCTAGATTCAGAGCTGTATGGTATATATGCAAACCCTCGACCTATACTTAACCACTGTCAAATAACTTTTTATAACTACAGTGATGTGTCTCAATGTATCTCACAATATTTTTGCTATATAAGGAAATTGGTCAGATTACAGTGTTAGTACTGATTGACTAGGAAGTTAATTGCAGGAGGAGGAAATTGCCTTTAACGTATCACAAGTGGTCCTGGGGGGGAGAGAGAGGCCAAAAATATGTATGATCAAAGCTACACACACACCAGGGGTGAGTTCTACTTACCTTTACTACCGGTTTGCAACAGGATCGCAGGCGCTTGCTCGCTTCTCTCTTGTGCGCGCCTTGCTTCTGTACATGCGCAGATCGCTTCTCATGACTTCAGGGTCAGTGGGTGGAGCCTCCTGCTGGTTTTACTACCGGTTCTATAGAACCAATCCGAACCGGGGGCAACCCACCACTGACATATACCCCTTTTAACATGAATTATATGTGTAACACATTTTTAAAAGTGGTGGAGCTTTGATTTCATGGCCACGGCCGTCATGTTAATATGTGGATTTATTTTATTTATTATTTTATTTATTATTTTACATTAATTAATTTTTTATTTTATTTTATTGTTTTATTTATTATTTTATTTTATTATTTATTATATTTTATTATTTATTATATTTTGTGTTATTGTTTTATTATTTCATTTTCTTTTCTTTCATTGATTACTTTATTTATCAAACGTCTATACCGCATAGCTCACCTAAGTTGTGCTCTCGGTGGTTTACAATTAAAAAAAAAAATACACAGTAGTATAAAAACATAGTTAAAAATAGAGATACCAACATAATGAAAATAAGGTTAAAAAATGAAGATGTTAAAAAGTTAAAAGAGGTGGAAGGAGCGCCCTCAAGACACTGACCACCCCCATGGATGAATATCACTCTCAAAGCAGTGGTGAAATATAAAATTTGTTACTACCGGTTCTGTGGGCGTGGCTTGGGGGTGGTGGGGGTAATGTGACTGGGTGGGCTTGGTCAACTTTTTCTTTTTTTTACTTTTAAAAGCATTTTTTTCTAAAACTTCTGCTCCTTCCCTGTGTTCTGCCCCAGCTACAGGTCCCAAGAAGTGTAACACATACACACAGCTCCAAAAACTCCATTTAATACAAACAGACCCCTTTCAAAATGCAGGCTTTAACCACAAATGTCCTTATCAGCCTGCTATGAATTACAGAGATTAAACAAAGTCCGACAAGGGTTGGCAATCAGCCCAGAAACCAAGTTGTAACAAAAAACTCACTCTCAAAATGCTCTGCTTAGAACCAAACATTGTTTCCAGCAGCATTTGCTATCTGTGTGCGAACTTAAATAGGCTAAGGGAGTGGCCAATTAACCCCAAGCCTTACTCTCGAGGAGACCTCCTCGTGAGTAGCCACTCCTGCCTTTTGGCAGCCCTGTGTGGTCGAGCATTGAGAAGAGGCTCCTCCACTTCACTCTCTTCACTTGAAGGAGCCTCTAGAGGTTCTGAAGGCTCTGGCTGAGTCTCTGCCTCTGGCACCACATCCTCTTCAGCCTCATCGCTGTCTGACTCGAGTGCCAGCTGTACAGGCTGCTGGCGTGACATCACACTAGCCTCCTCGTCGTCGGGATCAGCCACAATCCGCGCAGGCCGCTGGCGGGCCACAACACCTGTGGGGGGGACAGGGATTTTTGCTACCAGTTCTCTGAACCTCCCACTGCCATCGCTACCGGATCGGACGATCTGGTCCGAACTGGGAGCATTTCACCCCTGTCTCATACCCTTTGCCATGCAAAGCTGTGATGGGAAGTGGTTAGCAGTTTAACTCAGCTCACTGCCAGGAATTTGATCCTGACCGGCTCAAGATTGACTCAGTCTTCCATTTTTCTGAGGTTGGCAAAATGAGGACCCAGATCGTTGGGGGAAAATACGCTGACTCTGTTGTAGGAAGTTAAAACCCACGTCTCTCCTAGGAAAATGAAATATTTTAGGAAATATTAAAAGGGCAGAATATTTCCCCTAAAAGGGAGGCAGAAACTCAGGGCCCCTCCCCCCACCTTTGTCAATGGGCCATTAAGACCTGGGCCAGTCTATTCTACATAACAAAAATCTACCTCCTTCAGGCAGTGCCATAATAGGGATCCCAAAGCCCTTTCATTACATCATCACCCAGCAAAAGTCAACCAAACTTGGGACTCAAAAACACAACCTACAAAGTTACCCCTGCATGGCCCCATGGGAGTCTGACAACCAATCAGAACACAAGCTCAAATTCAAAAGCCCAGAGAGGGTATAAAACTCAGGCACTCTCGGCATCTCTTCCCACTTTTTCTTCACCCAAGATCTTCAAGGCATGTGATCCTGTCCACCATTAAAACCATCTTTCCAAGCAGCCACCGTGTTTCCAGTGTCTTTCTCCCCACTTGGAACCGAATCCAGGAGGAGATTCCTTCCAACACTGTAAACAGCTTAGAGAGGGCTATAAAGCACTACGAAGCGGTATATAAGTCTGAGTGCTATTGCAGTTGCTATTTGACACTCTTCCAGAAGGCTAGGAAAGTTGAGGCGGTTTTACTCGAGTGCATGAGTGGTTTTACCTCAGGGAAGCCTTTTTTCTTTCAGGGGTGGGGGTGGAGGCATTACTTTGCTAATATGGGGGTTTTCTTATATTGAAAGGGGTGGATTCCAGTGGTGAAATGTAAGATTTGTTACTACCGGTTCTGTGGGCGTAGCTTGGTAGGGGGCGGTTGTTAATATGACTGAATGGGCATGGCCAACTTTTTTTTTTTTTTACTTTTAAAACCATTGTAAAAAAAAATGCTTTTAAAGCCTCTGACGATCCCAGCTGACTTGCCTGATCAACAGAGGTTTTCTTTTTTTTTTTAAAGCCTCTGACGATCCCAGCTGACTTGCCTGACCGGCAGAGGCTTTCTCTTTTTTTTTTAAGCCTCTGACGATCCCAGCTGAGCCGCATGATCATCAGAGGCTTTTGTTTTTATTTTTAAAAGCATTTTTTCGGCCAAAGAGGTTGTAGAAAAAATGCTTTTAAAAATTAAAAAAAAGCCTCTGATGATTGCACAGCTCAGCTGGGCAATGGGGGGGGCAGGAATTTTTGCTACCGGTTCTCCAAACCACCCGCCTCCATCGCTACCGGATCGGGCAATCCGGTCCGAACCGGGAGCATTTCACCCCTGGTGGATTCTCCCTACATTTTGGAAGAGTGAAGTTTGCAAGAATTTGGTGCCACCATCGCAGGGGAGATGGAAACGGGCCTATTCCCGCAATCTCCACTCGTTCAAAATTTGTGATGGGTGCAGTAATTGCCCCAAGCAACAATTTAAACCACCTTTCCCATGGCAGCTTTGCAACAACCTTTAGTATCTCCTGCCCCTGATTCATGCTTTCATTCGGTGATTTTCCCTATATTAGCCCAGCTGCTCAGCTCACAATTGGAAAAAATGGCTGTCAGACTATTTATATGCACATATCTGGTGCGTGTTTTTAATAACTTATTCCTCAGCAGGCTGTGCGAAGTAAGGAGAACAGATTATCTGGCTGCATTCTTTTCCAAAGAGCATTTTACATTTATTTTCTTCTCCTCTAAATCCCTTTTGACAGCCTCCCCACATACCCCACACCCCACCTTCATGCAGTTGGCAACTGTGATTAATGGCACTTCCTTGCATTTCTTTTTTTTCTTCTTCTTTTAAGCAATTATTATTATTTTTAACACATTCCTTTAGAGCCAAGCTAATGATAACCTTATGAGGCTCTGAGAAAGCAGACTGTGCAAGTGGCTGGCTCATTAAATCCTATGTGACCACAGTAGCTCCTTTTAACAGCTATCCCAGGGTAAGTGTGTACATCTACCCTCCTGACTTCTTGAAAGTGGAGGATAATGTAAAAATGACTCAGCAGTCCCTGTCACTTATATCAAGGTAATTCTAGTTTATTCAAGGGCAATGACAAAGGGGAAAAAAAGAAGAAGGGATATCTTTCCAAAGAGCATCAGTGAATGGGTTGAAGAGAAGGAGAACATGGTAAAAGTTGGGGGTTGGATGGAGTCGGTGAGAACCTCAAAAAGTGGAAGCATGTGTAGCTATGCATGGATGTTGTTAGGAAATGGTCAGGCAATATATAAACCAACAATGCATGTTTGCAGTCAGAAAGGTATTATATTGCTTTAAGACTGTATTGCATAATCCTGTATCCTGATTGGCTAAACTCTGTAGCCAATGTACTTAAGGGAAGTCTGAATCATGGCTTGTGTGGATACTATACCATTTTACCTGCTTACTTGCTGTAACTCTCTACCTGATCTCTCTGCATGATCACTGTTTGATCATAGCTACATGTTGCTTTCTACTATTTATTGAATGTTTTGATATTGAACTTGTTCCTGTTTTGAAACTCAAGAAGAACTGTTTTATTGTGTATGACTACAACTGGTAAGAAGACTTTGTACTTGAAATATCCCTGGATTGATCTTTTAACTCTCGCCTTATCTGTGTATGACTTGGATTGTTTTTGGACTTTGCTTTACTTTCTTTAAAAGTAAATGACTACCACAACTCAGTGTGTTTGTATGTTAACTGTGATTATTCACAACCACTCCCAGTCGTTTTTCATGAGTATACTCAAAGGGTACTCTGCTCAATAACCCACAACATCGGTTATGAGCCAAGAATATCCTTAACAGATGTAGTAGAAATGGCTTAGCTTAAACTAGGCCAGGGGTGTCAAATTCGGATTTCATTGAGGGCCGCATCAGGGTTGTGTTTGACCTTGGCGTGGCCGGGGGGAATGGCCAGGGTGGGTGTGACCAGCTCGACATCTGTTTTCGGCTGCGACAGCCTCCTGCAACCCTCTGCCAGTGAAAACAGAGCTTGGGGGGCTGTGGGTGCCCCCTGAGCTCCGTTTTTGGCCATGATGGCCTCCTGTAGCCCTCTGCCAGTGAAAAAAGAGCTCGGAGGGGGGGCACATGCAGCCCTCCCAAGCTCCGTTTTCACTGGTAGAGGCAACATGGGCCAGTCCTTCACTGTTTCCAGGGCAGCCCCACAGGCCAGATCTAAGCATCCCTTGGGCCGGATCTGGCCCGCAGGCCTTGAATTTGACACACCTGAACTAAGCAGATTAAAAATAGCAGTCCCTGAGCCTTTGGGATAGCTGAATCTGACAATTATATTTGCTCTATTATTATACAGTTTTGGTTCTGGCTCCTTTCCATACAATACTTTTAACTTGATTTATGGAATAACAGTATTGGAAGGGACCTTGGAGGTCTTCTAGTCCAACCCCTTGCTTAAGCAGGAGATCCTATACCATTTTAGACAAATGGCTTTCCAATCTCTTCTTAAAAATCTCCAGTGCTGGAGCACCCACAACTTCTGGCTTTGGAGAATAGGTTGACTCCCTTTTCTTTGTGGCAGCCCCTCAAATATTGGAAGACTGCTATCATGTTACCCTTAGTCCTTCTTACCCAATTCCTGCAACCGTTCTTCATATGTTTAAGCCTCCAGTCCCCTAATCATCCTTGTTGCTCTTCTCTGCACTCTTTCTAGAGTCTCAACATCTTTTTTTACATCATGGCAACCAAAACTGGATGCAGTATTCCAAGTGTGGTTTTACCAAGGCCTTATAAAGTGGTATTAACACTGCACATGATCTTGATTCTATCAAGATCACATGCAGTGTTAATTATTAACACAGCCACTAAGCATGAATGTGATAGAAATAGCTTATCTTAAACTAAGCAGATTTAAAATAGCTGTTTCTTAGCCTTTGGAACGGCTAATAGTAATAGCACTTTGGATTTGGTCCTGGTTCCTTTCCATACAATATTTTTAACTTGATTTATGGAATCAAGCAACGTTCTGGATTTGCATGAAAAGTGTCAGAAACAAATCAATGTCCTATATTTGCACAATGTAAGCCACCAAAAAAGCAAAATGATATCAAAACAGAGCCCTGGTGACACCATGGTTAAAATGAAATATTGCATACTAACTCTACCCACAACCAGGAGTTTGATCGTGATTGGGCTCCAGGTTGACTCAGCCTTCTGTCTGCTGAAAAAACAATGGCTACCAACCTGCCTTCCATTGAGGACCTGTATACTGCATGAGTCAAAAAGAGGGCTGTGAAAATGTTTACAGACCCCTCACATCCTGGACATAAACTGTTTCAATTCCTACCCTCAAAACGATGCTATAGAGCACTTCAAACCAGAGCAACTAGACACAAGAACAGTTTTTTTCCCAAACACCATCACTCTGCTAAATAAATAATTCCCTCAACACTGTCAAACTATTTACTAAGTCTGCACTACTATTAATCTTCTCATCTTCTCATCGTTCCCATCACCCATCTCCCCCCACTTATGACAGTATGACTGTAACCTTGTTGCTGGTATCCTTACGATTTATATTGAAATTGTTTCCTGATTGCTTATTTGTACCCTATGACTATCATTAAGTGTTGTACCTAATGATTCTTGATGAACGTATGTTTTCTTTTATGTACACTGAGAGCATATGCACCAAGACAAATTCCTTGTGTGTCCAATCACACTTGGCCAATAAAAAATCTATTCTATTCTATTCTATTCTATTCTATTCTATTCTATTCTATTCTATTCTATTCTATTCTATTCTATTCTATTCTATTCTAGAGTTTGGTAAAATGAGGACTCAGATTGTTGGGGGAAATATGCAAATAGTGCTGACATTGTAAAGGACACAGAATACTATTGTGATGCTAAAACTAAACACATTATTCAATATATCCGCTAGGCTCATTCACTGGCCTGGTTACACATGTTAACTGAATGCAACTATGTCATTCAGTGTTTATAGAATTTCAGATTTGGCCCATATTTTCAAATTCAACTGTCTACTTACCCATTTTCCACCCAATTCAATCTTTCCCATAACTCAACACACAATCTCAAAACAAGTGGATTTTGTTTGCTGTCAGGACCATCTTTGGAAATTGGCTTTTTTATGGCCTGCATCAAAGTTTGTGGGTCAGCCAGCTTTCAAAACATCACTTTGCAAAGTTAATATATATAATTATCCTTGATTATGAGTCTTAGTATTTCGGGTCTGGAAACCCGGTGTGCAAAGAGATCCTTGATATCTTGATTCCTTTTACTTATTATTTTTTGATATACTTTTAATTAGAAGTAAATAAATAGAAAGGTCGCATGCTTCAAAAAGCTAACATTTTTCATCACTCTGTAGAAATTCTTAATAAATAGACATGGCATGTTTTTCAGATGTATCCTGACCTGTTAGTCCCCCAAAGATGACTAACATGAGTTGAGGTGATAAAACTGATTCTGTGGAAGACATAAGATAAGGGACCATTTCACCCAGGGGTGAAATCCAGGAGATTCTGACAGGTTCTGGAGAACCAGTAGCGGAAATTTTGAGTAGTTCAGAGAACCAGCAAATACCACCTCTGGCTGGCCCCAGAATGGGGTGGGAATGGAGATTTTGCAATATCCTTCCCTCAGGAGTGAGGTGGGAATGGGGATTTTGCAGTATCCTTCCCCTGCCATGCCCACCAAGTCAAACCCACCAAGTCACGCCCACAGAACCGGTAGTAAAAAAAAAATGGATTTCACCACTGGTTTCACCTTATTTGCCTTCTAATAAACAAGTGTTTTATAACAGGCTATGTATGCTTTGAATAAGTAATCTCCCTGTGGTAGCCATTTTGAGCCATTTTTCACAACCTCTCAGAATGTCAAATGTCACCACTGGTCCAAAAATGATGGCCTTGTCTCTAATTAGATAAATTTAATTCTAGGTAATTTCCAGATGTGATTTTGGGTGAGTGCTGCTTCTGCTCCCTACTCAGACATGTCCCCAGTTCTCTGACACCTTTCGTAAGATGTCAAGATCAGTTCCTGCATCTAATTATCTCTTAGGCTTCTCTGATTTATTTTTGTTCAAGAAAGATGAGGAACAGTGGTGGTATTAGGCCAGTGGGTGGGGTGGTGAGCCCAAAATTTCTGTTGTTAAGTGAGACATTTATTAAGTGAGTTTTGCCCCATTTTACGACTTTTCTTGCCATAGTTGCTCAGTGAATCACTGCAGTTGATAAGTTAATCACACGGTTGGTAAGTGAACCTGGCTTTCCCATTGATTTTGCTTTGACAGGAGATTGCAAAAGGGGATCACCTGACCTTGGGACCCAGCAAAGGTCATAAATATGAACCAGTTGCCAAGCATCTGAATTTTGATCACATGTTCCTGGGGATGCTACGAAGGTCGTAACTATGAAAAATGGTCATAAGTCACATTTTTTTTCCATGTCTTAAAGTTGCCAAGGTTGGAGACCCCTGCTTTAAAGTTAATGTCTGCTGGCTGAGGAATTCTGGGAGTTGAAGTCCACAGGTCTTAAAGTTGCCAAGGTTGGAGACTCCTGCTTTAAACGGTCACTAAATGAACTGTTGTAAGTGAGGATTACCACACAGTCTGTGTTTCTTTCAGTTGTTCTGTTTCCTCTGCTTGATAAGCTTCCCCAGTTCTGGCTATTTTGCTTAGCCATGAAAATTGTAGTTATCCCTTAGTTAAAACAGCCATCCCTATTTGAATTTCAGTCAAGTTTGTTATCCAGTGTGCCTGGCATAGGATGCGATGAGGATAATGATGCTATCCAAGTTCCAACCAGCAAACAACCCAATCAAACCAGCAAACAAACCCATGACTACTTCAGCTTCAACCACAACAATATACGAGCAAATAATAGATACAAACTCAAGGTAAACCGTTCCAAACTCGATTGCAGAAAATATGACTTCAGTAACAGAGTGGTCAATGCCTGGAATGCACTACCTGACTCTGTAGTTTCTTCCCCAAACCCCCAAAACTTTAATCTTAAACTGTCTACTGTTGACCTCACCCCATTCCTAAGAGGTCTGTAAGGGGCCTGCATAAGTGCACCAGCGTGCCTACAGTCCCTGTCCTAATATTCCTTTTTACTTACTCTTTTCATGTATTCAAATTATGTTTATACTTTTATCTGTTATCTTATATATGCTTGACAAATAAAAAAAAATTGTTTCTTCAATGCTCTGGAAAATGGAATTCTGCAAATCCAGCTTGTTGAAGCACAAGGGCAAAATTAAAAATGCAAAAAAACCAATGTGTGGGATATATCAACATGGTCTGTGGACCTTCTTCCCTTTCAACATCCCTCATTTTAATAGATTAACAGAGTTGGAAGGGACCTTATAGGTCATCTAGTCCAACCTCCCACTCAAGCAAGAGACCTTACACCATTTCTGACAAATGGCAGTCCAATCTCTTCTTGAAAGTCTCAAGTGATGAAGCTCCCACAACTTCCGAAGGCAACTTCTGTTCCATTGGTTGATTGTTCTCACTGTCAGAAAGTTCCTCCTCATTTCTAGGTTGAATCTCTCCTTGGTCAGTTTCCATCCATTATTCCTTGTCTGGCCTTCAGGTGCTTTGGAAAACGGCTTGACCCCCTCCTCTCTGTGGCAGCCCTTCAAGTATTGGAAGATGGCTATCATGTCTCCCCTGGTCCTTCTCTTCACTAGACTAGCCATATCCAGTTCCTGCAACCGTTCTTCGGTTGGTTGCTGTCCTCTCCGCTTTTTCTAGAGTCTCAACATCTTTTTTATAGTGTGGTGACCAAAACTAGATGCAGTACTCTAGGTGTGATCTTACTAGGGCTTTATAGAGTGGTATTAGTACCTCACTTGATCTTGATTGTATTCCTCTGTTAATGCAATTTAGGATTGCGTTGGCTTTTTTAGCTGCTGCTGCACACTGCTAGCTCATATTTACCTGGTTATCCACTAAGACTCCAAGATCCCTCTCATAGTCACTGCTATTAAGCCTGGTTTCCCCCAGTTTATATGTGTGCTTTTGGTTTTTCTTACCTAAGTGTAGGACTTTACTTTTCTCTACATTGAATTTCATTTTTTAAAAAAATTTGATTTATATGCTGCCCTTCTCCGGAGACTCAGGGCGGCTTACAGTGCGTTAAGCAATAGCCTTCATCCTTTTGTATATTTATACAAAGTCAGCTTATTGCCCCCACAACTGGGTCCTCAATTTACCTACCTTAGAAAGGATGGAAGGCTGAGTCAACCTTGAGTCTTGGCGAGATTCGAACCTGCAGTAATTGCAGGCAGCTGGTCTTAATAATAGGGTGCTTTAGACCACTGTACTACCAAGGCTCTTTTGTTAGATAGGGCCCAGTGTTCAAGTCTGTCAAGATCCATCTGGATCTTGGTCCTATCTTCTAGGGCAGAGGTCAACAACCTGCGGCTCTGGAGCCACATGTGGCTCTTTCACCCCTGTGCTGTGGCTCCCTGTCACTCAAAATATGCGTCACAACCACCAATGTGCGACACCTGCCAGTGCGCAATTTATTGAGCTTTTCAACCCCCGGTAGGCCAGCCATGGATAAATCCAAGAAAAGAAAAGTTTCAGAAGAAAACAGAATGTTTAATTCAACTACATATGCTAGTTTTGTGGCTGCTCAAGAGATAGTCAGGCACGGGAAGGGTTTTGTGGCTCCCGGTGTTTTCTTTTCTGTGGGAAACAGGTCCAAATGGCTCTTTGAGTGTTTAAGGTTGCAGACCCCTGTTCTAGGATGTTTCCTGGGTCCTTCCTCAAATCCCAGAGAAAGCAACACAACGTTTACTGGCAAGATTGGAAGCCAGTAGCCGCTTCTGAATCATTCCTTTTCTGGCTATGTCAGATTTCCTACCAAGCTGTTAACGACATATGTGTCAACTTCACCATTGCCTAACATATCATTGCTTTTTCAAACTGTTCCCAGAGCTGTTGACGCAGAATATTGTGTCAGTCGACAGCTCCAATTAGTTGGCGTGTCTAATGACTGACAGGAGAATCCACTTTTGTTTATCAAGACGGTGTGAGCTGTATCTTATTCCTCCAACCTTCAGCGACAGACAGATGGCTAGAACTATATAATCATAGATGGAAGCGGGTGATTTATTTATTTATTTATTGCCTCGTAAATCGGCACAAGCAACCCCAAACCAACAGCCCTTATTGTCTGCTGGCAGCCGTGAACGGAAGACTCTGCCATCTGTCAAGTTATGAGAGCGGGTACATACAAGTCACATCTGACACAGGCAGCTAATGTTGTTCAAGCAAATACAGGTAGTCCACAACTTACAACCGTCCATTTAGTGACCAAAGGTGTTTTTTTTTTTAAATTTGATTTATATGCCGCCCTTCTCCGGAGACTCAGGGCGGCTTACTTATTAAGCAATAGCCTTCATACTTTTGTATATTTTTATACAAAGTCAGCTTATTGCCCCCACAAACCGGGTCCTCATTTTACCTACCTTACAAAGGATGGAAGGCTGAGTCTTGAGCCTGGGGAGATTTGAACTTGCAGTAATTGTATGACCACTTTTCACACTTGTGACCATATCAGCATCCCTACGTTCACGTGATTTACATTTGGAAGGGCAACTAAGCAGCTAAGAAGAGCAACTAAGATGATTAAAGGCTGCCCGGGAGACTAAAACATGGAACGAAGAACGGTTGCAAGATTTGGGTTTGGCTAGTCTAGAGAAAAGAAGGACTAGGGGAGACATGATGGCAGTATTGCAGTATTTGAGAGGCTGCCACAAAGAAGAGGGCAGTCAATATATTTTCCAAAGCACCAGAAGGCAAGACAAGAAAGAATGGGTGGAAACTAATCAAGGAGAGAAGCAACCTAGAATTAAGGAGAAACTTCCTAACAGTGAGGACAATTGACCATTGAACAGTGGAACAGTTTGCCACCAGAAGTTGTGGGTGCTTCATCACTGGAGGTTTTTTAAGAAGAGACTGGACAGTCACTTGTCTGAAATGGTATAGGTTCTCCTGCTTGAGCAGTGGGCTGGACTAGAAGACCTCCAAGGTCCCTTCCAGATATATTCTGATTCTGGATGTTTGACTGGTTCATATTCATTTTATGATGGTTGCAGTGTCCCGGGAACATGTGATTGCCTTTTGCAAACTTCTGACAAGCAAAAGCAATGGGGGAAGCCAGATTCACTTAACAATTGTGTTACTAACTTAACAACTCCTGTGATTCACTTAACAAATGTGGCAAGAAAAGTTGTAAAATAGGGGCAAAAATTACTTAACCAATTCCTCGCTTAACAACATAAATTTTGGGCTTAATTGTGGCCCTAAATTGAGGACTACCTGCAGAGGTGGGCAGCACATGAATTAACAACTGTTTGCCCAGCACCGAAAATGTGAGCGCACGGCCTTCCATCCGCACATGCGTTTGGTCTTGCACGCAGCTTGCACGCGCGCAGCTAAAAAAAACACGGCTAAATAGGACAGCATAGCAGGTCGCAACTACTGGTTCGCCTGAACCGGTAGCAGCCCACCATTGACCACCTGTATCTTTTCTTTGCCTGCTTAAGTAAGAAAGAAGAGGGGATGTACGCAACTAAGCAATTCTTTCTGGAAGACACTTATGAGTATAGAGAAAGGGACTCCCATCCTGTATTCCACTTTGAATCTCATTTGATTTCTTATTCAGGGCTATCGATTAAAATAGATATAAGAGAATAACAGAATACCAGAGTTGGAAGGGACCTTGGATCTTTTCTGCTCCGGCTCCCTGCTCGGGCGGGAGGGCCGGGACCATTTCGGATGGGTGCCTGTCCAGTCTTTTCTTAAAGACCTCCAGTGTTGGAGCACCCACGGCTTCTGGTGGCAAGCTGTTCCACTGGTTAATTGTCCTCAGTGTCAGGAAGTTTCTCCTTAATTCCAGGTTGCTTCTCTCCTTGAATAGTTTCCATCCATCGTTTCCTGTCCTGCCTTCTGGTGCTTTGGAAAATAAGTTGATTTTTGGGCAGCCCCTCAAATACTGCTATGCTGGTTTTACACTCACTAGATAAAAATGGTCACATGTTTGGAAAGTAGTGAGTAGTGCAAATGACACCCATTTGCACTACGGGGTGACCCTGAGGACACAGATAAACCTCCAAGTGGCCTCAACGGCTCTGTAAAAGGATGCAAACGACCAGCTCTTTCTGTAAGAAGTAATAATCCTTCCATTCCCCACCATTCAGTCAGAACTGAAGAAGCTTCTGGGATGAGAAGCAAAATGTCTTTAAAAAAAAAAGAAAGTCCAGTTGCCTCTTGTAAAAAAAACAACAACACTTCTGGGACAACTGTCACCTGGATGGCTGAGAGTCTCCTCAGATGAAAGAGGAAATGGAGAAATAAAACATTACATAAAATATTGGACAAATAGCATGGACCAAAATGGCAAGCGTCGACACAATTCCGCTTTGCGCTGAGCCATGAAAGAGATCTACATTATTCAAAGTTTCCTCTTCTGGTTGGAGTTTCTTTCCAGAGTACTACTATCTAATCATTTAACGGTGGATGTCAAGAGTTAAATCCAAAGTCTTCTGTCTCCAAAAATCTAAGTGTGGATCAGTGATGGTATTCAGCTGGTTCTATCCGGTTCGGGTAAACTGGTAGAGGCGGCTGCCGGAGGCTCTGCCCACCCGCCCAGACGTCATCACGTCCTGTTTTGGACCCTCTACGCATGTGCGGAAGGCTCTGCACATGTGCAAAAGTGGCACATGCGAGCAAAGCAAGTGCACGCACATGCACTCACATATGCAAACCAGTAGCAAAGGTAAGTGAATACCACCCCTGGTGTGTCTGCTTCTAAAGAAGTTAACAATAATGGTAGATGGTGTTTTGTGCAGTTTTTTGACTGGTGACCAGATGGATTGTTATCTAGTTCAATTAGGACTACATTTTGACTCACTCAGGAGGTGATTGTCATTATTGCGTTTTTAAAGCGTTGATCTGCAGTTGGTGGACAGGGGCAAGTTGATGCCTTGATTCAGCCTTTCTTGTTAAACCAGTAATAGACATGGTCAATTAATTAGAGCTTATGGCCGTAAGCATCTGTTCTGAACTCCTCTTCATGATTCCATCCTCCCAAGCACAAGTGTCCTCCGATGATTTATGAATGCTGTAACTCTTCCTATAGCCCACTTCTGCGTGCGAAGAAGCACTGAGTCCATCAATTTTGCCCTTTCCCGTTTGTAACATTCACTCTTTAATGAATGCATGATGGACAAAAAAATGATACGTTTTTATTCTTTCCAACTCAACCAAGTGTTGCAAAGACATTAGGCAAAGGTGCTCAGGAATCTACAGGTGCATCGGTCTGACATGAGATAACTCTTCAAAAAAAAATGAGCTTACGTTTTGTCTGGGGGGAGAAACCAGCTGCAGAAGCATTGAGTTTGAAAATGGGATCTGTCCAGGGATGGGATTCAACCGGTTTGGACTGGTTTGGGCAAATGAGATGCTAATTTTACATCTGGTTCACCGAACTGGTAGTTGCAAGGACTGGCTGGCCCCGCCCACCCTGCCCTTCCCCTCCCAGGAATCTCCACGCGGCCAGTGTTGGATGTCAGGTAAGTGCAGCACCTGTGCATAGCCAAGGGGAGGCTGTTTTCGCCCTCTCAGAGGCTCAAGAAAAGCCTCCGGAGCTTGGGGAGGGTGAAAACGCCCCCCCTCGCCATGGTGCAGGAGGTGGAGTAAGCCACGCCCACCATGGCCACGCCCACAGAGCAACCGGGCAGTGAACTGGTTGCTAAAATTTTGAATCCCACCCCTGGATATGTCTAGAGGCTGCAGAGAAGAAGAAAAATAATCTCAAATGAATTTCAGTGGGAGAAGCAATCGGGGAGCGACTTAGAATATTGTTGACTATCCTTTCTAAGCCTCTTCATGCTTCCTTTCTTATCTTGGGAGCCACGACAGAGCTGCCCCTCAGTGATGGGGTTGAAATCCAGAGGCAAGCTCAGTATACTTTCCCAAACAAGGGAAGTACAATAAAAGCAATTAAAAAGAAAAAAATAAATAAAGATAAATGATGGCAAGAAAGACAGACTGGATAGAAACGAAGCCAAGGACTTCCCACTTCCTTGTCTATTTTAGAAAAAACAATGTTGTCCATCCAGGGGTGGGTTCTACTTACCTTTACTACCAGTTCACAATGGGGTCGTGCTTGCTTTGCGCACCCACGTAGAAGTGTTCGGATGACGTTGGGGTCGGTGGGCGGAGCCTCCCACCAGTTTTACTATTGATTCTATAGAATCGGTCCGAACCAGGGGCAACCCACCACTGTGTCCATCTCTAGATCCCAGCAGAATCTTAATTTCAGATATTTAGTAGGTCGTGATGTGTTCTGCCCCAGCTACGGACCCCAAAGAATGCAGCACACACAAAGTCCGTTCAAACCTTAGTTTACTAAATAAACCAGTTTTTTACAACAACGGCTGTTAATTAACTGCATTAACAGTCGCCAAGAATTCAAAGAATAATACTGAAAGCTTACTGTGGTTGGCAGAATGCCCAGAAGCAATTTACAGGAAGCTGATAAGCAAGACAAGACACGAAGGTATGTGAACGGAGTTGTTCCCTGTAAATTGCTTCAGTCGGTGTTCCTCCTTAAATAGGCTAAGGGAATGTCCAATTAGCCTCAAGCCTTACTCTCGAGGAGACCTCCTCCTGAGGAGCCACTTCTGCCTTTTGGCAGCTCTGCGCACCCGTGCATCGAGAAGAGGCTCCTCCTCTTTGTTCTCTTCCCTTAAGGGAGCTTCTGGAGGTTCTGAAGGCCCTGGCTGAATCCCTGCCTCTGGCACCACATCATCTCCAGCCTCCTCATTGTCTGACTTGAGTGCCAGCTGCCCAGGCTGCTGGCGCAGCACCACACCAGCCTCCTCGCTGTCTGAATCAGCTACTAGCTGCACAGGCTGGTACCTGACGGGCCACAACATGACGTAGCGTGAAGGGCACCCGCTTTCTAGAGATCCATCCACAGGAAAGCATGCCTACTTAGAGGAAACTCTAATTGCAAAAAAAACCAAGTCAGAGCTAAAGAGAGTAAAGTTCTCCTTCAAGCTTTCTTTGCCAGGATTTTGCCAGAAAAGCAACAGTAACCATGCCAGGAACTCTTGAATATCTTTCAGGAAGATAAAATGAAAAATACTAGTCTATTAACGCAATCAAATTGGGCACGTTGTGATGTGTGTTGACAATTACAAGGAGCTAAATGCCATCAGCTTGTTTTGGATTTCTCACTTGTCTGGAGCTTGGAAAAGAGTGGAAGGGAGTTTGTTAATGGGATAGGTCACTGTCTGGAAATGTCTGAACCGATTAGAGTCGCGAGTTCAGGACCCAGAAGGAATGCATCTGTTGTTCAACCGACTTAGCATGGTGGCTGCAATGAATGGGGGGTGTTATAATAGCAGTAGACACCTCCAGCAATCAACTATTAGTTGTACAAATTATAGAAGGGGGAAAAATCATTTTGTTTTGGAGTCAGGAGGAAAATTGACCAACGACAATTATTTGGCATTTCGCTACCCTAAATGCTCTCACAGACTATGTAAAGAAACATTTTCATTCACTAGTGATATAACAACAGAACGGTACCCTAGTTTAATTCTGCTATTAGGTAGCATAAGGTGCTTTAAATGGAGTAAGAAGAAGATGATGTTGCATGTAGTTAGTCCTCAATTTATGACTACAAATCAGCCCCAAGTTTCTGTTGCTGACCAAGACAGTGAGTTTTGCCTCATTTTATGACTTCTTTTTCAAAATTACTGCAAATAAAACTTTCATTCCAAAAAACTGCTCATCGTATTTTTTTTTTTGCAAAGAATCACGCAGCTTACACATGATAATGTGAAGATCACATGCAAGAATTTTCTTGCTTTCCAGCTTCAGTAGGGTGTCTTGCATTATTGACATGAAGAAGTGCGTGAAATATAAATACAATTCTGAAATTGTTGGTTCATCGTCCTTTGCGAGTTCATTTTCCTGATCCGAAATAAAGTTCCAGATAACCTTATGGCACTCATCAGATCCAAGAGAAATAAAATACGATTTTAGAGGTATCCAGTTTAAAAGAAGTCTTTCGACCGCTTTAAACAAACTTAACCAACGTGTTGGAACATGGTGCAAAACTTCATGGAATTCTGACTCGCAAAACTCAAAAAATGATTTCAACTCTTCTCGTTTCTTCGCAGAATTCGAAAATTCGGCAAAAACCTTCAGCACTACATTTTCGATATTAAAAGATAACCGCTTTAATGCATTTTTTGCGCTGTTGTGTAAAATGTGATTATTGCAATGAGTATTCGATCTTTGTCTCATTCTAACTTATGAAACAAAAGACAAAACGCGATTCTCCTATCCTTATTCTCTTAGACTGTACAGCTTTAGATTATGTACCATTTCATCATAAAGCTTTTGAATAAAAAAAAATGTCCACTATTTTGTGAAAAAAATAGTGAACATAATGTAAAAAAAGTGGACTGTCCGCTCAAATAGTGGACACCTGGCAACCCTACGCTATAGTTTTTTCATCCTAAGAACATTGGGCAAGCCAGCGATTCCTTTTCTTTCTTTCTTTCTTTTTTTTGGTGAGGAAAGATTGAGGGGCTTTTGCTAACCTACTCTGTCACTGCAGGTTTTACAAGAAGAGATTGGATAGCCATTTGACCAGAATGGTATAGGATCTTCTGTTTGTGCAGGGGTTTTGGACCAGTGGTGAAATCCACATTTTTTTACTACCGGTTCTGTGGGCGTGGCTTGGTGGGTGTGGCTTGGTGGCACGGGAAGGATACTGCAAAATCTCCATTCCCACCCCACTGCAGGGAGGATACTGCAAAGTCCCCATTCCCTCCCCACTCCTGGGGGAAGGATATTGCAAAATCTCCATTCCCACCCCACTCTGGGGCCAGCCAGAGGTGGTATTTGCTAGTTCTCTGAACTACTCAAAATTTCCGCTACCAGTTCTCCGAACTTCTCAAAATTTCTGCTACCGGTTTTCCAGAACCTGTCAGAACCTGCTGGATTTCACCCCTGGGATGGACAAGAAGACCTCCAAGGTCTCTTCCAACACCGACATTCTGTTATCATGGCCAACGGTCCTTTCTTGTGGTAGTAATACTTGAAAAATATAGCATGGGATGAAATCCCATAATGCCTATTATAACATGCCAACATGTGTTTCCAGAAATATGAAAACCAATAGATTTTTTTTTTATTTTATTTTATTAATTTTTTTATTCATTTTATATTTTAAATTACTAACATTACAAACAACATATACAATATTTCACCCTGTGCTATACATAAGAAAGGAAGATTTGGTTCTTCGGATATATCCTCATGATCGCCAAAATCCACGTTCTCGGGGTACAGGTACTGAAGCATCCAATTTTCCCAGCGCATAGTCCACAAATGGTTTCCAAATTTTCCAGAAAATATCTTCTTTATAGTCACCATTTCTAATTTTAATATCACATGTCATTTTATCATTTAAAGCTAATTTCCACATTTCACAATACCATTCTTCTATTCTAAAATTCACATCTAATTTCCAATATCTGGCTATTATAATTCTACCCATTATAATCATAATTCTAATCAATTCTTTCTCATATTTTGTTGGTTCTATTTCCTTAATTATCAACAGTAATATAGTTTCTGGTCTCAATATTATTGCTTTCCCCATCATTTCAAATATCATTTCCTCCAATTGTTGCCAAAACTTTTTAACTTTATCACATTTGTACCACATATGTTCATAAGTCCCTAATTCCATGTCACATCTCCAACATTGTTTACTAATTTTTTTATCCATCAATGACAATCTTAATGGAGTCAAATACCATTTCCAAACAACCTTATAATTATGCTCTTTAATCCTCACAGATAAAGTCTTCATAATTCTACTCTTCCAATTCACGTTCCAATCTAAATCTGATATTTTAATATTAAGTTCTTTTTCCCAATTCATCTTCATCACCCTTTGTGGTTTTCCATCAAAATTTATAATCTTATATATCTTACTAACGAGTCCCTTTAGCCCAATTTCATCTTTCATAATTTGGAATACTAAATATTCAAATTCAGTTTTACTTCTACTTATCGAACAATTGTCCCTTACCTTCTTAGTCCATTTTTCTATCTGTATTTTTTCAAACCAGCCTAAACCCAATTTTTCAATGATTTCTTTTTTCCTCCTTTCATTTTCTGAAGTTTTTAACCAATCTATTATAGCTTGTATATTTTCATCTTCCATTACTCTATCACGACTTATATTAGTTTTAATCGGCCAATTTTCAATTGTCTTCCCTAAGAAAATTATATCTGGAATTAAAATTTTAACAAATTTGTTCCAAATTTTACTCAGTCCCTTTAACTAATAGCCATTAATTACACATTTTGATTTTGCTTTATCTAAAAACCATGTTGAGCCAAATCTCTTGATGTCCTTTAATTCTAAATCTCTCCAATTACTATCTTCACCTTTAAATATTTTTACCACAGTCCGAATAGCATAAGCCCAATAATAATTGAGTAGTTTGGGGATTCCTAATCCACCTTCCTTTTGATTTTGATACCACATTTTCTTCACTAATCTAGGTCTTTTCCCACCATTGCAAAATTTATCCAATTTCTTCTGATATCCTTCAATATCTTTCTCTGTCAAGTTTAACGGTAACATCTCAAATAAAAAATTAAACTTTGGCAACAACATCATCTTACATATTGCAATTCTACCAAACCAAGACAACTTTATCATTTTATATTTATCTATCTTTTTCTCAATTTCATTCATCACCACATCATAATTTAATTTTTTCATTTCTTTAACTTTGAGTGAAAGTGTTATGCCCAAATATTTTTTTTTAAAAAAAAATGAAGATAGCCAGAAGGTTCAAACTTCGTGTAGCAAGTTCTAGAGAAAATGTCCATAGAAGGTCAGAGGTTGATCATTAATGGTCCTTTCTAACTCTTAAAAAAAATAAAAATCTAATGTGAATGCAATCAGTTCCTCAGGGAACTGAGACAACCCACTTCAAGTGTTCTTTGATTTATCTGGTGCTTATGTGTACACTTCTTAAAAATACCCCAAAGGAAAAAATACAACTTGCAATGCAGTAATCCTGTTCTATTTCTTTTTGTTAAAAAGAAACCCTAACATAAGTGTGGAGGAATGTTTGAAAGATAATGTTCAATAGCAAAATGTTACCCACTGGCTAAATTGCTTCTTAAGGCTCTAGTCTACAGCAAGGACTTTAAATTCATTTTGCATCAGTGCCTGCTCTCCATCTTCCCCTTTGCCACTGAAGCTTCAGTAAATTAAACCACAGCTTTGATCTTGGTCCATAATATTGCTGCTAATACATGGCAGTGTTTATAAATCTCCAAGAAAGGAAGAATCTTTAAATAAATAAAATAGATAGATGATAGATAGATAGATAGATAGATAGATAGATAGATAGATAGATAGATAGTTGGATGGATGGATGGATGGATGGACGGACGGACGGACGGACGGACGGACGGATGGACGGACAGACAGACAGACAGACAGACAGACAGACAGACAGACAGACAGACAGACCGACCAACCCATGGAATCAATATTTTGGTCTGTCCTTATGCAAGCATCATTTAGTAACCAACTGGTTGTATTTTAATTAGGGTGGAGAATGTGTATAGTGCGGGCATCCTCAAACTACAGCCCACGGGCCAGATACGGCTTGCCAATGCATAGTATCCGGCTGCGGAGTTGTGTGATTAAGCCACGCCCGTTGCCGTGGGCCTTATCTTCCAGCGAGCCAGCTGGAAGGCCAGCTGAGGGGTGATCTCACCAGTGCAGCCTTGAAAAGCAGCTCTGGGCTTGCAAAGTACTGCTTTAAATTAAAAGTCTTTGAAAACAATTTAAACAGGAGCTTAGGAAGGAGAAAGGGAAAAAATGGAGTTAATTTGGCCATGCCCACCCAGTCACATGACCACCTAGCCACGCCCACCCAGTCACATGACCACCTAGCCACATCCACTCAGCTAGTCCGGGCCCCCCAACAGTCTGAGGGACTGTGAATCGGCCCCCTGTTTAAAAAGTTTGAGGACCCCTGAAGTAGTGATTCAGCGTGTTTAATTATTTTATGAATGTGTTCATCCTTCTCCTTGTCCATTTTCTCCACATCACATACAAGTTCATGCTTTTCCATCTTTCCTTTCTCTAAAGTTAAAAATCCAAAACGTTAGAAAGTTTTATCACAGCTCCTTCACCATTTTAGTATCCCTTGCCTGATTTTTTAATATTCATGTTACCTTTTTGGGTGTATTGAACAGATTACTAAATTCTGGGTGCACTGTAGGTTTATACACTAATAGTGGCTGTTTTACTTTTAGTTCTTTGCAAGGAACAAAAGTCCCAAAAGTGCTTTTTCAAGAGGCAACTGGATTTTCTGTTTTTCTTCTTTGAAGACATTTCGCTTCTCATCCAAGAAGCTTCTTCAGCTCTCATCCTTCTTGGATGAGAAGTGAAATGTCTTCAAAGAAAAACCATGATCTGGATGACTGAGAATCTCCATAGCAAAGGAACAAAAGTGAATTTTCTGTTCTTGTTTTCATTAATTTACCTTTAATGAATATACAGAATAGAATAGAATAGAATAGAATAGAATAGAATAGAATAGAATAGAATAGAATAGAATAGAATAGAATAGAATAGAATAGAATAGGACAGAGTTGGAAGGGACCTTGGAGGTCTTCTAGTCCAACCCCATGCTTAGGCAGGAAACCTTACACCACTTCAGACAAATGGTTATCCAATCTCTTCTTAAAAACTTCCAGTGTTGGAGCATTCACAATTTCTGGAGGCAAGTTGTTCCCCTGATTAATTGTTTTAACTGTCAGGAATTAGTTGATGCTGAATGGCACCATCACATCTGCCATGTTTTTTTTCACCGTACCCCAAATCTATCATAACCGTAGTGGTAGTCTTTGCTAACCCAAATCTATTGCCTGGGGTTTTTTTTTGTGTGTTAATTTTTTGTTAACCACGATGTACTTTATTTTCACATTTGGCTACATAGAACTATACAGATAGTCCTCAACGTATGACTACAATTCAGCTCAAAATTTCTGCTGCTAAAAGAAACAGCTGTTAAGTGAATTTTGACCTATTTTACAACCTTCCTTGCCACAGTTGTTAAGTGAATCACTGCAGTTGTTAAATTAGTAACGTGGTTGTTAAGTGAATCTGGCTTCCCCATTCACTTTGCTTGTCAGAAGGTTGCAAAAGGGGATCACATGACCCCGGGATACTGCACCCATCATAAATATGAAGCAATTGCCAAGCATCCAAATTTTGATCATCTGACCAGGGAGGATGCCATGGCCATAAGTGTGAAAAACAGACATAAGCAGGGGTAGGCTGCTATGGGTTCGCCTGGGTCCAGGAGAACCCATAGCTAACGTTATGGCAGGTTTGGAAACCTCCAAATTCCACCCTGCCCTGCCCCTCCCAACCCACCCCGTGCCTGCCAGGAGCCTCCACGCGGCCCGTTTTGGATGCGAAGTAAATGCAGGACCCGCACAGAGGCTCGGAGAGGGGGAAAAATGGGTCTCCCGGAAACTCCAGAGGGCCTCCAGAGCCCGGGGGAGGCAGTTTTCACCCTCCCAGAGGCTCGAGGAAAGCCTCCAGAGCCTGGGGAAGGTGAAAACACCCATCTCCGCCATGGTACAGGAGGCCAACTAGGCCACACCCACCATGGCCACATCCACCTAGCAATTGGGCAGAGAACCCGTTGCTGAAATTTTTGAAGCCCACCTCTGGACATAAGTCACTTTTTTCAGTGCTCTTGTAACTTTAAACAGTCACTAAATGAATTGTTGTAGGTCGAAGACAACCAGTAATGTATTATTTTTATTCATCTATTAGTAAGTTTTGACCAAACAGAGGTCCCTTAAAATGCCACTTTTGCATCCAAAATTCCGTTATTCATAGGTTTTGTTCCAGATTATCCATACATGTCTTTTTCTTTCGTAACTGCTGAGTTAGCTCAGTAGTTTTGCAAGTAGAACTTTTGACGAAAGCCATAGCAAACTTCCCTTGTCTCTTATTCCTCTCCCTATGATTACTTCTTTTCTCAACAAAACAAAACAAAATAAAACACCAATTTAAGGTTACTGAAATGAGATTTGATTTTGCAGAAGGATGTGCCACTTGACAAGATTTGTTCTTTAGACCTGGTTTTTTTTTTTTAAATCTCTGATAATCCTTTTGACTAATTTGCCTTATAATTGATGCTAAACTAACCAGATTCAAAGCATTCTGGCTTCTTTATAGAGACATCAGTATTTAGGATATTTTGCATATTTTTGTTAGAATATTGACAGTTTCCTATTTCAACTGTTTAAAGATTTTGAAAGTTTCCCTGGTTTCCTTCCTACTTGTGAATATAATATTGACTTCCTCTCTTGTCATTGCGATGTCTTTCGATTTTCATTCGGAAAATCAAAATTTAAGCGTTTGTTTCTTGTCTACAGCTTAGGGAGGGAATATCAATGACAAGAATTGATTTAACTTTTCTTCAATCTCCTTATCCTTCTTTAATTTCTTTGTCATTCAGCTTTCCAGATTCCTCCCTAGCCAGTTTCCTTGATATTTCAGGAAAGCTTTGTGGTTGGTTGGTTCTAATGTGTACCTAGGAGTGTAAATAGGAATATTTCATCAAACAGATCATGATTTGATGATTGAACAGAAACATTTCTGCAGGTTTCCTTGACAGCCAAAATTGGGTTGCAACAGCCTTTTTCTGTCAACTGAGTTTTGCAAATTGCTTGGGCTCACCTTTGGCTCTATGCATATTATCGTGATCTTTTGAAGGCACCTTTTAATAGAATAACTTTCTTGGCACTGCTTGTTAACTGCCTCCTAATGACTAAGTCCGTTGCCATAATTAAACATGGATGGAAGAGGACTGAAAGTATATTTATACAATTCAAATTCCAAAACTTTGAAATAAATGTCCTTGTTCCAGGGATCTGTCTATCCTGAAACTAATGCAAGAACTGAAAATGCTAGACAGGTCTAGATATTAAGGTAATGCCTGTGGTGAGAGGTGTGTGATGGCTCATGAGGTTAGAACATTGGGCTGATGATTGGCAGCCTTGTGTTCGAGACCCATTGCTGCCGTGGGGCAGGGTGAGCTCCTGTCACACACTCCAGCTCCTACCAACCCAGTGATTCGAAAGTAGGCAATTGCAAGTAGATAAATGGATATCACGTTAGTGGGCAACTTCAGGGGGGACACGAAATGAGCCCCCAACTGGGCGTCCCCTGGGCAACGGTGATGTCACCAGCAAATCCTTTCATTACAGAAGCACTTTAGTGCTTCCAAGACGGAAATATTAGTATTAGTGGTTGGTAGTATCTGTGGTTGGCTTCAGAAAATGGAATAATGAAACAAAGTGAAGTACAAAATAAAATGACATATAAGATCCATACTTCTGCAGTATCATGAGTGAAAAATAACTTGCTATCTCGATTCTGAGTGTAGGAAGTTATATATATTGCAGGGGCAGTGGTGGGTTTCAAATTTTTTTACTACCGGTTCTGTGGGTGTGGCTTGGTGGGCGTGGCATGGCTTGGTGGGTGTGGCTTGGTGGGTGTGGCAGGGAAAGGATACTGTAAAATCTCCATTCCCTCCCCACTCCAGGGGAAGGTTACTACAAAATCCCCATTCCTCCTGATCAGCTGGGACTTGGGAGGCAGAGAATAGACAGGGGTGGGGCCAGTCAGAATACTACCAGTTCTCCAAAGTACTCAAAATTTCCGCAACTGGTCAGAACCTGATGAAATCCACCTCTGAGCAGGGGTGTCCAACCTTGGCAACTTTAAGATTTGTGGACAACTCATAGAATTTACCAGCTAGCATGGCTGACTAAGGAATTCTGGGAGTTGAACACCACAAATCCTAACATTGCTGAGGTTGGACACCCCTGATATATAGTAGCAACCAAACTGATCTGATCAAGTAATTTTTCCATAATGGATAATTATCAACAAATGGAGCCATACCTGTGGGCACACAAGTGTTGCCCTAGCTCATCAGCAGCGCGCATATGCGCACTGGCTAGCTGATTTTCAGGCCTTCCAGGCCCACTGGAAGTTGGGAAACAAGCCATTTCTGGCCTCCAGAGGGCCTCCGGGGAGGTGGGGAAGGCTGTTTTTGCCCTCCCCAGGCGAAAGCCTCTGGAGCCTGGGGAGGGCAAAAAACAGGCCTACTGGGCCCAATAGTAACCTTTTTGCCATCGTGTGCCAAAAGTGGGGGGAAAATGGGGGGGTTCGCGTGCGCATGAGTGGGGGGTCATTAAATTATGGTTGTGGGCACTCACACACGCGACCCCCCCGCGCGACCCCTGTGTCTGTTTTAGTCTGTTTTACTATCTCCTTCTGTTCTAGGTATATACAGTAGGGAACTTAACATATTTGCCATATTTGACATGTTCCAAAATGGATCTACAAACAACATGTCTGATTCTTGAATTTCGTTAACTTTTGATCTAATGCAGGGGTGGGCTGCTGAGGGTTCGCAGGGGTTCGGGAGAACCTCTAGCTAAGATTCTGTGCAGTTCGGAGAACCTCCAAATCCCACCCCTGGCTGGCCCACCCCACCCCACCCTTCCTCTCCCAGGAGTCTCCACATGGCCTGTTTTGGATGCAGGTAAGTGCAGGACATGCGTGGAGGCTTGGGGAGGCGAAAAACAGGCCTACCGGAAGTTCGGGAAGGCCAGAAACGGGCTTGTTTCTGGCCTCCAGAGAGCCTCCAGAGCCTGGGGAGGCTGTTTTTGCCCTCCCGGAGGCTCAAGGAAAGCCTCCACAGCCCAGGAAGGGCAAAAATGCCCCCTCCCCCTGCCATGGTGCAGGAGGCCGTCTAGGCCACACCCACCATGGCCACGCCCACCCAGCAACCAGGCAGAGAACCCCTTGCTAAAATTTTTGAAGCCCACCCCGATCTAATTTCTTTCCTTACAAATAACCCTCCTTCAATGAAGGATGCCTCTGTTCTTCCCTCACTTGGCTCCCAACATTGCCTGCCACTAATCTCTTGACCTACCCTAATTCTCTACGTTCTTCTGCCATTTTTCCTTGTAGGATAACAAAAATCTTGACTGTAATCTATTAATTGAATAAACTTGTTTCCCTAGCAGTCAGAGCACGTTGTTTGCACACACGGTGTCATCCCAAGCCCTCCAGCTACCGAGAGATTGCCAGATATGTTTATTAAACCCCCTGTGCTTGGAAAGAACACAGAAATCTGTCATCTGGGGTAATAGGAAAGTGCCTATCTCAGCTGGAGACCGAGCAGTTATGAATAAAAGAAGAGTTTGCATTACAGTTTGGAGGTGCAAAGAGAAAAGCCTTCCCTATGGTGTAAATGTGTTGTAACCCTCCGGCAAGGAAGAGCGGGGGGAATAATATTGACTCCTTGCTGGCAGTGCAATATAATTATTGAGTTTACTTTTGCTCGGTCAGCGTCTGAAGAAAAACATCCTGGTGAAGGAGGTTGGGAGGTTGGGAGGAGAACCAAGCAAACTGTAAGGTGTAAATTGTTCGGTATTCAACACTCAAGAAACTAAAAGTGAGCCTAGCGTTCTGACCTAGGCTTTCCCAGCAGCACGAAGCCGAGTCCTCTTCCCGATAAACCACTTTTATTTAATTTACAATGAATTCCTCTCCCAGCAAAGTCTTTCCTCTCCCACAGTCTTTCAAGATAGTTCACAATTACCGACCTTTATCAGGCTTGGAGAGTGGCCAGGCTGACATCTTTCAGACTCCACACTGTAACAGACAATGCTTGGCAAGAAGGCAGGAACATTGCAAATGAACTAATTGTCTCCTGCAAACTCCTCTCCCCTTCGCTCCTCTTTATCCCCTATGGGAGGGGCCATTCACCGTACACCTGTGGCTTTACTCCTGAGTCGACCCTTGTTCCTTAGCTGTTCCCTTCTCCTGGCAGCTCTGCGCATGTGTACACTGGGAACAGGATCCAGCTGTTCTTCTGCCCCACTGATGTCCGACTTTGAAGGCAGCTGACAAATGTCAGACGGCCCTGCCCCCATCTCTGCCTCCGACGCAGAGCGCTTGTCAGAGCCTTCCCCAGACTCCAGGACTGGCCCATGTTCCTCTCCAACCTCCTCGCTAGCCAAATCTGCTGCCAGTTCCTGGCAGGCCACAACACCTAGAACATCTGACACTTCTAACCATGGTTCAGCTCCTGATCTGACAAGTAACCTGGGTGATCCCATGCTGCATGCAGACAATGGTATGTGGTGATTTATTTATTTGTATCCTGCCTTTATTTATTTATTTATTTATTTTTAATTTGATTTATATGCCGCCCTTCTCCGGAGACTCGGGGCGGCTTATAATGCGCTAAGCCATAGCCTTCATTCTTTTGTATATTTATACAAAGTCAGCTTATTGCCCCCACAACTGGGTCCTCAGTTTACCTACCTTAGAAAGGATGGAAGGCTGAGTCAACCTTGAGCCTGGCGAGATTCGAACCTGCAGTAATTTCAGACAGCTGGATGTTAATAACAGGGTGCTTTAGACCACTGTACTACCAAGGCTCCTTTATTATTTTCACAAACATCTCCAGGCAGCAAACATCTTCCTCCTCCTATTTTCTCCATCACAACAACCCTGTGAGGTAGTTTGGGTTGAGAGAGGAGGGACTGGCCCAAAATCACCCAGTTGGCTTTCATGGCTAAGACGGGACTTGAACTCGTGGTCTCCTGCTTTCTATCCAGGTGCTTTTATACTACTCGTCCAAACTGGCTCTACAGTTTGATTCTTGATGTTGGAGGAAAATTGCAGCATTAATAGTATTTTATTCCCTTTTATATTAGAAAAAAATAGCCTGGTTAGATTCTCCCACCTGTCCTTCAAAGCTATTGTTGGAATTATAAAGGGAAAACAGAACATTCCCAACTCAGCCAATGAGGATTATCTTCAAGACTGCTTGATCGGTGTGCTGATTTTCCAACCAGACATCATGTGATCATTTGATGGTAGTAAAAGGCATCAAGGAATGTCATAAATCCACTTAATACTTTTCCTCTCAACCATCAGCAACCTTTAACCGGATGACTGAGAATCTCCATAGACTTTTACTCTTACCCTGCCACTTATTCCTCTACCCTGTCAACATTTTTGGAATTGAAACACATTTTGGACAAGGTGTAAAGGTGATGCCAAAACCTATGTAAATAGGAATTGCGACTGTAACTGTGATGGTTTAAGGGGGAAAACATCACTTAATGCAGGGGTGTCAAACTCAAGGCCTGTAGGCCAGATCCGGCCCATGGGGTGCTTAGATCTGACCTGTGGGGCCGCCCCGGAAACAGCAACGGACCGGCCCATGGTGCCTCTGCAGGAGGCCGTCCCAGCTGAAAACAGAACCTGGGGTGTGTGCCTGGGCCACCACAGGTACCCCAGACACGAGTGACATCCATCTGGCCACACCCACCCTGGCCATGCCCATCCCAGCCCCCTGAGATCAAACACAACCAGGGGTGGGATTCAGCCGGATCAGACTGGTTCAGGCGAACCGGATACTAATTTTACATATGGTTCACCGAACCAGTTGTTGCAAGGACTGGCTGGCCCTGCCCACCCTGTCCCGCCCCTCCCAGGAGTCTCCACACAGCCATTTTGGATGCCAGATAAGTGTAGGGCCCGTGTGGAGGCACTGGAAGGGCAAAAAATGGGCCTCCTGGAAGTTTCGGAAGTCCGGAAAAGGGCCTGTTTCCGGCTTCCAGAGGGCCTCCGGAGCCCAGGGGAGGCTGTTTTCACCCTCCCAGAGGCTCGACGAAAGCCTCTGGAGCCTCAGGAGGGTGAAACGCCCCGCTCCCCACTGTGGTGCAGGAGGCCAAGTAGGCCACACCCACCATGGCCATGCCCACCCAGCAACCGAACAGCGAACCGGTTGCTAAAATTTTTGAATCCCACCCCTGAACACAACCCTGGTGCGGCCCTCAATGAAATTGAGTTCGACACCCCTGTCTTAGTGTGTCTGCAATTTCAGACCAACTGCAGCCTGCAGAAGAAAAGCTTTTGTGTATCAAATGAAATTTATGTTAGCCATATCTCCTTCATCCTGTTTGCGTTTCCTTATCCACAAATGAAGGCAGAAAGGGAGACCTTGTCACTGCAATCCACAGATTCTAGACCCATGTCTAGAAACATGACACTGGAAGGTTTTAAGAAGAGGTTAGACAATCATTTGTCTGAAATGGTATAGGGTTTCCTGCCTGAGCAGGGGGTTGGACTAGAAGACCTCCGAGGTCCCTTCCAACTCTTGTTATTTTCTTCTAAAAGAGACTTTGAAGAAAGACTACAGTACCAGTTAGCACATAAAACATGGGTGGAGTTTTGAGTGTATCAACACAGCTGCCATTTTGACCACTCCCTGCAGACATGTCTGTCTGTTAACAAAATACCAGCATAAACAGTCTGCAGAGTTATTATTAGAGAGTGATGTGCTAATTAACGTTGGGTTCGTGTAGTACAGATAGTCAGGACAATTAAAAACCCCATGATTACGTGCACACATTATGCTAAGTTGAGTTTTAAACCTTGGATTGCCATGAGAATCTAACCCCTTCAATTAATTTGTAGCTCCAATTTCTTTTGTAGCACAGGTAGTACTCAATTTACGACCAGAGTTGGGACCAGAATTTAACCATTGTTAAGTGAGTCACTTTATTTTGTTAAGCATTGTTAAGTGAGTCATTTTATTTTGTTAAGCAAATCGCTGAAGTTGTGAAGTGACTCATGCAGTCATTAAACAAATCCAGCTTCCCCATTGACTTTGCTTGCTGGGAAGGCCCGTGAGGATGATGTGACAGTGCAAATGCAAGTGTTCCTCGACATAACAACAGTTCGTTTAGTGACTGTTCAAAGTTAGAACGGCCCTGAAAAAAGCGACTTATGACTGTTTTTCACACTTACTGTCAGGCCTGGAAGCCATCTTTTGCATTGGGCCTTCAGGCCTGCCACATTCACTACTGTGGGAAAGTGGGAGGGGGGATTGTATGGAGCATGGGTGATATGTAGTCATAATAACATTCCTTTCTCAGAGAGTCAAGGACATCTTGCCCTGCACCTGGAGGGGTGTGAATGGGAGGCATCTCCAGTTGAGACCGTGCTTTGATTGGACCATGTGATGGACTTCTGGGTGCTGGGCAGGGACTTGGATTTTCCTTTGGGTGGGAAAAACCTGTAAACTTTCAGATTCGGGTTTTCCTAGATGTGCCAATATGACATCTCTAATAAAATGGAACTTTGAAGAACTTCAAGTCTCGGAGTCTTCTTTCATTGGGGGTGTTCCTTGGAACCCTGACACTTACGACGATTCCAGCATCCCCATGGTCACGTGATCAAAATTTGGATGCTTGGCAACTGGTTCATATTTATGATGGTTGCTGTGTCCCGGGGGGGGTCACGTGACCCCCTTTCACGACTTTCTGACAAGCCAAGTCAATGTGGAGGCCAGATTCACTTAACAACCGTGTTACTAACTTCACAGTTGCTGTCACTCACTTAACGACTGTGGCAAGAAAGGTTGAAAAATGAGGCAAAACTCGCTTAACCAACGTCTCACTTAGCCACAGAAATTTGGGGCTCAAAATTTTATCGTTAAGTCAAGAACTTCCTGTACATGTTGTAAGTCGCTTTATTTTGGTGCCATTGTGACTTTGAACTGTCACTAGATGAATGGTTGTTGAGTCGAGGACTATTGTATCCAGAAAATTGGCTAATTAAGGAAGTGAGTTGTGTGCTGTGTGATTGCAACCATTTCTCTCCTTTTGGTAATCATGCCTGTGGCCTGAAGTAGCCGGACAAAACATACCTTTATTTCTGTCGGTGCAAACGATCCAAAACGGAGATCATCACAAAAATATTCTTGTTGGATCAGCTTGGTGAAAATTAGCCCCAAAAGCAGGGGTGAAATCCAGCAGGTTCTGACAGGTTCTGGAGAACCAGTAGCAGAAATTTTGAGTAGTTCGGAGAACCGGCAAATACCACCTCTGGCTGGCCCCAGAGTGAGGTGGGAATAGAGATTTTGCAGTATCCTTCCCTCAGGAATGGGGAGGGAATGGGGATTTTGCAGTATCCTTCCCCTGCCATGCCCACCAAGCCATGCCCATCAAGCCATGCCCACAGAACCGGTAGTAAAAAAAAATTGGATTTCACCACTGCCCAAAAGCCAAGAGATAGTAGATCTCTAGTCTTATTTTTATTGGTTTGTTTTTAAAAATTATAGGCAGCCATTTTACCTCAAGGTAAGTCTTGAGTCTTCATCAGCTTTTTCTGCTGCCATTTTGTTTAGCCCACATTGCTCCACTGAGTTGCTGTGAAGTTAAAAAATGAGATATCAACAATACGTTAATTTCGTTGAATCTCACCGCTGTATTAGTTTGAGCTTTGAGCAACGAGGGGCAATATTATTGCAAAAACCTTTAAAAAGAGAGAATAATTAATCAGCCCGAGACCATTCATCCTTTCCCAACTCCCATTCCAAGGATTTGAATTTCAATGGATACAGTCTGCCATCAATTGCTGGAATTGAAGATGATGCCGTGATGTTAAAATGAACCCAAAAGCAATAACAAAATAAAAAAAGAAATCAAGATAGGGGATGCACACAGAGCATGGCTGTGAAATTCATTTTCTGACTTCTTAATAAGAGCTCTGTTCTGAGCAGTGGTGGGATTCAAATTTTTTTACTACCGGTTCTGTGGGCGTGGCTTGATAGGTGTGGCATGGCTTGGTGGGTGTGGCTTGGTGGGCATGGCAGGGAAAGGATACTGTAAAATCCCCATTTCCTCTCAAATCCAGAGGAAGATTACTGCAAAATCCCCATTTCCTCCTGATCAACTGGGACTTGGGAGGCAGAGAATAGATGGGGGCGGGGCCAGTCAGAGGTGGTATTTACCGGTTCTCCGAACTACTCAAAATTTCCGCTACCGGTTCCCCAGAACTGGTCAGAACCTGCTGAATACCACCTCTGCTTCTGAGTCATGTGATTGTGAAGGAAGAGGGAGGGGCTTAGAACAGGAGGAGTCAACAACATTTTGAATAGCTGCTCCACCCTCTTTTCCATAGGGCTACACAATGGAAGGTCTATGGAGATTCTCAGTCATCCTTCCAGATCACCGTTGTCCCAAAGGTGCTTTTTCAAGAGGCAACTGGACATTCTGGTTTTCCTTTGAAGATGTTTCGTTTCTCATCCTTCCAGCAGTTCCAAGTAAATTCCATATCCAATTGCACTACTCAGTGTGACCCTAAGGACACAGATAAACTTCCAACGTGGTCTCAACGACTCCCTAAAAGGATGCAAATGACCAGCTGTCTGCAAGAAATATAAATCCTTCCATTCCCCACCATCCAGTCAGAGCTGAAGAAGCTTCTTGGATGAGAAGTGAAATGTCTTCAAAGAAAAACAAGAAAGTCCAGTTGCCTCTTGAAAAAGCACCTTTGGGGCTACATTGGCAGGTTGTTGTTTTTTTAAATGAATTTATTTTCAACAGAGCCCAAGGCTCAATCTGACTTATTTTCAGACCCACCTCGCTGTATCTTTTATCTGGGGATATTTATACTGTTGATTAGCAGGTACCCAGAGGCCCCAAAAGAAACTTTCTTTAAGGAGACCTTACCTCCCAACCTTAATGCTCAGGAAATAAGTCAAAGCATATTAAAAGTGATATCCACACCATTAGTTAGGCTGTGAATCCTTTCAAGGTTCACAACTTAAAACTAGAATCCTGAGCTTTTCTCAGAAGGCAATTGGTTACCAAGGCTAGAATCAATTCACTGGTGAATTTCGTTGCTGCTCCAGTTTACCTCCATTGAAAGTTCTGAATGAACGTCGAGGCTTGTCTTACTTAAACCCAAAATTGTTGTTGTTAGTTGCAAAGTCGTGTCCGACCCATCGTGACCCCATGGACAATGTTCCCCCAGGCCTTCCTGTCCTCTACCATCCTCTGGAGTCCATTTAAGCTCATTAAACCCAAAATATTCTTGCTCAAAGAAGGACAAGACCCAAGCACGATCAAGAATTGCATGGATGGAACTAGGATCTCAGATAGATAGAGCTGGACTCAAAATGGGGTGCCCCTTTTCCCAAAGGAGCATTCTCAGTATCTTTGACCAAAGTTGATTTTGTGACACATTGCTTCAATTCTACAGTAAGCAGACCAAGAGAGCTAAATTCAGAATAGGGATGGAAGGAACTTTGAGGTCTTCTAGTCCAAACTCCTGCTTAAGCCACTTGTCTATACCATTTCAGACAAGTGGCTGTCCAGTCTCTTTTTAAAAACCTCCAGTGATGGAGCACCCACAACCTCTGAAGGCAACTTCTGTTCCACTGGTTAATTGTCCTCACTGTTAGGAAGTTTCTCCTTAATTAGGACCTGGGTACCTACGAGACCGTCTTTTGCCACCAATAGCCTCCCACCGACCAGTTCGTTCTCACAGGGAGGGACTACTCAGAGTACCGTCAGTCAAATTATGTCGACTGGCGACTCCCAGAGGGAGGGCCTTCTCTGTGGGGGCTCCAACCCTTTGGAATGAACTGCCCCCGGAGATACGGAATATCCCTGATCTCCGTGCTTTCCGCCGTGCCCTCAAGACCCTGATGTTTCAACAGGCGGGGCTAAACATATGAACATGTGAATGATTTTTTTTTTTTAAATGTTATCTAATTCTGGGTTTTATTTAATTGACCAAACTAAGTAATTAATTTTAATTAGCAATTTTATGATGTTTGTGTGTCTATATTTTTCTTGACTGTACACCGCCTTGAGTCCTACGGGAGAAAGGCGGTATAGAAATATAATTAATTAATTAATTAATTAATTAATTAATTAATTCTAGGTTTCTTCTCACCTTGATTAGTTTCCATCCATTGTTTTTTGTCCTGCCTTTTGGTGCTTTGGAAAATAAGTTGACCCCCTTTTCTTTATGGCAGCCTCTCAAACACTGGAATACTGCTATCATGTCCCTGCAGTCCTTCTTTTGTCTAGACTAAAGGTAAAGTTCCCCTCACACGTATGTGCTACTCGTTCCCAAATCTAGGGGGCGGTGCTCATCTCCCTTTCAAAGCCGAAGAGCCAGCGCTGTCCGAAGACGTCTCCGTGATCATGTGGCCGGCATGACTGAACGCCAAAGGCGCACGGAACGCTGTTACCTTCCCACCAAAGATGGTCCCTATTTTTCTACTTGCATTTTTTACGTGCTTTCGAACTGCTAGGTTGGCAGAAGCTGGGACAAGTAACGGGAGCCCACCCCATTACTTGTCCCAGCTGCACAAGGGATTCGAACTGCTGAACTTTCGATCGACAAGCTCAGCGTCTTAGCCACTGAGTCACCGCATCCTGTTTGTCTAGACTAGCCATACCCCATTTCTGCAACTGTTCTTCATATGTTTTAGTCTTCTTTAATCATCCTAGTTGCTCTTCTCTGCACTTGTTCCAAAGTCTCAACATCTTTTTTGTAATGTGGTGACCAAAACTGGATGCAGTATTTCAGGTCTTATTAACGTTTTGTAAAGCAGTAGTAATACTCTGTCTCTTGAGCTCTGTCTCTTGAGCTCTGCCAGAACTGACAGGCCGTGTCTCTTCCTGCAGCCTTTTACACAATATTCAGTTGTTATAATATTGTATATATGAATTAACAAATAAAGGAACGCATTCACTGCAATTATGGTCCCCTTCTGCTTGATTTACTTGTCAGCTTGTATTCACAGCTATGTAAAGGATCTGCTTGGCCAGGCTTCTGTCATACACGTTGCTTCCTCCTTGGTAACATCAACAAAAATGGGGCTGGCTGAGCAGGTAAGGCTGCATTCAAAAATTCTCTTTTTTCCTTTAAGCGTGGCAGGGATGGTGATGTGCGCAGAGGTGGGTGGGCTAGCAGGAAAAAGAGTCAAAGCTCAAAAGAAGGAATTATCATAACTTACATGGTCTGTAGGGGGGCATGAGGGCTCAGCAGTTAAAGATGCTGAGCATGTCAGCTGGAAAGCTGACAGACCGGTTTGAGACCCGAGCACCATGCAATGGGGTGAGCTCCTGTTCTAGCTCCACCTCCTGCCCACCTAGCAGTTCGAAAGCATGAAAAAGAATGGCTTCAGCTGAAGTTGTTCTGCAGGTTGACAAGCGGCTCCCCTTTACAAAGTGAGGACCATCTGGAAAACAAGAGAGAGGGTGCAGGGTGAAAACTCAGTGGGTTGGCTACCCCCCCCCCCTTAGAATCTTCCTTAGGTTTTTGAGGATGTTCCTGTTGCAATATTTTCAGGATCAGACTCAATAATGATAATAAGAGTTAGAGGTTTGAATATATTTCTCTTTAATTATAACAGGCATTCTATATTCACTGAATATTCACAGATAGAAGCAAGGAAAATGGTGAGGGTGGCTCCTTATATACACAAGGGGTGGAGTCAAAGATGGGAGTGGTGAATTATGAATACATTAGGAACCAAAGAATAAGTTAACCCCCGATGTCCCATATATACATTATTTACACAATAGGGAATAAGGCATTTACATCTCACAAATCCCCCTCTAAATGCCGGTTCGCTATACAACACCAATTACATTCAGATTCAGGACAATATAAGACATATAATTTTGATGTTAAATATTTGTGCTGTTTTGAAGGTAAAGGCTTCGTCAATATGTCAGCTAATTGTTCAGAGGTATCACAATGCACTGCTTTGATAAATCCATCTTGAGACAATTGTCTCACATGCTTAAATTTTATATCTATATGCCTGGACCTTTGTCCAATGGCATCGGATCTGGATATTTCAATGGCTGCTTTATTATCTTCATGCATAACAAAAGGCAAAGCAGGTTTTTTCCAAACATCTGAAATCAAATCATTAAACCATACAAGGTTATTTGCAGCTTTGGACAAACAAACATATTCCGCTTCTGTGGTCGAAGTGGCTACCAGTTCTTGTTTACCAGTGTACCAGTAAACTGGACAGTCATTTAATAGAAAAATATAACCAGAAGTGCTTTTTCTGCATGATATATCTCCAGCCCAATCCGCATCAGCGTAACATGTAAGTTTTGGTTCTTTATTATTACTAGGTTCTAATACTAAGCAAAAGTCTAATGTACTTTTCAGATATCTTAGAATTCTTTTGACTGCTTCCCAATGATACAATGTTGGTTTGCTAACATATCTTGACAATAAGTTGAGTGGTAATGCAATATCTGGTCTGGTCCAATTAGATATATAAAGAAGTGAACCTATGACTGATCTATAAAATGTATTATCCTTGAATTCAGGGGAAGATTCATCAGTGTTTCTAAGGAAATCAGTTTGCATAGGAGTGTCACAGGGTTTGGCATTGTTTAAATTGCATTTGTTCAGAAGTTCAATGATTTTATCTTTCTGAGTAAGTTTGAATCCCCTTCTAGTTTTGTTAATTTGTACACCAAGGTATTTGTTTACTTTACCTAGAGATTTCAACGAGAAATGTTCGTTTAGCTTGTTTACAAAGGTTTCTCTTCTCTCCTTGTGTTTTCCTATATATAAAATATCATCTACATAAATTAATACAAATTCAATGTGATCATCACTCTTTTTTACAAAGAAACAGT
This sequence comes from Pituophis catenifer annectens, assembly GCF_029215685.1. NCBI lineage: Eukaryota > Metazoa > Chordata > Lepidosauria > Squamata > Colubridae > Pituophis > Pituophis catenifer. The sequence goes on along the minus strand of NW_027256886.1, from coordinate 8,119,404 downwards.
TATCAGCAGTGGTAGCGTTGAAATCCATGGTCTTAAGCACTTTTACCAAGCAATCGTACCATCTTTTGCCAGATTGCTTTAATCCATATAGACTCTTGTTCAATAGCCAAATTTCATTCTTATTAGTGTATTGACTGTGTGGTGCTCTTACATATATTTCCTTATCTAGCTTTGCGTGTAAATACGCAGTCTGTATGTCATATTGAAATACATCAAGGTTGAGTGCAGATGCCACTACTAGAGCTGTTTTAACACTCTCTGTTCTTACTGTGGGGGAGTACGTGTCAGTATAGTCCTCCGGATATTTTTGTGCATAACCTTGTGCAACCAATCTAGCTTTGTATAGAGTATTGCCTCCTTCTAGATTCTTAATTTTATAAATCCACCTGGTACCTATAATTGTTTTATCTTTAGGTGCAATCGCAGGTGTAAACACATTTAATCCTTGCAAACTTTCCATTTCTTTTTTCATAGCTAGTTCCCACTTTTCCTTTTCTTCACGAGGGAGTTTTAATACTTCCTCATATGTATTAGGTGTCATTTGTTCACCATCCATATGCATTATGTAATCTCTGTATTTATTTGGTATTTGATTTCTATTGTTTCTAATAGCTCTTTCAGGTTTGCTATGGTAATCATGCAAATATCTTGCTTCTTTTTTGGTTAATGTGTCTGTCTTTATTTTGTGCTGACTATTTGTCCAAGTTTTGGTTTTGTTTTTATTTTTGTTGATATTTTGATTTTCTATTGTCCCTTCCTCACAAGATTTTGTATCTTTGCATTTATTTGGAAATATTTCATTAAGATGTAATTTAGACCAATTGGCCTGTTCATGGAACACAGCTGTTCTGGAAACTATAAATTTGTTATTATTATCAATGAATCTGTACCCTTTGGTGCCAGTTTCATATCCCATAAATCTTAATCTTCTGGATACGTTTTCTCCCTTTCTCCTCAACTGCTTAGGTATGTGTACGTCTGCAGTGACTCCAAATATGTGCATGTGTGCTAATTTGGGTTTCCTATTATACATCACCTCATATGGTGTTTTATTCACAATACTGGACCAGGTTCTGTTTTGAGTGTAATTTGAATAATGTAAGGCTTCTGACCAAAATTGTTTGCCTAAACCAGCATCCTCTAATGTGCACCTAATCATGGTTTGTAGTGTGGAATTCTTTCTCTCTGCAATCCCGTTTTGGAACGCAGAAAATGGACTAGATGTGAAATGTAGCATTCCTCTATCCTTTAACCATTGGGAGAATTCTTTAGACATGAATTCACATCCCCTATCTGTCATAATTTGTTTTATTCTGATATTATGTTGTGTTTCTATGCGTTTGTAGAATTCCTTAAATTTCTGAAAGGTTTCATCCTTGTGTTTTAATGTGTAAACAAAACCATAGCGACTGTAATCGTCTACTATTGTTAGGAAGTAACGTTTTCTATAAGTGATTGATGGAGTTAATGGACCAACTAAGTCCATATGTACTAAGTCAAAAATTTTGTTAGTTGATCTGTTGGATTTTTTTGGTCTGGGACTAGTTTTTAGTTTAGTGGATTTACATACTGAGCATTCCAAATAATTTTCACAATTTTTTATTTTGACACCTTCTGCGTGTTCAGTCATTTTTTGTACTACAGGAAAACTTGCATGTCCTAACTTCCTATGCAAGATGTGAGCACACTCATCATGAATTGGTTTACCTATTCTTGGTTTCTTCTCATTGTGTGTATTTGCGTGATCATGAGATATTTTACATTCATCATTGTCACTGTTACTAACATTTTCATCATCTGCCTCAATACAATCTTCCATATTTGAATCAATGTTATGTAACCATCTTTCTTTTGTTATTAGATAGGGTAGGCCTCCTTTAATCATCACAGTGCCTACATTTGTTTTGTCCTTCTCTAAAGTTGCTTTCCCCTTTGAGAAAACTATATTGATGTCAGAATCTCTGCTTAGTTTTATAGCACTTAGTATGTTATGAGGTATTTCTGGAATTAACAATACCCCCTCTATTTTTCCTAGGCCAGGCAAGGTCACATTTCCTCTGCCTAATACTTGAACCTTTTCTTGATTAGCTACCTTTATTACAAATTTATCTTCTGTAAATGAAGACAATATATTTTTGTTATTAGTGGTGTGGTTGGTTGCCCCAGAATCAATGAGCCAATTATTGTTCTCATTTTGTTGTGTTTTAGTGTTGTCTTGTTTATTTAGTCCATTCAGTGAACCAGATTTTCTCTCTTTTGAATTTTCTCTACCCCCTCTACTTTCTCTGTAATTTGGTGGGCTTCTATATTTATGTCTATCTGTGGAAGACTGTCTATAATTGTATTTGCTCCTATACTCTGACCTATGTCTCTCCTTTGAGATTTTGGGACAGTCTCTTCTATTGTGTTCCCTGGACCCACAATTATGGCATTTAAAAGCTTCATTGTATTTTTCTTGGAAAGCTACCTTCCTAAAAGATTTGTGTTCTGTGTGATTGCTGGAACGATTTTTTCTTGAATTGTCTTCTGCTATCAATTTGTTAGATAGACTTTCTATGGATAAATATCCTAGATTGATGGTGTCTAAGTGTGACATAAAACTATCCCATGATGAATCAAGTGAATTGATAATAACACTTTTCATTGTTTGATCTGAAATCACTTCCCCCCTCAAATGCAGCTCAGCTCTTATTTTGTTTAGAGATATCAAATGCTCACTTATGGAAACCCCTGGTTTTACTCTGGAAGAAAAGAAATCCTTAGACATTCTTGTAGTGGTAGCTACACTATCGCTGTGAAACAGATTAAACATGCATTGAATTATTTCTGACACAGTTAGGTTTGGTTTGATGCTATGATACATTGCAGGAGACACGCTAGATATTATTAAGAAAAATGCTCTATGATGTAAACAATCTATTTTTAAAGTCCAAGGTCTTCTTGGAGGACTAGTGATAAAGAATAGTAAATTTTCTTTCATAAAGACAACCTGGAGCTGTTGATACCATTCTTGCAAATTAATGCCATCAACTCTAAGTTTTGGGAAGTCACTGGGTAAGTTTCCCACATTATTTTGTCCATTACTTACAACCTGAGGTAGTCCGTGGTCTCGCAAGTGCAGGAAATTGCAAAACGGCATGGGGATGCTCGCAACGAGTCTGCGCGGTTCTCTGGCCAGTTCAAGTCTTTCCGGACCGTCTACGTAGTTTCGCACATGCGCGTTGCTCATTTCTTCTTTGACGTCGTCGTGGAAGGTTCTCTCCATTGCAGCTCGCTCGCTCCGCTCCTCTTCAGACGAGTCGGTTTCTGGCTCGGTTTTAGGAGTCTTGATGGCGGCGACTGCTCTTCTCTTTCTTTTGTGTGCGTTGGTACTTGATCCGGTCTGCGGTGTAGGACGGAATCGGCATGGCTCTCTGGGCTCGGGCGTCGTCGCTCTCGAAGTCAGGATGGGAGCGTGCAGGTCTTGAGGTATCGGCTTGTTCTCTAGCTTCTTCGTTGTCGCTTTGGAAATTTTTAATTTTGGCCCAAATGCAGCAAGAAGCGTCTTCATTGCTGACTTTACTTGGGATTTCGTTAAGTCGTCTTCGCTTTCTGATTCTGGTTCTTCTGAAGAGTTTGAATCTTCCTTTTCACTTTCGTTGTCTGATAACGTTTTTCGCGCCAGAAATTTTGAACTGAGCATTTTGATTGGCTCTGCTTCGCTCACTTTGGAGGCTTGTTGAAACCAAGATGGCTGCCATTCAAAATTTCGCGCGGGATCACATCTTTTCTTTTTCATAACGACTTTCTCAGTAGTCATATCACTCACAGTTTTTTGGTCTTTGGGTTTCTCTTTAGCGATGTTTTTCTCTCTCGCTGCTCCGCTGTTTTTCAGCATTTCTTGGAGATTCGCGATGAGGCTTTCATCATTCTTCTGGCTTTTTAATAGTTTTAATATCTCTGACCTGAGTTCGTTATTTTCTATTTCGATTTCCTCCTGGTCATTATTTTCATTTATTAGTTCTTCTTCTTCAGTGGTGTATTCTTCGGATTCTCTCGAAATCGCGTTTGTGGATTCGTTGATTATTTCTTGTTCAGTTTCTATTTCTTTGCTGTAGGCCCTGGTGTTGGGCCTATCTTTCTTAGACATTTTTAATTATTTATTGAGTCAATTAACCATCCTCTGCTACCAGCTTGTTGCAATATTTTCAGGATCAGACTCAATAATGATAATAAGAGTTAGAGGTTTGAATATATTTCTCTTTAATTATAACAGGCATTCTATATTCACTGAATATTCACAGATAGAAGCAAGGAAAATGGTGAGGGTGGCTCCTTATATACACAAGGGGTGGAGTCAAAGATGGGAGTGGTGAATTATGAATACATTAGGAACCAAAGAATAAGTTAACCCCCGATGTCCCATATATACATTATTTACACAATAGGGAATAAGGCATTTACATCTCACAGTTCCTCATGGCATTTGTTAACTAATCTATCTGCCTTCATGTCCCTACACTTTACCCAGGTGGCTTCTGACAAGGGTTATCCCTTCCACTGGACTAGGTACTGTAGTCTTCCCTTAAATAGCCTTGAATAGCCTAGAGTCGGGATGAAATCCAGCAGGTTCTGACAGGTTATGGAGAACCGGTAGCAGAAATTTTGAATAGTTCGGAGAACCGGCAAATACCACCTCTGGCTGGCCCGAGAGTGGGGTGGGAATGGAGATTTTGCAGTATCCTTCTCCCAGGACTGGGGAGGGAATGGAGATTTTGCAGTATCCTTTCCCTGCCATGCCCACCAAGCCAAGCCATGCCCACCAAACCACGCCACGCCCACCAAACCACACCATGCCCACCAAGCCACGCCCACAGAACTGGTAGTAAAAAAAAAAATGAATTTCATCACTGCCTAGAGTCCAGGATTTGCTAGAGTCCAAAGGTACTGCTTTGTTGGAAAGGTAATAGCATTCCATGTGCCTTTGGATTGTAAGCATCTTGACACATGACCACGGAAAATGTCTTCGGACAATGCTGGCTTCCTGACCAATAACGGAGATGAGCACCATGCCGTAGACTCGGACAGAACTGGACAGGGAAACCTTTATTTTTACACTGTCCCTGGTAAAGTGTAACAAGAATAGAGATGAACCTGTGTCAACCAGTCCCCGCTTGAGCATCTGTGATTCCCTGTAATGAGAAGTAGAAAAATGATGCTGTAATGTTGGAATGCGGTGGCTCAGTGGCTAAGATGCTGAACTTGCCGGCCGAAAGGTTGGCAGTTCAGCGGTTCAAATCCCTAGTGCCGCGTAATGGGGTGAGCTCCCGTTACTTGTCCCAGCTTCTGCCAACCTATCAGTTTGAAAGCACGTAAAAAATGGAAATAGAAAAATAGGCACCACCTTTGGTGGGAAGGTAGCAGCGTTCCATGCGCCTTTGGCGTTCAGTCATGCCAGCTACATGGCCATGGAGACGTCTTCGGACAGCGCTGGCTCTTTGACTTTGAAACGGAGATGAGCACCGCCCCCTAGAGTCGGGAACAACTAGCACATATGTGCGAGGGGAACCTTTACCTTTAATGTTGGATAATACCAGTACAATATTACGGTATCATAATCAACAATGATAAGGCTCTTATGCAGGAATTTTCCTGTTGTCCAGGAAATTAAGAGGACACTGCGTATGTTTCTGTGTTTACAGTTCAGTGATAACTCTCCTTTGAGAAATTAAACACTTGTTCTCAAGACCTTCAATTATAGTGCCTGGTGTTTGTTGTCTGAGGTATTCTAACTAATATTCCAAGGTATTCTTTCACTTAATGAAAGGTCCATGAGGTCCATGCTGATTCAGAGACAAGAGGAGGAGTCAAGTCACTGTACTGGAAAATGTGAAAATTGTGGTCTTTTGTTTCAATCAAACAATGAATTTTCCACAATAACAACAACAAAAATCCCTTTACATATCTCTCACAAAGCCAATGCACAGCAAAGACCACCTTTGTGTAACCTAACCCTCAAAATAGCTATCGTGTTTCCCCGAAAATAAGACCCTGTCTTATATTTCTTTGAACCCTGAAATAAGTGCTTGGCCTTATTGCCATGCGCTCAAAAGCCCGATTGGACTTATTATCAGGGGATGTCTTATTTTGGGGGAAACAGGGTAGTGATTCGTTGGCAAATTCTTGAAAGGATTTAAACGGCCATCAACTGTTGTTGCATTTATTCACCTTCCCTCTTCAAAGTGGGCTTTAATTAAACGACATGAGCATAAATGCCCTTCTGGGTAGGAATTTCCAAATCTACATAAATTGGGGATTAATTTAATAATTGTCTTTAGTGGGGAAGGAACGGCAAGGAAAGGACCATGGAGGGCGAAATGTTCCCTATGTGTAAATACGATTCGAAAAGGAAACCAACCTGTTTGGGTCCTCTTACAAGTTTAAGCTGAGCGCATAATGCCAAGTAACCTAATCCTTGTTAATAAAAATATATCAAAGCAAACAAGACGGAGTGAACCACGGCCAGAGGGTAAATAAAAGGCAGACACGAATTTTCTGAAGTCTTGGAACGGAGGGCAGTTTTGCACTGCTGCCTAAACTGCTTGTCTCCTGTACTCCCCTGCTTGCTCTTTAAAATCAACTTCAAAAATCCCAGTATGGATTTGGAATGGTCTGGCGATGGCATTGGGCTGCGCTCCATCCCGATTAGAGCTATCGCTTGAGCTGATGGATTGTTATTCCGTTTCCTGCCCTTCCCATCCATTCAAGGAAGGCCAGGCTCATTGGCTCCCTCCTAGTTTTCCCACCTCTTCTTTATAATGCCACAAAGCTTTTTCTAGTCCCCCCCCCACCTTTTTTTCTTCTTTTTAGGGACAATTCCCTTTTCACTAATCCCGATGCCTTTCAGAACAGAATAACAGAGTTGGACGGTGTTAGAGAAAAGTTATTTCTCAGTTGCTGTGCCTATTAATGGCTTTTGGAATGGACAAGTGGGTGAGCCAATCAGAAGGCAACCCCCCCCCACACACACCATGGTGCAGGAGGCTGACTAGGTCATGCCCACCATGGCCACGCCCACCCAGCAACTGGGCAGAGAACCCCTTGCTAAAATTTTTGAAGCCCACCCCTATGTACAACCATATAGCCAGTAATGTGGATTTTGATCTTACAGAACTCAGTAAGATTTCCTTAGTAAACTATCTACCTAAAGCCCTTTTAATCCCGCCATGTCCTGAGATGGGACTCAGGGATCCATCTGATTTCTGGATCTCCCCAAAAGATCTTGTTAAAGAATGGTCCCCACTGCGGAAGAATTTTCTTAACCTTAGCCTCCCTTCCACGAATGTGCCTTGAAGCTTTCTCTCTTTTGATTCCATGGTGTGTGTGTGTGTTAATATGAGAGGCTCCGTTAGCCTTTGCTACTGTGATTCCAATGTATTTAAACTGGTGTTTTTGTTTTAAAATTGTTGCAAGCTATCTGGGGAAAGTTTGTCGCCCTAAAGACTTGGGTACACAATTAAACAAAGCGAAACAATAAAGAGGAATCCATGAAGTCATGGAAGAATTTCAGTCCTATGGACAAAGTTTAGCTTGATGCTAAGTAGTGCTGATGGACCAGAAAGGGTGATGAAACCGAGATTCGTTTATTTCCTCCAAAGTAAAGTTGGCTGATTTAATCTCTTGCTTTGTTCCTAATTGTGTCTTCCCTATTATTTCCTCTGGCACAATTTGCACACAAAGCAGCTACCCCGTATCTGCTTCGCTGTACCTCAAACTGTACTTAATTATTTCGGACAGGAAAGAGCTCCTCCATTCTTAATTGACGAAGCACCCTTGGAGTCTCTGGCCCTCAGCAGTGTCTTGGCAAGTTAACGGGAATCCAGAAGAAAATAAGTCATCTGTTTGGAAGTTTAAGGGCAAGCTGCTGTCTGCAAGCCGAAGAGTGAGAATTTTACACTCAAAATATTTGCTTTCACTTTCAATCAGCGAACATCAGATTGGTCACCTCTGATTTGTCAATTAGTACATTTTTTTTTTTTGAAAGACAATTAGGGGCACCAGCACTAACACCCTGCCATGTCCCAGTCTTCAGTCCTTTCCAAATATTTTGGCGAGAGGCAAAAATCTCTAGTTTAACAATCCTGCACTGAAAAAAAAATACATTATCTCGAGAGTTAACCTTAAAATCTGACATTACGTTGCTTTTACCCTTCTCATCTTTGCTATTATCATTTCCTGTCGGTATCCTATGATTGATCACTGTGTTGTTCGTATCTATGATTTGGGATTGTATTTTATGATTTGTCTCTTTTTTTTTTTTTTTTTAATTTGATTTATATGCCACCCTTCTCCGGAGACTCAGGGCGGCTTACAATGCGTTAAGCAATAGCCTTCATTCTTTTGTATATTTTATACAAAGTCAGTTTATTGCCCCCACAAACTGGGTCCTCATTTCACCTACCTTAGAAAGGATGGAAGGCTGAGTCAACTTTGAGCCTTGGAGAGATTCGAACCAGCAGAAATTGCAGGCAGCTGTGTTAATAGCAGGGTGCACTAAACCCCTGTACTATCAAGGCTCTTTTTGTTTGTCTATACAGCTAGACCTCGAGTTACAACAATTCGTTCAGTGGCCCTTCAAAGTTACAACGGCACCAGAGGTGGGTTCTAAATTTTTTTACTACCGGTTCTGTGGGTGTGGCTTATTTTGTGGGCATGGCTTGATAGTCATGTGACAATTCTTTAGGATTTAGCAGAGGTACTGGTCTACCAGGCTTTTAACTGCTTGCAGAGCTGTACCGGTCTACTCATTTGTTTTTGGAGGCATCGGTCTACCACCACACTGCCTTTTAACACTGATCAGCTGTAGGGTGGCCCTTTGAAGCCCCACGGCAAGAGTTTAAACAGTTGTTTTCCTTCTAGCCATCAGCTGGGACTCAGGAGGCAGCAATAGATTCGGGGTGGGGCCAAATAAAAGGTAAGAATAACGCGGGGAGGGGGGAGGGGGGGCAGAACTGGTTCGGTGACGTCATATCGTCACCACTACTGGCTCGGTGAAACCGGGCCAAACCGGGAGGAACCCACCACTGAATGGCACTGAAAAAAAGTGACCATTTTTCACACTTTGTAGGACTGTTGTAGCATCCCCATGGTCATGGGATTTACATTCAGACAACTGACTGACAACTGACTCACATTTATGACGGTTGCAGTGTCCCAGGGTCGTGTCATCCCCTTTTGCAACTTTCTGAGAAGCAAAATCAATGGGGAAACCAGATTCACTTAATTTCACAACTGCACTGATTCACTTAACAAATGTGGCAAGGAAAGTCGTAAAATGGGGCAAAACTCAATTAATAAATTTCTCACTTAACAACATACATTTTGGGCTCAATTGTGATCGTAAATTGAGGACCACCTGTACACTGAGAGATTATATCTGAATCAGTGGTGGAATTCAAAATTTTTTACTACCGGTTCTGTGGGCATGGCTTGGTGGGAGTAGTGTGGCTTGGTGGGTGTGGCAGGGGAAGGATACTGCAAAATCCCCATTCCCTCCCCACTCCTGAGGGAAGGATGTTGCAAAATCTCCATTCCCACCTCACTCTGGGGCCAGCCAGAGGTGGTATTTGACAGTTCTCTGAACTACTCAAAATTTCCACTACTAGTTCTCCAGAACCTGTCAGAACCTGTTGGATTTCACCCCTGGTCTGTATGTATACTATATGTTTGTGTGTTTGTATGTACACTGTAATGTTGGTATGTTCACTGAGAGCTTATGCACTGGAGACAATTTCTTTGTGTGTCCAATTACACTTGGCCAATAAAAAAAATCTATTTCTAATATACTGAATAGATATATGTAGGCATCTTTAGCAGACACTGGGGATCAGCATCTGCTTGCATTCTATATACAGATAGTCCTCAGTGTATGACAAGAATTGAGCACAACATTTCTGTTGCTAAGCAAGACAGTTGTTAACTGAGATTTGCCCCATTTTATGACCTTTCTTGCCACGCTTTTTGGTGAATTACAGCAGTTGTTTAGTTAACAACATGGTTGCTAAGTGAATCTGGCTTCCCCCTTGACTTTGCTTGCCAGAAGATCTCAAAAAGTGATCATTGGACTCAACCATCATAAATATGAATAAGTTGCCAAGAGTGTGAATTTTGTTCATGTGGACAGGGAGGTGCTGCAAAAGCCATAAGTGTGAAAAAATGGTCACAAATCACTTTTTTCAGTGCCATTGTAACTTTGAACGGGTATGAAACAAATTGTTGTTAAGTTGAGGACTACCCGTATACGTGTCCTTATTTAGCATCGTGAAGGGTCTATTAAAAATGGGTAACTAGTCAACGAGCGAAAACAAGCACACAATTAAGGCACTCGATCTTTATGGGATCTGCTGGTGCTCTCTATTATTTAATCAGCTGCAATTAGTGCGAGTTGAATGTTTCTTCTTCAACCGTCTCCCAAACATATCTGGAATTCTGACCACAACACAGGAATAGGCACTTATATACGTGTCCTTATTTGCTCCTGAGATTAAACAGTGGAGGCCTTTTGAAAGACAAAGTTGTGACTCAGATTTTCAAGTTTAGCAAGATTGCAGAGAACAAGTCCCCTGTCTGGGATTTGTTCAGCCTCTAACAGGAAGGAAAGCACTAAGGCACAAAAATGGAATTTGAAAGGAGAAAAATAATTGGCCCAATATAAAAATGCCACCGTGCCATTGCTATGAGTCAGCATGAGGCAGAACTGGTTCCCCACCACAGCAGGCAAATATTTCAGAGGTAGAACATCTCTGTACAATTAAATGATAATTTCTTGGAAGGTTCTGGATCGTTGACTGCTTGGAGAACAGAAGCGCAACAGAATCAAGGCTGCCCACATTCCTGGTACCAGCATCATGTAGACAAGGCTTCAATCACCGTGGGTGTAGCATCTGTAGAGAATCTCTCAAGGCAATTTGGGTCAATTCACCAGGAGACTGTGAGTTCTAGTCCCACCTTAGGCATGAAAGTGATGCTAGAGAAGACTCCTGCGAGTCCCTTGGACTGCAAGGCAATCAAACCAGTCAGTCCTAGAGGAGATCGACCCTGACTGCTCTTTAGAAGGCCAGATCCTGAAGATGAAATTCAAATACTTTGGCCATCTAATGAGAAGGAAGGACTCACTAGAGAAGAGCCTAATGCTGGGAAAGATTGAGGGCAAAAGAAGAAAGGGACGACAGAGAACGAGATGGCTGGATGGAGTAACTGAAGCAGCAGGCATGAGCTTAAATGAACTCCAGAGGATGGTAGAGAACAGGAAGGCCTGAAGGAACGTTGTCATGATGGGTTAGACATGACTTCGCAACTAACAACAAAGGCATGAAAGACAGCTGGGTGACTTTGGGACAATCATCAAGAGACTGTGAGTTCTAGTACCACTTTTAGGCATGAAAGTTGGCTGGGTGATTTTGGGCCAATCCTCAGGAGGCTATGAGTTCTAGTACAATCATCAAGACAATCATCAAGAGACTGTGAGTTCTAGTATCACTTTTAGGCATGAAAGTTGACTGGGCAACTTTGAGCCAAGTGTTCACACTTATCCCAACTCTCCTGAAAGAGTTGTTGTGGTGGTGGAGAAAATAGGAGGAAGGATACTGTGTGTGTTTCGCCACCTTGAGTTATTTATAAAAATAATAAAAGCAGGCTACAAATAAATAAAATAAAAATAAACCAATGCCCACAAACATCAGAACTGTTTCTTTAACTTCCAAACAGTGAATTTTATGTAATAATATTGGACAATGCTAACATAGTATAGGAATAATCGGTTTGGAAGAGTCTAGAAAGGTTCCCCATTTATGCTGAGAGCTCAGATGACCACAAGGCTGACCTGTGGAAATATTGCCCTCTAGCTGAACTTTGGTTTCGCTTTTGTTTTTTCCCCAGGAGAGCTTCTATCACCCTCCACCCTCTGGATACCTGGGATGGCCCTGCATATGCAACAGTGGCATAAATAATGCCCCCCTGCCAAACTCACCGGAAAGCCAAAGGGGAAGTCACAAGGATGTGTGTGATGTCCCGAAGATCAACGAGGTTAATGCTGAGAGAATGCAAAACGTTCTCCCCAAAGGTTACAAGGTCAGATGTCAAACACCTTTTGTTAAGGGCTTAAAGGAATGATTAATAGCAATCATCTATCGGCCAACTGAATTATTCTGGGGAGCATGTGCATATGCAGGGTTGTTTTTTTTTTTTTTTTTTTAAAGGACACCTGTATAATGCTTCAATCTGCTCAACCCAAACAATAGAGAATTAGCATTAGGGGGACTAAAAGCTATGCCAACACAGTTCTGGGCTGCATAAACAGAGGGACAGAATCAAGATCACGTGAAGTGTTAATACCACTTTATAATGCCTTCGTAAGGCCACACTTGGAATATTGCATTCAGTTTTGGTCGCCATGATGTAAAACAGATGTGGAGACTCTAGAAAGCGTGCAGAGAAGAGCAACAAGGATGATTAGGGGACTGGAGGCTAAAACATATGAAGAATGGTTGCAGGAACTGGGTATGTCTAGTTTAATAAAGAGAAGGACTAGGGGAGACATGATAGCCGTGTTCCAATATCTCAGGGGTTGCCACAAAGAAGAGGGAGTCAAACTATTCTTCAAAGCACCTGAGGGTAGAACAAGAAGCAATGGCTGGAAACTAATCAAGGAGAGAAGCAATTTAGAACTAAGGAGAAATTTCCTGACAGAACAATTAATAAGTGGAACAACTTGCCTGCAGAAGTTGTGAATGCTCCAACACTGGAAATTTTTAAGAAGATGTTGGATAACCATTTGTCTGAAGTGCTGTAGGGTTTCCTGCCTGGGCAGGGGGTTGGTCTAGAAGACCTCCAAGGTCCCTTCCAACTCTGTTACTCTGTTATTCTATTCTATTCTATAATGCCAATCCATGCCAGTTTCATTTATTCCTTTTTTTATTATTATTCTTTTCTGAACTTCAGAGCTATGTCGCTTAAGAACAGAGGATCTATTTTGTGGGCAAAAAGTTCAGGTCCCAAATTTCCACAGTTCTAAACCGTGCTGGGAAATATCCAAAATTAAAGCTGGACACCTATTAGTAGCTGAATGGAGAGAAGCATCGCTTCTTATCTGCTGGATGCTAAAAAAAAATTGTGAGAGTGTGTTGCTTATGAATAAGGTAGAATGTGCTTGAGAGATTCTCCTTCAGATGCCAAACATCTATGGAGATTCTCAATAATCCAGGTCATGGTAATCCCCAAAGTTTTCAAAAGTTTTTTTTCCCCCTTGAAAACCTTTTGCTTTTCATCCAAAGAAGCTTCTTGGATAAGAAGTGAAATATTTTTTTTAAAAAAAACTAAGGAAGTCCGGTTGCCTTTTGAAAAGCACCTCAGAGGCTTCAGATGCCAACTTCAAAAAAATCCCCAAAAACAATTGTAGACTTTGCTCACTTGACATGTTGAACCTGGTTACTGAATTAAATTATTTTTGAAGTCTCCGTGTCACACAAAACCATCTAACTGAACTGTTTGGGTTTGCGCAACATTTGCCAAGCTGCCAAAAATGATCCAAAGTTAAAATCACGTGTAGGAAGTTAGCACCCACCCCTCTCCTAGAAGAATGAAATATTCTAGGAAATATTAAAAAGGCAGAATATTATACCTCCCTGGATGAGAAATGGAGAAACATGTTTTTTAGGCAGGAAGCAGACTCTCTTAATAGCCCCCACCATCCTCAATAGCCCACAGCAGATGTCAGCACTTAAGAGATAGCTAGGTCTATTCACAAGCAAATGCCCTCACCCAAGATCCAACAAAGGTAGGATTAGCCCTCTACCCATCTAGCAACAGAACTCACCACATGGCACCTGGGGAGAATACATCACCCAGTAAGATTCAACCAAGCTTGGGACTCAAAAGACAACTTACAAAATTACCCCTGCATGGTCCCATGGGAGTCTGACAACCAATCAGAATACAAGCTCAAATTCAAAGCCCAACAGAGGGTATAAATCTCTCTCTCTCTCACCCATGTGCTTTTTCATCCAGAACCTCAAACTATGTGATCCTATCCACCATTAAACCATCTTTTCAAGCAGTCTCCATGTTTCCAGTGTCTTTCTCCCCACTTGGAACTGAACCCAGATGGACATTTCTTCCAACACACGCTTAGAGTTTTGTGTCAATGCAGCCACTAGGTTTTAACCATCCTGGTTTACCTGCGTGATGTGGCCCAAACCCTGCTTTCCTTGGAGAATTGTCACCATTCAACATACAGCTCACAGTTGTAGTTGCGATCACCATTGTGACCAGAATTTTGGTTGCTAAGCATGCCTACTTTGGTTGTTAAAGTGAATCACTGCAGTGAATCGTATGGTTGTGAAGCACCATTAACTTTTTTTTTTTTTTAATTTGATTTATATGCCGCCCTTCTCCGGAGATTTACAATGTAAGTCAGGGCGGCTTACAATGCGTTAAGCAATAGCCTTCATACTTTTGTATATATTTATACAAAGTCAGCTTATTGCCCCAACAAACTGGGTCCTCATTTAACCTACCTTAGAAAGGATGGAAGGCTGAGTCAACCTTGAGCCTGGTAAGATTCGAACCTGCAGAAATTGCAGGCAGCTGTGTTAATTACAGGGTGCATTAAACCACTGTACTACCAAGGCTCCTTAACAAACTTTGCTTGTTGGAAGCCAGCTTAAGAAGGTCTCCAGTGGTGATCACATGACTATGTATATGCAGTGATTGTAAATACATGCTGGTTACCAAGTGCCCAAATTTTGAACACTTGATTGTAGGGATGCTGGAATGGTCGTAAATCACATGGTTATAGGCAGTGGTGGGATTCAGCCAGTTCGCACCACTTTGGGAGAACCGGTTGTTAACTTTCTGAGCAGTTTGGCAACTGGTTGTTGGAAGAAATCATTAGGGCAGAGAACCAATTGTTAAATTACTTGAATCCCACCACTAGTTATAGGTCACTTTTTCGAGTGCTGTTGTAACTTCTAATGGTCACTAAACAAACAGTTGTAAGTCAAGTCCACTACCTGTACTGGATTCAAAGAACGATTCATCCGCACTTCCTAATGTGTAAAGTTTGTCTTTGAGAAGCAGAGGTGCTGTGTCCATCATCAGAAATCCATGTCTCTCTCCCAATGAATTAAACACAATGAATTGTGTTTTCTGGGAATTGTAGCCCAACCTCTTCTAGAAAGCAGATGTATCGAATCCCTATTATCGGCGAATCTTGCCACATTTATTAATTGTGGGTGGATTTGGGATTTTGCTTTATGCAGCCTAACTGTGTGACAAATCACATTGCACAACTACTGTTCTACTCACCCTCTGTGAGTGACTAATAGCATTAGACATTTTAGTTGGATGGAGTCCTGAACCTGGAAATAACCACTTTCCCATCTTACTTTTTGCTATTTCCTGGTAGAACAAAAACTCTATTGTTGGAAAGAGTTGATCACAAGTCTGATTTTTTTTCTTTTTTTTTTTTTTACCTGACAGTACTTTGCCTATGGAACAGCTACTATACAGGTAGTCCTCGACTTACAACAGTTCATTTATTGACCATTCAAAGTTTCAACGGTGCTGAAAAAAATGACTTGTGACCATTTTTCACACTTATGACCATTGCAGCATCCCCATGGTCATGTGATTTACATGCGGATGCTTGTCAACTGACTCATATTTATGACGGTTGCAAAGTCAATGGGGAAGCCAGATTCACTTAACAACCGTGTTACTAATTTAACAAGTGCAGTGATTCACTTAACAAATGTGGCAAGAAAGGTCATAAAATGGGGTAAAACTCCCTTAAAATTTTTTTCACTTAGCAACATTAACTTTGGGCTTAATTGTGGTTGTAAATTGAGGACTACCGACATTGATTCTTATAACCACTTTTTTTGGCTTCCCACAAGCCAGATTCACTGAACCACCGTGTTGCTAACTTAACAACGCAGTGATTCCCTGGGGCAAGAAAGGTCGTAAAATGGGGCAAAACTCACTTAACAAATGTCTCGCTTAGCAACAGATGCTTTGGGCTCAGTTGCGGTCATAAGTCAAGGACTACCTCTATTCTAAATATGCTCGAAGTGCTTCAGAATCTATCAAACATTATTTGTATTGCTTGCAAGAAATCAGACTGACTTAAAGCTGGGTGGGGTTTGTTATCCAGAAAAGGACCATGGCTTCAGTTGCTGTTCGTTTTGTGTAAGCTATGATGGTTGGTAAGGTTACAAAACCCTCAAGAAGGAAGATGATGTTTGGACTCTATTACAGTTTCTAACTGGTGTAGAAAGCACCCACCCCCTCCTAGAAGAATGAAATATTCTAGGAAATATTAAAGAGGCAGAATATTATATTTCCCTGGATGAGAAAAAGAGAAACATGTTTTTAAAGACAAAGCAGCTTCCTGAAACTCCTTGCCCCCCCCCCTTCAGCTCCAAGGTGATGGGATTAAGACATGGCCCTCAGGACATGATAGGATTAGCCCTCTACCCATCTTGCCACATGGCACCTGGGAAGATTACATCACCCAGCAAGGCTCAACTAAGACTGGGACACAGGCAGCCTACAAAGTTAGCTAAGACCCAGGGGTGGGTTCTACTTACCTCTGCTACTGGTCTGCAATGGGAGCGTGCACGCACGCTCACTTCGCGCTCGTGTGCTTCTGCACATGCACAGATCGTCCGTGATGACGTCCAGCCAGGTGAGCGGAGCCTCCCGCCGCCATTACTACCGGTTCACAAAAACTGGACTGAACCGGGAGCAACCCACCATTGCTAAGACCAGAGGTGGGTTTCAGCAGGTTCTGACCAGTTCTGGAGAACTGGTAGCGGAAATTATGAGTAGTTCGGAGAACCGGTAGTAAAAATTCTGACTGATCCCGCCCCCATCTATTCTCTTCCTTCCAAGTCCCAGCTGATCGGAAGGAAATGGGGATTTTGCAGTAACCTCCCCCTGGAGTGGGGAGGGAGTGGAGATTTTATAGTATCCTTCCCCTGCCATGCCCACCAAGCCATGCCACGCCCACCAAGTCACGCCCAAAGAACCGGTAGTAAAAAATTTTTGAAACCCACTGGCTAAGACCCCCGCCCCCTGGGTGTCTGACAGCCAATGGGATACATTTCTTGTACAGGAACAGGAAACTCTAAGGCAGGGCCCAAGAGAGTATATAAACAAATTCCTCTCTCCACTCCATGTGCCTTTTTGCCCAGGATCTCAAACCATGTAGTCCTGCCCACCATTAAAAACCGTCTTTCCAAACAGCCACCATGTTTCCAGTGTCTTTCTCTCCACTTGGAACTTGAATCCAGAAGGCCATTCCTTCCAACACTGGGTTTCTTTATATCTCATATAAGTTTATATTTAGTTTGCTCAAAAAAGGAACTTTAGAAAAATAATTTAATTTGCCAGAGCAAACTCTGTTTCCCCTCTTTATTTTAAAGCCGTGAACTCAATTTCGTTAAGGTATAATGAGTGAGCTTTGTTCTGTAGATGGATATCTAAACCATTTAGGAACAATATAGTGACAAAAGCAGAGAGAACAGTATTATCCAGACCTGCTTAATCTTTTAGAAAAATAATTTGGTATGACATATTCAAATTGATTTCAAAACCTTTCTTGGATGTATATGTGTGCATCTGTCCTATCTCCATTGCTCTCTCTTTCCCTCCCTCGTTCACACATATACATACACTCTAACTAACTATATATCACATCCAGCTAGTGGGGGTACAAATTAAGATGAGTGCATATGGTCTTTTGAAATTCTCCAACAATTTTTTTTTTTCTGGGTGGACCACTTCTTTGAATTTCTCCAGAGGAAGGATGTCTAGGTTATGTCTAGTCTAATGAAGAGAAGGACTAGGGGTGACATGATAGCATTCTTCCAATATTTGAGGGGCTTCCACAAAGAAGAGGGGGTCAGCTGAAGGCAGGAGAAGAAGCAATGGGTGGAAACCAATCAAGGAGAGATGCAATCTGGAACAGTAGTGGGTTTCAAAGTGTTTTACTACCGGTTCTGTGGGTGTGGTTTGGTGGGCGTGGCATGGCATGGCATGGCTTGGTGGGCGTAGCTTGGTGGGCATGGCAGGGGAAGGATACTGTAAAATCTCCATTCCCTCCCCAATCCAGGGGAAGGTTACTGCAAAATCCCCATTTCCTCCCGATCAGCTGGGACTTGGGAGGCAGAGAATAGATGGGGGCGGGGTCAGTCAGAATTTTTACTACCAGTTTTCCGAACTACTCAAACTTTCCGCTATCGGTTCTCCAGAACTGGTCAGATCCTGCTGAAACCCACCTCTGACCTGGAAGTAAGGAGAAATTTCCTGACTGTTAGAACAATTAATCAGAACTTGCCTTCGGAAGTTGTGGGGACTCCATCACTGGAAGTTTTTAGAAGATATTGGGCAGCCATTTGTGCAGAATGATATAGGATCTTCTGCTGGAGCAAGGGGTTGCATTAGAAGACCTCCAAGTTCCCTTCCAATTCTGTTATTCTGTAATTCTTCAACAGTTTTCTTGAGGACACCACTGTTCCTTAGCAATGATAATTGGGCTCTATGACAATTAGCCACGGCCAACTCGCCATGGGCAACTTGCCACAGCCAAATTGTTGCAGGAGAACTCACTGTGGAACAAGTGATACTAATATCGCTGTTGCCAGGGTGTGGGGGTGATTTTATTATATTATATTAATTTAGTTGATTCTTCTCTATTAGTTTTACTGTTTTAAATGAGGTTTTATATTCTGTAAGCCGCCTTGAGTCACCATGTGCGAATAGGTGGTGATATAAAATGAATGAATGAATGAATGAATGAATGAATGAATGAATGAATGAATGAATAAAATATCAAAGAAATGGTGGAACTGAATCTTTAAAGAAAGGATGCAAAAGGAGGGTCAAATAATTTTTATTTATTTTAAATGATTAAATCAAGTTGCTAAATTGTCCTGTTGTGAGGTGTTCCATGGTGAATTGGCTGTAGCGAGCTGTCCCACACGAGTTGGCCGTGGCAAGTTGGCCCATTCCATGATAATTGTACTGCTTAAAAAAAAAAATAGGAGAATTTTCCCCATGAACTCTTTCCTAGAGTTTGACTGACAAGTTGGAAAGTCAATAGGATTCAGGTCAGTGGTGAAATCCATTTTTTTTTACTACCGGTTTTGTGGGCGTGGCTTGGTGGATGTGGTGTGGCTTGGTGGGCATGGCAGGGGAAGGATACTGCAAAATCCCCATTCCCTCCCCACTCTGGGGCCAGCCAGAGGTGGTATTTGCCGGTTCTCCAAGCTATTCAAAATTTCCACTACCAGTTCTCCAAACTACTCAAAAATTCCGCTACCGGTTCTCCAGAACCTGTCAGACCCTGCTGGATTTCACCCCTGATTCAGATCCTTAAGGGAAGACCTTACAGTGGGAGACAGGTTACCACAAAATTGCCTTGGGCAATTGCCTTGGGCAATTTTGTGACTAATTAGGTTCACTACAGATAACTTCCCTTGACAATTGATTTCACTAGGTGAAAAGCTGAATGAATGAACTGAGACAGAATGGAGACCATCTTTGGATGCTCAACATTCACATTCATAACTTTGATTATGAAGACAGAACTAAACTAGGTAGGGTAGCTAGAAAGTAGGTATTAAATTATCTTGATAAGTTAGAGAAAAGGGTTTTAGTGGCCGAATACAAAGTTCTTCATGAAGGAAAAATAAACAATAGACATGAAATGAATCTTAACCATGTTCATCAGCTGAATATGAATCAGCAACCTGAAATGCTGCAAAAAAGACAATTTTTTCATTTTCAGATCAAAGGAAACCAAGATTTTCTTCAATATATTCTGCATCGTTGTAGCAAATATTCCATTCAGTTCTGGGCATCACAAGAAAGATTTGAAGAAACTGGAATTAGTAGCAAGAAGTGTAAGGTGGACCACAAACTTTTTGAGAGTTAGGGAACTGAGTTCTGGTCCTGCTTTAGGCATGAAAGCCGGGTGGTTATCTTCGAGCCAGTCTGTCTCTCTCATCTCAATCCATTTTACAGGATTGTTGTTGTGGGGAAAACAGGAGGAAGAAGAAATGTTAGGTATAAGAGGCTCAGGAAGGGTCCACTCAGTCTAGAACTCACAGCCTCCTGGTGATTGGCTCAAAGTCACCCGGCCAGCTTTCATGCCTGAGGTGGGACTAGAATTCACAGTCTCCTGGTTTCTAGTTTGACATCTTTACTATCTCCCTTGTTATAATATTTTTAAAGCTATCCATGTGCGGAACTGATCCATATTTGAACTGGAGCTTCCTTGGCACTGACATAAATATGGTAGAACTGCAATGGCAGCGATTGGACATCAAGTTAAGAAACGGAGCGAAATGGAGCACAAACTCCCTCCCGCTTCTGTAAATGAATCAGCCGTTCCTTTGATTTTCCTTCTAATTTGGTTGCCACAAGGACTAGAGAGACACAATAGGGATGTTTCCTTTCCGAAGAAGAACAAAATGATGGTGAGAACAGAGGAGGAAGGAAGGAAAGACGGAATCTAGCAGAAAAAAAAATGCTGGTGATTGGAGCCAGGAAGGTGGCACAAAGATACTAGGCAATGTGGAAGAATAAAATAAGATGAAGAAAGTTTTTAAAAAATTACCATAGGGATAGCAGAGAGGGCAACCGGTAAAGAATGTTCTTCTGACAGTCACAGCTGGAAGAGAAAATGAAAGATATGCAAACAACACGGCCCAAAGCATGAAATTGGGGTTTTTTTTATGTTCCACCACTAAACCCTCCCTCTGCTTCGTCTTTTCTTTTCCCTTTTAGGAAGAAACACTTACAGTATGCAAAAATGAGAGGAATGGGATGAAATGGGAAGGGGGGGGGAATTCATCAGGTTCTCCATGTAAAAAGGAGAGGCTCTCAGGAAGTGTGCCTTTTTTGAAAACAGAGGGATAGCTGCGGGTGCTTCCTGGGGAATGGAAGAAAGCAGTAATTAATGCATAGTGAATGACTCTGAAAGGAGGCTGAATAGGACATAACAATGGATCGAGGGCTTTCTCTTCCCCCCCACCCCCCACCCCCTTTCTCCCTTCTCTTTTAGTGGGTTTTTTTTTTCCTTTTCTCTTTTTTCTTCGAAGAAAAGATGCTCCTTAAAAGAAGAGGGCTACTGCAAAATGACAGCTATGATGTGTCTTCTTTGCAAGGAAGGGATAATGGATTTTGTTTGGGGTTGACCTACAGATGCAAATGACCTAAACTCTGGCAATTTCATTTTTGTATGGGTTGAGGCCCTTCCTTCCTTCCTTCCTTCCTTCCTTCCTTCCTTCCTTCCTTCCTTCCTTCCTTCCCTCCCTCCCTCCCTCCCTCCCTTCTTTCTTTCTTTTTTTCCTTTCTTTCTTTCTTTTTCTCATAGCAAGGTTCTTTGATGTTTTTATTCTAGTCCTCAAAGTTCAAATTATGTGAGTAACTTCCTCTCTGTCTTTTTCTTTTTCTCTTTCCCTCTTTCCCTCTCTTTTTCTTTCTTTTTCTTTCTTTCTCTCTCTTTCTTTCTCTTTCCCTCTCTCTCTCTCCCTCCCTCCCTCCCTTTCTTTCTTTCTCTCTCTCTTTCCCTCCCTCCCTCCTTTCTTTCTTTCTTTCTTTCTTTCTTTCTTTCTTTCTTTCTTTCTTTCTCATAGCAAGGTTCTCTGATGTTTTTATTCTAGTCCTCAAAGTTCAAATTATGTGAGTAACTTCCTCTCTGTCTCTTTCTTTTTCTCTTTCCCTCTTTCCCTCTCTTTCTTTTTCTTTCTTTCTTTCTTTCTCTTTCCCTCTCTCTCCCTCCCTTTCTTTCTTTCTCTCTCTCTTTCCCTCCCTCCCTCCCTCCTTTCTTTCTTTCTTTCTTTCTCTCTTTCTCTCTTTCTCTCTTTCTCTCTTTCTCTCTTTCTCTCTCTCCCTCCCTCCTTCATACTCCCCCCCACCATTTACAAAACATCAAGAGGGATTACCAAACATAATTTCATTGGCCGGCATCAATGATCCATCTTCAGTTCCTAGAAAAGTCACATGCCTGCCTTTTAATACTGAGCCCCGCCATGGGATTCAGAAGGAACTCATATTAAATACGGAGAAAGGTTTCAGAGAAGGTTAAACTCCCTGTCAAACAGCCAAAATGTTGTACCTCTTTTTTTTCCCCTTGAACATTAAATAGTTCAGCTATAATCATAGTGATGAGAGCAGGGAAGTCTTCCATCACATATAGGAAATCACTATGTTTAAACCCAGACAATTTTTTTTAAAAAAAGTGGTATAAAATACGAAAGTGTGAGTGCATGTCTGCATATATAAAAAAATATTTCTTCTGTCATTTGTCCCTTTTCTTTCTTTAACTTTGATCCTTGCATTTCTTTTTTCTCTTTTCTTTTTTTCTGCCACCTTGGAAATGTCCTTTAATGAGTTGACTGGCAATAGAAATACAATAAATAATCAAACCCCAATTTCACCTGAGAAAAATCCAAAAGGACCCATAAAAAACAAAGTAGCCAAGATGGCAATATATGTTGGCAAAATTTAATATTACAGATAGCCCTCGTTTTACGACCACAATTGAGCCCAACATTTCTGTTGCTAAGTGAAACAATTCTTACGTTTTGCCTCATTTTACGACCTTTTTTACCGCAGTTCTTAAGTGAATCACTGCAGTTGTTAAGTTAGGAACCCAGTTGTTAAGTGAATCTGGCTTCCCCATTGACTTTGCTTGTCAGAAGTTCGCAAAAGGGGATCATGTGACCCTGGGACATTGCAACCATCATAAATACGAGTCAGTTGCCAAGCAGCTGAATTTTGATCACATGACCATGGGGATGCTGCAACGGTTGTTAAGTGTGAAAAATGGCCATATGTCACTTTTTCCAGTGCCATTGTAACTTTGAATGATCACCAAATGAACTGTCGTAAGTTGAGGACTATTTGTAATGTGTTCGTTTTATTCATCTATTACTAAATTTTGACCAA
Organism: Pituophis catenifer annectens; assembly: GCF_029215685.1. Classification (NCBI taxonomy): domain Eukaryota; kingdom Metazoa; phylum Chordata; class Lepidosauria; order Squamata; family Colubridae; genus Pituophis; species Pituophis catenifer. The sequence continues at coordinate 8,096,409 of NW_027256886.1, read as the reverse complement.
AGATGATGATGATGATGATGATGATGATGATGATGATGATGATGATGATGATGATTAAAATTTCTATATCCCCCTTCTCCTTTCGGACTCAGGGCGGTGAACAGCCAAAATAAAACATTTATACATAAAGTACGATTAAAAATAGATTTAAAATAATTAAATTTGGCCCATAGTTTAAAATTTATCAATTTAAAATCCATATCAAAATTTAAAATCAACCATAAAATCATAAAATCAAGAGAGACCGGCTAACTGAAAGAGATGAGTTTTTAGGGCCCAACGAAAAGTCCGGAGGTCGGAGATCACTTGTATCTCTGGGGGTAGATTGTTCCAAAGGGTAGGTGCCACCACAGAGAAGGCTCTCCTCCTGGGGGTCGCCAGTCAGCCGACATTGTCTAGCTGACGGCACCCTGAGAAGGCCCTCTCTGTGGGAGCGAACTGGCCGGTGGGAGGCTATTGGTGGCAGAAGGCGGTCCCATAAGTACCCTGGCCCTAAGCCATGGAGCGCTTTAAAGGTGATCACCAACACCTTGAAGCGCACCCGGAAGTCCACCGGAAGCCAATGCAGCTTGCGCAGGAGAGGAGTCACATGGGAGCGCCCCGTCGCTCCCATAATCCCCTGCGCAGCCGCATTCTGCACCAGTTGGAGCCTCCGGGTGTACCCCAAGGGGAGCCCCATGTAGAGAGCGTTACAATAGTCCAGACGAGAGGTGACGAGTGCTTGAGTGACTGTGCGTAGATCCCTTCGAATGGTCATTAAATAAACCATTATAAGTTGAAGACTACCTGTTTTGCAATAATATTAACTGGACCGATCAAAAGGTCCCAAAACAGTGTCTGGGTTTGCAAATGTCACAATATGCTTCACTAGATAAGACGATAAACAAAAGTAGAAGGACAAAAATGGGGAGGGAGGAAAGATGCCTTTAGTTAGGATATAATCAGTGGTGGGATTCAGCTAGTTCTGTCTGGTTTGGGCGAACCGGTAGGGGCGACTGTGGTAGGCTCCGCCCACCTGCCCGGACGTAATGCCGTCCTATTTCGTCACGTTTTGGAGGCTGTGCGGACGTGCGGAATGCGCATGTGCAAGCAAAGAGCATGCGCAGAAGGCCAAGCATCAGGGGTGGGTTCTACTTACCTTTACTACCGGTTCGCAACGGGGCTGTGCATGCATGCGTGCGCACTCTTCTACGCAAGCGGAGAAGTTTCTGTGCATGCGCAAAAGCATTTTGATGACATTGGGGTCGGTGGGAGGGGCCTCCCGCCAGTTTTACTACCAGTTCTATAGAATCGGTGCGAACCGGGAGCAACCCACCACTGCCGAGCATGCATGGAAGCTGGTGTGCACAAGCGAAATGAGCGCACATGCACGCAAGCTAACATTTGAGAACCGGTAGGGAAGGTAAGTGAATCCCACCTCTGGATGAAAATGAAATGTGGGAAGGGATTACAGAATACACTTGACGAAACAGGTTAGTCTCTTTTTATTTGAATGGAGAACTTCCTTGGCTTGCGAAATCAACCAGCCAACCAGTCAATCAAGAGTAGAATTTTGGAATGTTCTTTCTATATACCCAGATTTCTTGGTTGGCAAGGGGAAAAAAAAGTTATTTTAAGTTTGGAATGTGGAGATAATGATCTATACATCCTTGGAAATCACAAAGTCAGTGGAATAAAAGACCTAGCAGTTGTATTCATATCATATGCTAAGATGGATGAGTTTTTTTTTTAAAAAAAAATCTTATTTGGGGGCCTCAACAGATTTTGAGAACCGGATGACATTAATTTATTAGTTCATTTATTATGTGACTCCAGAGATAGCCTCAAACTAACCTTCACCCCCAAAAGAAGAGAAAACTACATGCATCCAAGAACTGACAAATTCATACAAAGGAAACATGAAGTCGTCTTTCAGTTCAGTTCAGCTCCTGATGACTTCATGGCCATGTCATTTTCCTGGCATAAAAACGTAGATGTGGGTTGCCATTGTCTTCTTCCAGGAAATTTTGACTTCTCAGTCTAGCCTACTCCCGGAGGGTGGGGGGTTGTTTCCTGATTGGTCTTCCATGAAAATCCCATCAGATCCAAACCTGTGTAGCAGCTCTCCCTTTTCTTTGGATATCTTTATAGATTCCAAATAATTCAATGGTATCAGAGTGGAATGGAATGATAAGCAAATATCCTCTATTAGCAATATTTCTTCTAAGGTCATGTTAACCATCCTGAGCCTGAGTGGCGTAGGAAGCTAATGCCTCCTACTAAGGCAGCATTTAACATCCAGCTGTCTGCAATTACTGCGAGTTCAATTCTCACCAGGCTCAAGGTTGACTCAGCCTTCCATCCTTTCTAAGGTAGGTAAAATGAGGACCCGGTTTGTGGGGGCAATAAGCTGACTTTGTATAAAATATACAAAAGTATAAAGGCTATTGCTTAACGCATTGTAAGCCGCCCTGAGTCTCCGGAGAAGGGCGGCATATAAAAATAAATAAAAATTAAAAAAAAATAAAAAATAAAAACCATCTGCTGGAGGGCCTGTCAGCCGCCAGGCCCTCCAGCAGCCAAATCAGATGAGGAGGAGGTGTGGGAGTCAGGGTGGGCAACCTGAGAGCTCCAAAGTGGGGAAGAGGGAATGGAGCTGGCAGAGAGAGAGAGAGAGTGAGGGGCGGAGCCTGGGCTGTTCGTCAGCCTTCAGATGGAGAGTCAATAGCCCCCAGGTCTGGAGGTGGCTGATGAGGAAGAGGAGGAACAGCTGGGTCCAGTGCGCAAAAAGCAGAGGAGAGGAGAGCAGTGGAAATCAATAGGCTGGTCCTTGGGACGGAAGACCCACTGCTGCTAGCGAAGCCCCACCCTAGCTCTGGGGATAAAAGGCAGTGGGTGGAGATGAATAGATGTAGCAGACAACTATTCATCTCCCTGCTGGACAGATTTGTTAGCTTACTGTGAGAGACAAACTTTTTGCTGGGGCTGCTGGCGCTCCTAATAAAGGAATCATTGCTTCAACTACAGAGGGTTTGTCATGTTTGGGGAGCTGGGTCAGAACACATTCTCTCTTTGTGAGCTCAAAAGTTATCTATAGTAAAACCAGTCCCCAACTTCCGAATCAGAGCTCTAAATTAAAGCGCTTACACCACACCTATCTTAGGTATTCCATGAGGTGTCTCATATGCACACAACACTCATTTATCTCATGCTAAGATCTCACAAGGAGGCCCTCTCTGTGCGCTCCCACAGAGAGGGCCTCCTCGGGGTGCCATCAGCCAAACACTGTAGGCTGGTGACCCCCAGGGGGAGGGCCTTCTCTGTGGGGGCACCTACCCTCTGGAATCAGCTTGCCCCCAGAGATAAGGAGAATCCAAGACCTCGGTGCCTTCCACCGTGCCCTTAAAACTTTCTTTTTTCAGCAAGCCGGGCTGGCTTAATATATTTTTTAAATATTTTAAATTGGTTTGTTATTTTAAATTGGGGCCAAGTTAATATATATCTTTTTAATTGTTTTTAATGTTTGTATTGTATGTTTTTATCTGGCTGTACACCGCCCTGAGTCCCTCGGGAGAAGGTGCGGTATATAAATTCGAAATAAATAAATAAACAAACAAATAAACAAATAAATAAATAAATAAATAAATAAATAAATAAATTAAAAAGGCACCAATCTCACATTCCTTAAGGTGACCTTATGATGCTTTACAAACTGAAGTGTTGTCAGCCTTCTAAGGCAGGGGTGAAATCCAGCAGGTTCTGATAGGTAGCTGGAGAACCGGTAATGGAAATTTTGAGTAGTTTGGAGAACTGGCAAATGCCATCTCTGGCTGGCCCCAGGAGTGGGGTGGGAATGGAGATTTTGCAGTATCCTTCCCCCGCCATGCACACTAAACCACACCCACCAAACCACACCACACCACACCACGCCCACCAAGCCACGCCCACAGAACCAGTAGTAAAAAAATTTGAATTCCACCACTGCTGTAA